>NW_022900941.1:22658482-22682700 GCF_012274545.1 Fukomys damarensis | reverse complement strand
GAGAGAGAGAGAGGGAGGGAGGGAGGGAGGGAGGAAGGGGCTTAGTTATATAGTGAATGACTAGTGTGGGTGGGTCAGAGATCCTGCTGTCTGCTTGGACAGCCACTCAGGGGTCATTATTTGTGATCCATTCCTCATAGGGACAAGCCTTGCTCATGCATCAGTCTCATTTACGACTGGTGACAGATGATGTAGGAAATGGAATTTAAGGTGAAAAGGGGGTTATGGATGGCGGCAGCCATTCCAAGGCACTTATTTTATAATCTGGACAGTAACACTTACCTAATTATCATCCATGGAAAGCTACAGACACACATTATATATTCAAGTTGGATGAGAGACAGATTCACTGTACCAGAAAGGACGTGTGGTTAAAGTGAGCTATGCAATATTCTGTGCTGTGTAACACTGTGGAGAGAAGTGGAGTTCAGGATGAGAGCAACAGGGGGACAATGACCTGGACAGAGATGGTCAAAAATTTTCTTGAAGTAATATTTTTCTCTGTAAAGAAATTCAGAAAAAATATCCTGATAAAAGTTAGTTCCAAGGAGTGGTCTGATGTGTGTGCTGTGAATGGGAACAGCTATTAACAAGGTAGTGCCACTCGAGTTGGGCTTGAGACAGAAAGATGAAACAATCTACAAAAATATTTACGTTCTGAGGCAGATTCTTCTAACAGAAGAGAAAGGCACATCACTGGAAACCAAGACAGTCAAATTTGGAGGAGAAAGTATTTCAGGTATATGTATTTAATTTATTATAGTACATTTCCAAAATTTATATTTTGAAGCACTATACATATGCACATTTTATATATGCGAATGTATAGAATGATACCATACTCATTGTCACCTCATTTTAATATTTTCCATAGAAAGGAATATATATATACATATCTATATACATGTATATAGATAGATATATATATACATATACATGTGTATAGTTTCACAAATTTTCATTAGTGTTTTTTTTTTTTGTACCAGGTATCGAACTCAGGACCTTGTGCTTTCAAGGCAGGTGGTGGCACCACTGAGCTAAATCCCCAGCATTAGTTCTTTAATTGAATTAATAATGAACTAAAATATTACTATCTTACAAAATTTTATATATGTGAACACAAGACCTTTTATTAAGAATGTGGACATCATTCTAGGGTCATAGGAACCCAGGGACATGAAGAATAAATATCAAATAGAAAGATTTCATATGAACATTAGCTATACAGTATTACCCTGAGAGTTGTAAGAAAGCTTTTGAGAAAAACAAAATTATAGGAAGGAAAACTATTTAGGGAACCATTGCAGCTGGGGACTTAGCTCAGTGGTGCCACCACCTGCCTCACATGCAGAAGGTCTCTTGAATTTCCCTAGTACCAAAAACAAAAAAACAAACAAATAAATAAATAAAATAAAAAAGGAAACCACTGCAATCATTTTGAACATAGTAGGTCATGAATAAAATTGTAGTGCTCATGATTTTTTGTAATAAAATAGTTAAAATGTGCAAGAATGGGTGATTTATTAGATATGATGGATGAGTAATCAAGGCCAAGAAGAATCAAAACTCACAGGTCATTAGGTGATAGAGAGTACATTCCTTCCAACCATTGAGAGACAGAGCAAGCAATGAACAGATTTAGGGGAGGTCTGAAGAATTCATCCTCTGAGATTTGAATTAGAACATTTGATGGCAAGAAAAAGCCTGTCTTAATATTTTGCATATGTACAAAAACTTTGATTCATTCATCAGGCTTTGAATACTGAACTGTCTTCACCTTGTTAACTGTAAAGAGGTTGTGAAGGCCTCCTTTGAGGCACTTCCAATATAGAGTGAGAAGTAGATGCAACTCACTATAATTTATAGGTAATCTATATGGATACTAGATACTCACAAGAGATATATTACTTCTCTGGTAAAATTGAAGGGCGATTCTTTGTTATTTTTGTCTTTCCTAGAAAAATCAAAGTCCTCAAAAATAGACATTCTCCATAGGAAGCCCAAATAGAACACATCTATGCCTTGGTTTTATTATCAAGGTAGGGTGCGGTTCAATAACTTGTAAATAAAACTAAATCAGAAAATATTCACATTATGGGGTTCATATGTATCCATGTACCAAATAAAATTAAATGACGTACATATACATTGTAGATGGCCACTGAGGACACAATTTTATTGATTCTTTAGCAGTTAATAACTGTTCATTACTGAAAAAGAATTAATTTTTGCCCTACTATGATAAGCATGGAAAATTTAAAATAAAATTTAAGAGCAATGTTTCTGTGGGGCTAATATTTTTAAACAGTAAAATATCCACCTTTCTAAAAATATGGGATGCCGCTCTACAACCAAATCAATTAACTTTTAGATAAAACATGTATCAATGGAAATATAGAAATGTTTAACGGTGTATATGCAAGACATTTTTTCTATCTTATTTTTAGAAGAGATTCAAATTAGATTTTTCTCCTTTCACAAAGGATATACCAAAACATTTTTCCTTCATCTTTAAATGTATAGAGACAATATTACATTACAGCAAAACATATTAAAACTTTTAAGAGCATAAGTTACCCAATTTATTAGTATGTATACTTTTCATTTTGTTGTATTAAACATTAATTGTTATTTATAATACTGGATACATTGTTATACTTATGAGTTAGGTACAGTATTAAGTGGTTTAACAAAGATGAATTTCTTTAATCTTCACAATGTTATTATTGTGCACATAAAGCTTAAGTAATTTGCCCATGTCATAGAGCAACTAAGTAGCAGATGTTTTAAGTCAAGATAATAGAACTCAGTGTCTAAGTCTTCAGTTATTATGATATATTACTTTAATCAGTAAACGTCTTAATTAAGAAAAATTGTTAACAGGCATGAGAATGAAAAAAATCCAAACTTACTTGCTGGGAAAATTCCCCCCTACCCCGTATGTATGGCTCTATAGATTTTTTTTAAGATCAGAATTTCCAATTTGCAGCATAACACACAAATCATGCATTTGAGGGACAAGATTTCTACTTTTCCTCTGTTCAAATATAAAACTACAGTATGGGTTGATGATTTCCTGAGGAAATGTGGGACTAGAAGTTCTCCAAAGATGTATCTATGCACCAGGCTGTCTCAATTTCATAGCTTACCTTTGGATGATGGAAACAGAAGAAATTAGAACAATGTCTCCATGTCGCTGCTTTCAGTCTTCCTCTAATATGAAAAAGATGAAAGGATGACAATACATTTTAGTTCTCAAATGTTATGTGAAAGGTAAAATGAGCCACACGAGGGCTTTGGAAACAAACTGAATCCACATTAAAAACAACAGAATAGGGCCAGGGATTTAGCTTAGTGGTGCCTCCGCCTGCCTGAAACACAAGGTCCCATTTGATTCCTGGTAAAACAAACATAAACAAACAAACAAACAAACAACAAAAACAATGAAATTCCTTTTAAGAGAAAAAAAGAATGAAGGTTTAAGAAAATGTGAAAGATTCTTTTTCATTAAACTGAAAAGAAATGTTTCAACACCTGAAAGTGGAATTGCTTTTATAATAAGCATGTTTAATGCAAATTCCACTTAAAACACAAAAACCTGATAGGGCTTATATTTCTTATTTAATCAAATAGTAATTTAAAAGAGAATGTACACTACACATTTTATAACATTGTATCTAAAGGGGATTAAAATAACCAAAACATTTGAGGTTTGCAGATTTTATTTACTTGCAAAGATGGAGTTCTTAGTGATTTATTGCTGTAAGATAATTGCCCATTAGCATTTGTATTGATTTGCCTTTGTCAAGATGAAAGATACAAAAGAATTTGTTAGCAGTTTATTATTGTACCCTTTTTATTAAGGAAATTGAGAAATTAGGCTTTTATTAGCATAGAAAATGTTTGAAAATATGCTTTCAAAAACTGGAAAGAATAGGTAGTTTAACCTTATTCATATCTATACCCAGTTATTGAATGGATTGTAAAATGAATGTCTCAGGTTAATGGTTATCATTCTGCATGGAATGATATGGTTTTTCCCATTTTCTTTTTTTTCCTTTTTTCTTTTAACCTAACTAGATTTTAGTGAACTATCACTGCTACTCAGCTTTAAAGAAAGTCTCACTTCCTCTTAAAGTATTTTTTGATGACCTCACTGTCCTTTCTCTTTAATTCCCGTAACTCTCACAGTCTGCTGCAGAGGTTCCCTGGCTATGTCCTAGCTCAGATTGTGCCAGTAATGACTGACGGGTGGAGAGAGCAGATCATTCTTAGGTGGGAAGGTACAACAGGACAGGTCTGAGATCACAGGCCGGTCCTGCTAGTCACAAGCAACCTTCTACAAGAAAATCATCATGCTGTGGGGGGGGGTAGCTCGGTGGCCTGCTTCGTAAGTGCAAGGACCTGAGTTCGATTCCTGAAACCAAAAATAAATAAATAAATCATCATGTCTTAAAATATCTTAATTTTCTCTGATACATCATGAAAACAGTTTTGATGTGGCAGCTGCATCAGCAAATTTTGTTAGCATACATCTTCTAGCTAAACAAAGATATTTTACTTAAAAAGTCTGTTTGTATTAAAAATTATTTCCTTAAATAGTATTCATTTAATTTTGAAATTAAATATAATGATTTCATACATACACAGATAGAAATTGTTCAAATAACACAAATTCTATTGTTTTGAATTTTTATGGTAATTCTAGCCATTCCTAGAGGCTGAATATATCCAACTTTGTGGCCAATTGTCTATAATGTATGATTTGATATGTGTAAGAAGTATATCTAATCTTGCTCTAAAAAGTATTTTACGTCACTCCCCCCCAAAGGTAGGAAATGTATGAAGAGAAACAAATAAGATATGGTGAAATAGGCATTTAGGGAACAATTAGGAGAGAAAAAAATAAGATGAAATTCTAGATAAATGTATGGTTTTATAATTCTATATTTTTGCTAGAAGTTGTCAGTAAATTTATTTTTGTGTTTTAATAACCCATGAAAGATCAAATTTAGTGCTCACAAAATGTATGTAATTTAAAGAGAAAAAAATCATGCCAAGAACACATATTTGTTGCATCGAGTATACATATAGCTTAATAAAGCTCAGCTTACTGAAGGAAGAGGATGATCAAAAAGTATACGCTTGATGGACTGAGAGTGGATGTTTAATTTAGGACATGAACAAAAATGTTCTTAGAAGTCTTCATAATGGTGAGAAATGGAACACTGTCTGAATGTTAAAACAGTCTGTGGTGTTTTCCTATGTGAAACTTTGAGCTATAAGCAACAGAGTGAGTGAGTCTAATAGTCATAATGGTGAATAAAAGAAGTCAAACCAAAGCACACACACTGTATTTTACTATTTATAAAAGCAGCATTTTATTTGCCATGGTTCAGAAATATATTGATAAACAGTGATTTATAAGGAATCAGGCCCAATAATTTTTTGTCTGTATTTCTATTTTTAACTAAAATTATATGTACATAATTTCAAAAGTCAAATAACAAAATAAAAATTGTTACTGGGAGGGGTTCTCCTTTCATCTTTTTTTTTCTTCTCATTGAGTTTATTGGTACATTTTAGGGATACAGTACAGTTACATTCATCATTGGAATCTTGTACCTTTGCATGACAGTTCTTGGTTGTCATTTTTTCCCCTTACCCCTGCCTCCCTTCACCCCCTCCTCCCTTCCCTATTTACAAAAACTTTGTTTGCAATTTTTCATTTTCTCAAATTTTTTTCTTTTCCCTTATTTCCTTTCCCCTACTCTTCCCACTTCCCCTAAACCTTTAACCCTTTTCTTCCAATTTTACATTGTCAATTATATCATTAGGATCTTATTTACAATTATAGTTTTTCACACCAGAGAAACTGTTTGGTATTTACACGTGTGACTTATTTATTTCACTTAAGAGTATATCCTCAATATGTATCCATTTTCCTATAAATGACTCTAATTTATCATTCTTTGTGGCTGAGTAGTATTCCATTTTATAGAAAAACCACACCTTATTCCAGTCTCCAACTGATGGGCAAATGGGCTGTTTCCAAGTTTTGGCTACTACAAATTGTGCTGCTACAAACATGGGTGTGCATAGATCATGCCAAAGAATGAAACTAGACTCTTATCTTTCACCAGGCACTAAACTAAAATCCAAGTGGATTAAAGATCTAAATATTAAAAAAGAGTCACTACATTTGCTGGAAGATAAGTTGGGCACAACTCTTAAAGACATTGGCATAAGAAAAGACTTATGAACAAATCCTTAGTAGCACGGAACTAGCACAAAGAATCAACAGTGGGGATCTCATCTTATTAAAAACTTTTGCACTGAAATAGAAACCATCAACAGAACTAAGAGACAACCTACAATGAGTGAAAAAATTTTTACCAGCTGCTCCTCAAAGAACTATTATCTAGAATATATAAAGAGCTCAAAACAACCAGCCCCCCCAAATATAAAGACCCAATTCAAAAATGTGCATCTGAAATGAACAGACATTTCTCAGACAAAGAAGTAAAAGCATCAAGTAAATATATGAAAAAATGTTGTTCCACATCGCTGGTCCTTTGAGAGATGCAGATGAAAACAACACTGAGATTCCACATCACCCCACAAAAAATGGCTGTTATCAAAAAATTAACAACAAATGTTGGCAGGGTTGTGGGGAGAAAGGAACCCTTCTCCATTGTTGGGGAAATGCAAAGTGTTGCAACCACTATAGAAATCAATATGGAGATACCTCAAAGAACTAGGTTTAGAGGTTCCATTTCACCCAGCCATCCCTCTGGCTGGGTATCTTTCCAAAAGAATTAAAAGAATCATACCAGAGTGATACATGCATAGGTCCAATAATTTATCAGAACCAACAGATAGGATCAACATTAATTACTGTATTTGAATGTTAAAGGCTTCCCCTCAAGGAGAGAAAGAAAAGTATCATCAAATCTGATTTTTTCCCATGGGAGGCCATGTCAACATTTTCTCTTGAAAGTCTGTGAGACCAACAGGAGTGGGATTGTAAAAGAGAAGGAGAAAAAAGGATTTCATATTCAAAATCTCTTTCACAGGAACATGGTCCTTGTTAAATAGAAGTTATTTTCTTCTTATCTGTAACTTCCATGGCTTAACTAGTAATGCTTAGCTTGCACAGTACTTTAAACTGAGTAAGTAAGAATCTTTGAGATGTGACTGTGTCTTATTTTTTAAAATACCTCCTCAGGCAATGTTAATGGCCAGCTATTTGAGAACTACTGAATTTGTGCAAGAGCATGCCTTTTGAGGGCAATGGCTAGAGATATTTCTCTTTGTAGAATGGCCAGATAAAAAGGAGAAAGGCACTAATGGGAACAAAAGGGAAGGCCTGAGGCTTGGCCTCACTATGAAGTTGCCACTGAAAAACCAGTGGGGGCTGTGTGGCCAGGGCACTATGTATGCTGAAGATCCAATATATGATTTTTACCTTGACTTTTTATGTTACAATAAATCTCTGTCCTCTGCTGCCATAGATTCTATTTCACTATTTAATTTCATGTTTTGTGAATAATTCTTTGTGTGCATCACTGTGGTCTGAGAATAAAAAGTAGATTAAGGAAAAGGGCTGGTCCTAGCATCTAGGTTGAAATGGCACAGGATAGGAATAAATTACTGCTTTGAGAAGCACAGTGACTGGAAATTGGAAGGGTGAGATGAGAACGCTTCTTCTTTCCAAAAATACAAGGTGTGCTTGAAAAGTAAGGTAAAGATTTACACTGATTATCATAAAAAGGCAATGCCATTCACCCCCCTCAAAACGCTCCCTTTTGCTAACCCCACCATTCTTGCCAATTTCTGAAGCCTTTCCACAAAGTCTTTCCACAAAGCCTTTCCACAAGTCTTCTTTCATGACTGTTTTTAGTTGTACTATCATGGCTGCATCTATGTTTGTAGTTGTTTCCAATGTTTACTTTTCACAGTCATTTTGACTTCGGGGAAGAGCCAGAATTTGCATGGTGCCAGATCCAGTGAATTAAGTGGGTGAGCAGCCACCACAGTTCTTGCAAACCTTCCTTTAATTTGGAGGCACTCATGACAGCATTCATCATAGCTTTAACTACTGCCAAAAGACACTCACAAAAGACTTCTAAAACTGCTTCACAGAGTCGCAAAGATGACAAGATAAATTTGTTCGAAGCAAAGGAGGGAGTATGTTAAAGAGTATTAATGGTAATGTGTTTTATGCTGCTATGTTTTTATTAATTTAGTCACCTTATTTTATGATCATGCCCTGTATATTAGAAGAGGTGACTTTTGAATGAGCCCAAGATGAGTATTAGCATTAGAGTTAATTGTTAAATCTTTCAAAGTTTTAAAATGAGAAAATGATTGGAAACCTTATTTAAATAAGTCAGAAGCATTAACAGTTTGCAAGGCCTTCAGGCCTACATAAATGTAGCAATAATTATATTTATTGGCTTATCAGTTAAAGTCACTGTTAATAAATGACAATAAAAATTATGGATAATGCTTATATTTCTCACGACTTAAGGGAAAAGTATCCACTGTATGGTACACTGAAGGTGGTGGTAAATAATTAAAGTTCAACTAAATATTGATGGCTGATTGCATAGGGATATTATTGTTTTGATCTTAACAATCACAATTATAGTCCAAGTTTTTCATAAGCCTCAGTAGGAGGTTCATTTACTCCATGAAGCCTAAGACTCTTTCTCTGTATAACAAAAATACTAACATTCAAACATAACATAGCGTCATCACTTTTTCTGTGAGGTAATAGAAAGTATACAGTACTAGCTATAAAAGTATAATATTAGTAAAGTACCCTATAGAAGCCAAGCCTAAAATTTATTAAGAAACTATATATGCTTTTTACTGAATTTTTCATAAGTTAACATATACTTTTGAGAATAAGCACAACTATCTTTATTTTTAAAATGTGTGAGACAGTAAAATGTATCTAGGATAGAAATGAAGTTGAGTATATAAACCAAGCTACCCAAACCTATCAATTTTAGGGTTCACTGTGTGAAGATGGTATTATATACTTATTTGCATTATTTGAGTAACATGAATTTCTTTTATATATATATAAAAGATCTAAGAAAATTTTGGTGCTGTTTTGTAAAAATGTGTACAATTTCATTTGTTAATATACTTGGGGAAATTAAATTTCCTGGATGTCAACCAGATTTTGAAATTCCAAAACCACATTAACTGAGCTATTATTTTAGGAACTGTGTACTAGAATTTATCCTTATTATCAGATCTAGTGACTACATTTAGAAGAGTCTATGTCAGAGATTTTGAGTTTTGTTTGTTTAAGTAAAATAAACTGGTGGTAAGTTTTTTTTTAAAGGCAATGATATCTTCTGATATTTACAGCTTTATTACTTATTACTTTGCTATCTAATAGCTTTTTGTAAACTAGGTACTAGGTCTAGAGCATAGTCACATTTAGACTTTGTCTTAGTCCCTTTCGTATTGCTGGAACAAAATACCTGACATCCACATAGTAAAGAAGGAAGGTACATTTATTTTGGCTGAGGTTTTTTGAGGATTTAGTCCATAGTTGTCTTGCTCCAAGGCAGAAAGGGCATGGTGGAAGGTGCTCGAGCTGGAAACTTGCTTAAACCTTGTTGGCCAAAAAGCAGAGAGAGAAGGGAGCCGAGGACAAGAATGTATCCTTCCAGGTTGCATGCCTGTGACCTCCCTCCACCTTGGCCCTGTTTCCCACCAGCACATTCTGCTGCCGAACTTGTCAGTGAGTTCATGTCATGATGAATGTAGTGCCCTGTGATCCAGTCACCTTCTAAACGCATGAGAATTTTGGGCAAATTTTAGATTTAAATCATAACAGACTTAGTGAGATAAAACTGGCTTTAGATTATTTACAGTACGTTGATGGGAAGGTAAAGGAACCATTTCCTTCAAGCACCAATTACACAACTTAAAATCTTTTTCAGAGCTCTGGATTATTGCACTTATCTCATCCTGAATAGTAGCCCTGTTCCAGCATGTGAGGACACTGATAAATCTAAGCCAGATTCAAGTGTGGTAAAATCCTATCCTCTTGTATTCCCTCTTTTTCCTTCTACACCTGTCTGTTTTCCTCTCATTAACTTTTCTACATTCAAGCACACACACAGCACACATGTCTCATCAACAAAGTAACTGTCTTGAAATATTTACCTTTTTCATCTGGTGAATTAAACAAAAACAAGATGTGCTCACTGGAGAGGAAGCTGAAATAAGGTCCTCTTTACTGTTTAATAACAGCACTTTCTAAAATTAATACCTAGTAAAAGCCAGTTATTTGCCCCTTATCTGACAAGTAAACCTTATCAACCAATGCAGATAAATATGCCGAACCAGTGTTCGGAAATAAGAAAATCTTTAGATTTTCTTGCCTTTTTTACCATATTAACATATCTACATTGTTTAATCAGATAGCGATAAAGGAGGTAAAAGAACTCAAGGATAGCTGAAAAATTCTAGATGCTATATTCTAAATCAAGAAATACTTGAGATAATGAATTAATGTATTAAAGTAAGCCCTAGCTACTGACACTATCTGTCATATGACTTAGCTGGTAGCTTCATACTTCAAAATATTGTGTATTTACTCAAAGATCTGAATTTGAATATTCACAGAAGTATTCATAACATCTAAAAATCGAACCCAACATGATGCCCAAAATTGATAATCTGTGGCATTTTCAGATCATGGAAAAGCAAAGTATCAGCAATAGAAAAAAAAGGCTTTATAGTTTTAGTGGTGAGTGATTGAAGTGTACTGAAGCACGCATCTTACATTTACTACTCATAGGGAAAACTACTGTATGGTGGTAGAATTTGGAATGGTGCCTGTTCACTAGATTGACGAAAGCTACTGACACTGAGGGGGCAAAAATGAGCCCTCTGAAATTTGACACTGAGTTGTACTTTCATACAGGCAGTGGTTCCATGAATGTTTTTTACTTTCAACACTTCATCAAGCTGTCCTATTAAGGTTTATTCATGTGGAAATGTATAGAAATAAATTATTAAGGAATAGTGATATTATATGAACAATTTGCCTCAGAAAGAAGCCTTCGATGCTGTGTTAAAAGTACATGTCTGGGCCAGGATATAGTTCAGTGGCACCACACCTGCCTGGCAAGCACAAGGTCCTGAGTTTGATCCCTGAAACCACAAAAATAACAAAAAAAGTATATCTCAAACCTAATTTAATACACTTACCACTGACTTGAATAAGATAGACAACTTAGTTATTAAACTTCCACATATCACTAAAAGGATTACTGGATAACATGTGATTTTAAAAAATTTCAACAAGCAAGATCCAAGATCAAATTTAACAATATAACATTTAATAGGGTAAATGTAAAACTGGTTTTTAAACAGAAATGTGACTTAATAACCACTAGTACGATATTCTGGGGGAAATCATATGCTTTATCATTAGTAGCTCCAGACAGCAGAGCTAGTTAAAATGAGCAAAATTTCAGGAAAAAAAGAATATTTTTATAATAGCTAAAAATGGACTGTATCTTGGGATACTGTATTCCTATTACAAGCAAATGAAATATTCTAACATTTAAAAAATCAGACTTGGAAGCCCTAAAGATAACCTAAATTTCTTCTTCTCATAGTTCACACACACACACACACACACACACACACACATTCACATTCTATATGAGGAAAATAAGAACTGCAGAGACAAAGTATTTTGTGAAAATTCTGTGTTAAATAACAAAATAAGAACCTAGCTATAGACACATTGCTCTCTCTTCCCCCATATTTCTAATGTGCCTGATTTGGGCCAATAAACTCTTGTTGCTCTAAGAGGAATGAAGATGTGAGAGACAGAAATTTTCTTTTTCGGAGGGTCAGGGGACTTCACCAGGATGGAGTGTAGCCCTGAACTGATTTAAACCCCCCCCCCCAGATTTATTGAGGAATGTCAAAGGCATCGAATTCTGCTGAGCCATACTTGTTTGTTTTAAGTAGCAAGGGAAGCAAGCAAATCATGGTGACAGTTTGGATGAATAATTAATTTTTATCTGATTGTCCCCTCAGCAGCTTCCTTGTTTTCCCTGTGAGATTTATCTCTGAGCCAGTTAGCAAAACATCCCATCTTCAAGAAGTTTTAACTCCTTGGAGTTAGTCAGCAGTCTTCCACCTCCGGAGTCAACCCAAGCAGACATTGACTCATCAGGTGGTTCAAGGAGCTCCATATAGTAGATCACGAGTACAGAAAGCATAGTGCCTATGCAGCATATGTTTATCTGGTATATCTTCACATAGTGTGTGCTATTTCCTAAACTAGCATGTAAACATAAGGCAGGAAGTATAACTTTAAATGTTCTATGATGCAGAAGCCCATGATAGCTTTGGAATAATGTGCATGCAGCAGGTGGTCAATAGTGTTAATTAATCATAAGAAAGCAAACATATAAAGGTGGAAGGACTTAATGAGACGTATTTTATGGTTAACCTTTCCATTTTTAAATAACCAGGGAAAACTCTTCATTTTCCCAACCTAGAAATTTTAGTGTTCATTATTGTCAAAATGTCTCTTCTGTGTTTCACAGACAAATATCCTTTTGACAATGTATGAGTTTCTTTTTAATTCTAAACTTTAATCCCAATACCCAAAATCTGGGTACTGGTCTTTCGATCTGGTAATCCTTGAAAATGGTTAAAAAAAAGTCTATTTGTCATATATTTCAGCAAGCAGTTATAATTGTTAGTCCATTAAACTAAAAATTCTAGTTTCCTTCTTGTAATTATATTCTACATTACCAAATTACCATATCTTAAAATAACTTATTTTTAATTTCCCTCCAGAATATAAATTTCTTGATTCCATAATTCTTAACATATGCTAAGTATTCTATTAGTATCAACTGAATAGGGGTAAAGTCAAAATTTTCAAATGTTGAAATAAGTTCTTTGACAGTTAAAACTTTTTTCTCAATCTTTATATTTTCATTTTGTATCTTTATAGAATACTGTAAACTTCTACCATCTTTCAACTTTATTCTCATGGTGGTGAAGATTTTTCAAACCTAAATCATGTTTACTTTGCAAGTCTTTATAGATATTATAAAATATATTCTCATAGCTCAGCGTCCCAGAATTACGAGCACGGGCTGCTATGACCAGCTGATTATTCACTTTTCCCCCTTGGATGAGATCAGAAGTCATTATAGTATCAGAATAAAGAGTGCCAGAAATGTTCTTATTTACTCTGAAAAATAATGTGGGAAAAATAGTAAAAAGTAAAGTGGAAAAAATACTTTTAGAAAGGAAATGAAATGTGGAAGAAAAAGTGAGAACTAGGAAAAATTATTGGAAGGCTATTATAAAAGTTTATCATAGAATTACTGTATGTTACTATCTATAAAAAACAAAGTAACGGGGTTTTTTTATTAGAGGATTTGCCCTGGAGAAGACTGCAAGACAACCATGTTTCGTAAAAATATGGTTTAAAAATTCCAGAATTTGTCTTTTCTACACCAGGATTGTCTCTTTTCATGTACAAGTAGAAACAAAGTGGACAGTTAAAGGTACAGGTTTAGTATTTGAAGAAGAAAAAATTGACTCCATGTATAATGCTTATATTTATGAAAAAAGCTTATATTTTTGTTGATTATGTGTTTCAATAATGAAAGCATTAGATTATGTTTTTTACAAAATTAGAATATCAAGCAATTTCTTGCTTCCCAAGTGTACATAAGGATATGGTATTTCTCTTCTGCTTCAAACAATGGTATCACCGACTTAACCATTGTTAACAGTGGCATATTTGGAGTCTTTCCCTCATAGGTTGAAGAACTCAGAGTATATTTCATTTGAAATCAAATCTCAAAACTTTCTGATAAATGGCTTTATTATACTAATTACATTTTCTTTATTTCCATAGTCTGACACTGTGCCAGAGGGAAATTATATTGGTCTTAAAGGATTTGTTCTTAAAATGGTCCTGTAGGTCACAACACAAAAACTTAGTTGGTGGCAAATTTATTATTTAATGATTCATCCCCAGTGTCTTTCTGGTGGCTGTATTTAAAATCATTGCCCTATAATTACTACCCTTCATGCATATGCACGCACATGTTACATATTTCATTTTATAGTCTTTAGACACATTTTTCATTCAAATATTCAAAAAGGACTGTTATTTAAAGACTTTATGATAGTATACAGCAATTTTTCAAGTATTCTTAAACCCATTTGTAAAATGATAGCTTGAAAAATAATAGAAGGGGTTTGTAGTTGACATTTGAAAAACTACTTAGTACCTCAGAAGGAATAATTGGATGATAAGGCATTTTTAAAGCTTTATATAGTTTAAATGACCTTATGCTTAAAATACCCTTGGTATAGTTGAAATGCCTTTATGTTTCTTTGCATTGTCTCTGTTCTTTGAGACTGTTGAGTTGATTTTCCCCAGTAATCTTATTTATATTTAGATATCTAAGACACAGGAATTGTGGTGAAGTAAAAATTGTCATCCAAAATAGCATGGTTTGATATCACAGTTGCAAGTTTATAGGGATAAAGATTTATTGAGTTCAAATGCAGAAAAGTAATAAAAACTATGATGGATCTTTTCCATTGATATTTCAAAAAGTACTTAAAGAAATCTTTTAACCAAAATATAGGTTCTTCCATGTTATTTTACTCTCTCATCATTTATTTACATAATAAATTATCCCGAGGAATATTTATACTATCAGATAACCAGAATAACTAACAAAATGTGTTCCAGTACACATACTGATACCTTTTACAGTGTGTGGGTGTATGTTTTCTCTGTCTCATCCATAGATAATGATACCATCTATTGGACCGACATGGGCTTCAATAAAATCAGCCGAGCTAAAAGAGATCAGACTTGGAAAGAAGATATCATTACCAATGGTTTGGGAAGAGTAGAAGGGATAGCTATTGACTGGATTGCTGGTATAATCTATAGCTTTTCCTATTTATTTCCACATTGTTTCTGCTGGGTGTTTAGGCTACTCCATAAAACTTTTTTTTGCTATCAATTTATTTATTAGGACATATCTGTAATTCCTTGTGAAGAGTTAGTACATGTAGATAACTCATCTTCCTCTTTTGATTCTCTTTCCTTCTCTCCCTTCTCTACACCAATTTCTTGATCTTTTTCCTCTGTTTTCCACAGTCCATGTATGCATTATATAACATTTACATTCTTTATGTTGAAATGGAACATGCACATTATACAAGGAGAGGGGATAAAAATTCCCCATAAAAATTGTTTATTCTAATATTTTCCCTTTATTTATTGCTATGGTGGTAAATAGTCTTCTTTTGGTTTTGGCGCCAATTTTTCTAATTCTTTGGAGCCTTTGGATCACAGTGTTTCTACATAGAAATAGATTATATAGTGCTAATTTTGTTTTAATCTCCTGAAAGATCCAAAAGGCAGATAAACGGAAATGTTGCAAGTTCTCTTTTGCCTGAAGTCCTTAGGAGGTTAAAATAGATCCCTCTGATGAAGTGTCAACTTATTTTTTCAACATATAATTTTATAATTATATGGTTTAAGCCCGAGTTATATGAAATTAATATTAAACATTTTTGCATATTAGCTTAATTTCAACTTGATTAAGATATGTATTATAAAATAATGTTAGAAATGTTTCTCAATAATTACATATGAATGCCTGAAAATTTAATTTTAGTCAAAACTAATAAGTTTCTTTCTCATGACTGTACAATAAGCGTTTTTGTATTTCTCCTAGGTAACATATATTGGACAGATCATGGTTTCAACTTAATTGAAGTTGCAAGACTCAATGGCTCTTTCCGTTATGTCGTTATTTCCAGAGGCCTGGACCAGCCAAGATCTATAGCTGTGCACCCAGAGAAAGGGTAATTTAAGATTTGTTTGTCTTCTGAGTCTAAAAGTATGTTTTCTTCAATATTTTTGGACAGAGAACAATATTAACATTTATTTTTATCTGTAATGGTCAATATAAAACTCAGAAATATCTTAATAAGATGAACATTTTCACTTTATTCATGTGGATTTTAGTAGGTATTTAACGAGGTCAGTTTTATGCAGATATTTTATGTATGTGCAAATCTAGGTAAGAACACCAATGTATTTCTTTGTTTTCAATGTACAGTTCTGCCCTCAGATTGTTTATATAATTACTTATTAGATTATTTGTTAAGTGAGTGGAGCAGGCATTTTCCAGACAACCTTTTTCTCCAGTATCTATAAAGCTTTAATTTTCATTTATGTGCTTATAATTATCAAATCAATATGTTCATACAAGCCAAGCACCCCCCTGACTTTTTGACTTATATAAAGTTGTTACCTGTCTTTATCTTTCCATTTGAAAGCTTCATGAAGACCCAAACTGTACATAAGTAGCATTTAAATGCATTCAGTCTTCCACCACATTTCTGAAATTTTAAAAAATTATTGGACTTGCACTCCATGTCTAAACTGCCTCTACCCTAAAAGAATCTGGTATTACCTTTTAGATCAGGAGAAACTTTTTGCCCTAACTTCAGCAGAGGCTATAATGGTTGCTTTCATATAAATCTTCTTACTTAAAACTTTTCAAGGAATTTCTATTCCCTTTGTGTAAGGTGCAGAATCTCTATTTTGAGTGCTCCTAATCAGGCCATGTGTAAATATTGTGCCTCAAATTCTGCTATTGACTTATTACTCTCTCATTCTATGTGGGACTTCTCTTAATTTTTCAGGTATTTATCATTCTGTTTGTAGGCTGCATACAATCTCTTCCCTTTACTTGCAGTGCTCGCTTTCCTTTTCCTACCTTATATTTTATTCTGGTCTTTCTTTGAAAATAAGTTAATTATTCTTTGACTCCATAATATCTACTGTTATCTATAGAAATGTAGTGCACTAAAATTCGCTTACTTATTCATAATCATTTGCCTGGTAGCTATGTTTTTCTTTGGACTGGGGAATGTTTCTAATCTGGGATATATCTATGCCGAAGAGAGCTGTGTGTGTTTCCTTTACCTCACTATCATCATGCTTCTGTTACAGCAGCTGTTAAAGTGCAAGTATCTGGTTGACAATTATTTTTCTCTTAATAATATACAGCTTGCTATTTTAAAATGTTATATTACTTATGAAACACAGCTGTGTTCTCCATTGTTACTGTGACAGTAAAAACAATAAGAATGTGATGTATATACCAAATTTAAAAAGAAGAAAAACTTCTATCAGATTTCCTCAAGATGCTCTTAAAAGCCAACTTCTCTGCTGTATGAAAGCTAAACATCCCACATAATCTTTTCAGCCAATGAGCCCAGCTAAGGCCCCAGCTAACGGCTAGCATTGACACTGTGACTAAGAAAGTCTTCAAATGGTTCTAGTGCCTACTTGTTATGCCGCTTCAACTTTCGCACCACCACACTTAAGGCAAAGAAGCAACGGGTTGTTTGTGTAGAGTTTTGCCAAAGTTATAAATTCATAAGCAAGTAAAGTATTGTTGTTCAAGCCTCTAAATTGAGGGTAATTTATATTTGCAGCCAGATTCAGTAGAAGTTTTAGCTTTTTTTTTTCCTCATTGAGTTTATTGGTACATTTTAGGTATACAGTGTGGTTACATTCATTATTGGGATCTCGTACCTTTACATGAGAGCTCTTGGTTCTCATTTTTTTCCCTTTGTCCCTGCCCTCCCTTCACCCCCTCCTCCCCTCCCCATCTACAAACATTTTATTTCCATTTTTTTATTTTCTCATATTGTTTTCTTTTCCCTTATTATCTTTCCCCTACCCTTCCCACTTTCCCTACACCTTTAGCCCTTTACTTCCTATTTCACATTGTCAATTATATCTTTAGGATGTTATGTACTATTATAGTTTTTCATACCAGAGAAACTATTTGGCATTTACACACGTGACTTATTTATTTCACCTTCAGTATATTCCCAATATGTATCCATTTTCCTATGAATGAATCTTATTTCTCATTCTTTAAGGCTGAGTAGTATTCCATTTCATAGAAAAACCCCATCTTTATCCAGTCTCCAACTGATGCACAAATGGGCTGTTTCCAAGTTTTAGCTATTACAAACTGTGCCGCTATAAACAGGTGTACATATATCACTGTGATAAAATTCTTTTAATTCTTTTGGAAAGATACCCAGCAGAGCAATGGCTGGGTCAAATGGAACCTCTAGTCCCAGCTCTTTGAGGTATCTCCATATTGATTTCCATAGTGGTTGCACCAGTCTGCACTCCCACCAACAATGGAGAAGGGTTCCTTTCTCCCCACAACCCTGCCAACATTTGTTATTGGTTGATTTCTTGATAGCAGCCATTCTTTGTGGGGTGAGGTGTAATCTCAGTGTTGTTTTCATCTGCATCTCTTGAATGACCAGTGATGTGGAACATTTTTTCATATATTTACTTGCTGCTTTTACTTCTTTGTCTGAGAAATGTGTTCATTTCAGATGCCCATTTCTGAATTGGGTCTTTATATTTGGGGATTCACTATAATTATAACTTCTCCATTAGCTGATAACCAGTCTGTTGTTTCAGTTGCTCAGCCCAAAGTATTTGGTGCCTCTCTTGGCTTGAATCTAATTTACCAAGAAATTCTAGTATCACTGACTTCAGAATGTATTCACATGACCCTAACTTGAGGCATTACCATCTCCTTCCATGATTTTTGAATTATACATCTCCATTTTCTACTCTCATACTCCCACTAACCATTCTTTACATAAAAGCATAGTGAGTTTTGTGGAATAAAAGTAGCTTGTATTGTTTCTTTGCTCAAAAGTTAATAGTGTTTCCCATTTCATTCCATTTAAAATCTCACTTCAAACTTAGTGTATCATTTCTTTTATTTAACACATAAGGAAACTGCATGAGCAATTTTAAATACATTACCATGAATGATAAATGAAAGAGAAAATGACAACAAAAAAATCTCAGAAGCCATGAAGACAGTTTTAAATTTAATCCAGATTCCCCCATCTCCTTGTTTTCTACTGCTGTACATAGGCTTGTGGTATTGTGTGTTAAAACCTAGGGCGCTATCTGTGTATGGCGGTGTATCTGTGTGGATTACATGTCTGTAATCCTAGGGGCTTGGAAGACTGAGGCAGGAGGTTCACAAAGTCAAGCCTGATGTGGGTAACTTAGCAAGATTCTGTCTCAAACTCAAAATGAAAAAGAGCTGTAGTGTAGTTAGTAGAATGTTGCTTCACTCACCTGCACAAGATGTTAGGTTAAATCCTTATTTCTACATTTACAATAACAAAAATAACAAAAGACTGAGGAAAAGAAAGGATACTTTTGTGTAACTCAAAGAATACAACATAACACACAGATTTATGTGGCCAAATAATACATACAGGCAGAAAAGTAAAGATGCTCTCTACAAAGTAATGATGTTCTGAGAGTTTCTTTAAATCATAGTTGATATTCAAGAAATGAATCACAGTAGCCTTAATAGGAAAAATTTGATCAACTGACTATGAATGGTTATTCTAATGTCAGCAGCAAACATAATTTTTGTGACATATAATCAATCCCCTAGATACATATGAAATTGCTATTTAATTTGTTCCTAATAAATAATTTTACTGCATATTTATATATTTGATATTTCTTTTGTATTGTACAGAATCTTTTGGCCACCTTATTATAGATTTGTGTAGTTCAATATAACAAGCCTCTTACCACTACTTTTCAATGGGTGGTTCTCTTTTTTATTTCTTCTTGAAAACTTTGAGTTTTTAGCCTCAAGTTGATATTCCAGACCTTCTTTTTCTTAAGTGTCTCTCAACTCTCCACATCCATCATAGGATAGGATGATACCTACTTCTCTCTAGGTTGATTGAAAGCATCAGACACATTCACATACTCTAGTTCACATACTCTAGTTCACATACTCTAGTTTCTTTCAGTTTGTTCAGCAAACCTTTATGAAGTACTAGACACTAAAACCAGAACATTTCAGCCTTCCCGTGTGTTGGCCCAGCCTTCAATTAGTGTATCATGACAAGATAGTGAACTACATGAAAAGGACTGGGAGGCAACGTGAGGTATGAAGTGAACAAGATGTCACTTCTGTTCATGCAGAGTCTCCCGTTTAAACTTAAAGCTTTGGTGAATGCCAACATTTCATTTAGAAAAATCTCACTTTCTGAATGAGACTCATTTTCAGCATCAAAATATTTTTCTATCTAACACAAACTTAAATCCCACCTCCACATTTCGCATTGACATAATAATTTTCATGAGACCATTATAAACCACTTTAGTTTTTATTTTATTTTTATTAACTAACTTATTTTTCTGGTACCTGGGATTGAACTAGGACCTTCTGCTTGCCAAGCAGAAGCTGTGTCACTGAGCTACATCTCTAGCCCTAATTTAGTTTTAAACAAAATATATGATTAAAGAATCTAATAAAAATAATGGCAATACAATAGTAGCATTGTGAGACTTTGTGGAGGATGTTTGAAGGAGAAAGAGTTTTATATGAAAGAGAAATGGAATAATCAAAATTCGTTAGTGGCAGAGGTCACATGCAGAAATACAGGTACATGAATTCTGTTATAGTTTAGATCTAAAGTGTCCTTGAAAAGTCTCACATATAGAGGTAGGATCTGGTCATAAACAGCAGGCATCCAGGGTGTGATTCTGAAAGTTCTTTTCGCATATGAAAGCCCTTCCTTCTCTATGTGCTACCTAACCACCATGCAGTGAACAGCTTTCTTCTGCCAGGCTGTTCTACCTGGGAGCCAAGCGGCTATAGACTGAACCCACTGCAGTTGTGAAGCAAAATAAAACTCTCCTCTTTTAAATTGCAAGTGTCAGGTATTTTGTTCCAGCAGCGAGGAAGGGATCAGCATAAGAAACATATAGAAAAGAGTGCGTAATATGGCTGAAAGAGAGCTTGGAGCCATAGGATTGGTTGTATGAATGTCTATATGTTAGAGAGATAGCTATACTGATAAGATTCTCTAGTTTACAAAGTGAAATCTAAACCATTCCTGGACCATCTCTCTAAGTCTTCTACTAAAACATATATCTGAAGAACAATTAAAGTTCATTGACGTTGTAAAAGTCTTTAAAATAGAAAATTTTCAGGAATGATAATTTATCATCCCTTTGGAGGAGAGATGTCTTGGTCACAGTCTCATTACTGTGGTGTAATACACACAATTTGCACAACTTAAATCAGGAAAGATTTATTTTGGCTCATAGTTTAAATCCTTGGTCCAAGGCAAGAGAAATGTATTAGAAGGACCTGAGTGGAAGAAGGCTGCTCAGGCCACAGTGCCCACAAGGGAGAAAGGGAAGAAAGGATCTACAGGGGAAGATAAACATTTCCAAGTCTCACACCCAGTGACCCACCTCCCGCCAAGCCCTGTGTCTCAACAGCAAGTCAGGTATCCTACACCTATAATCAGATCACCTTCCACAAGCACCCCCTCTGAGCACACAAAACTTTAGGAGGGACTTTCCAGATCAAAGCCACAACAAGGAGTAAAGCTTCTTTCTATGACAAGTCGTGGAAAGAATAACAAACACATAATAGAGAGAATGATCACAAGAGAACACTAAATGAAAAAAAAATTACCCTTTTGTTGCAAATCCCCAGATCAACGTGGAGAAAAGGAAGACATTTTCAAATAAAAATGATATTTAAGTTTGGATTTAGTAAAATTTAAGTCTTCCATGCTTGAAAATTATTCTTAACAATTTGATATCATCTATTTAATGGCAATTGATTTGGAAGTTATAGAATCTTTCTAAGATAGCAATATCTGGAGAAGGGATATTCATTCAGAAGAGCATAGATAGAATCAGAAGTTGGATAAATCACCCATTTATTGCAACAGACTGACTCTGCAATAAAATATGTTACTGAATGAAATTGCCCAAGCAAGAGTGTAGAAAAAAAAATAAGCTTAAGGACTTAAATGATAATGGAGGTTAAGGGGACTAGAGGGAGCGCATAAAGTCAACATCAACAGTAACAGGAAAGGGAGAAATCTCAGCCATTTTGAGACCTCAGAAGATCCCAAGGAAAGTTTTAGAAGAGGAGTGAGCCAGCATTAAAGCATCAGGAGGAAAAAAAGAAAAAGAGAGAGTAGAACTTAAAATTGATGATCAAGATGATTTTGCTTGTTACCAATTCAAAGAGATCACTAAAGCTAGAAATTAATATAAAGGATTGAAACTTGAAATATATTTAGATAATGGAGCTAACATATGTAGCTTATGCAGACATAAATATAACATCTATAATATGTACACATGGAATTAAAGGAATGGATAAAAATGGGAAGCAAATTCAGAGGATGGCAGTGTTTAAAATTTGTCTTAGCACAGAAAGAAGGGATATCGTACTTACTCATACACAGCAGGGAAGAAACTGGCAGAAAGAAGAGCATGAAAATGAGTGTAAAAAGAAGACAAATTCCAAGGACATTAGAAGGATTTTTGATGAAGAAATGATAGAGTGAAGCAAGAATAGAAGACAGATTTATCAGTTGAAAACCCATAGTAGAACAGGCCCTGAGAGTGAGAATTCATTTCAGGAAGAGAAAAAAATCAGGATCAAAAAGTGAAAGAAATCCATCAAATATACAAACCTGACCAGGTTACAGATTGATTTCTTGGTGGGGATCTAATGTATAAACTTCACCTCACTGAAAGGGAATGTGGCTTTTAGACTCTCAACTAATCATTCAGTGGATAAAGATCACACTGTGAAGATGAGCAAGCCCAAGATGGTTTTACTTTCAACAGCTTGGGAGGAGAAAGTATAGTGTGGCCCAAGGGAAACCCTCCAAAGATAGAGTCTGTGTGAGCTGTTAGGAGCAGAGAATGAAGAATCTGAGTACCAGACGCACAGAAATGGTACCTGGGACCTCAGATGGAGTGCCGACTGCACTAGAGTTTGGACCTTAGAACCTTTAAGGTATATTGAATTATTTTGATCTTAAGTGTCTTCATGTCTGTGTTATAGGGAGAATAGAATAAGGTAAATGCTAGCTGTCTTTCCTTTCTCCTTTGGAAGTAGAATCAAAGAAGGAACAGATTATGAAGACAGAATGTATTTTTGTGGTTAAATTTCTAAAAATTGAAGAAACTCTTAAGTGTTACCTTCAATATGTAAGACAGATATAAATAAGTAAACTCCTCTGAATCTATTGAAATGAATATTTTCAGAATAATTCATAAAATAACTTTCAAGCCACATGAGAACAACTGAGATGGATGTGTAAAATCTGGAATATAATTATAATATTACAGGACTTTCAATAATAATGCATGGAAAATTAGGAGTAACAACAAAAAAGAAAAGAGAAATGAGACAAAAAAAGGAGGAGGAGACAGATCAAAGTTGACAGTTGTAATGCGTTAACTATGAGTTACCCGTGAGGAGATGAGAGATTTGCAAGGCAGTGTTTGAATATCAAGAAATCAAGAACATGAACAATCAAAATAGCTCTGCAAATTAAGAGGAGATGCATTCTGAACTTGTGAAAGCGCCACTAGAATATTTTCACTTAGCGTAATTGTGAGGCCTTGATTATGTAATCAAATGCAAAAGACTGATGGCCACGGGAACACTGAGGTGAGGAATGAGAAGTTGAGCCGTGCGTGGGATCGTCACCAAGAGCCACGAAGTTCCCAAGGGTGCAGCAGAGAGGATGCAAGATAGAGAAGCTCACGGACAATGGTGAAGCCATTTAACATGTGGGGAGGATAACTGAGATGGAGCGCGGATGAGGAGGTACAGGGAAATGAATGTACGAACTGGTGTTGTGAATATCTGAGTGAAAATGGCATCAAAGAAGGCTTTTATTCTTCTTAAAATGACTTCTCTGCTTTTTATCACCGATACAGTGAAATCTCATTTCCTTAGGCTTTTCATGTAATAATAATTCCCTTCTTTAAAAAAAAATCATATTTAACTTTACGAAGCCTTTTCTTTTTTTATTTAAAGTAGGCTCAGAACACTTTTCATAACCAAAACCTTACTAATGCCTTGTTACCTGTCACATACTTACTTCTTACCCTCTCAGAATAATGAGCTATGGACGTTGTCTCATTATGGAACACCTGAAGTACATTTTCAGCAGTGGTTTATCCGGAAATTTCTACTTCTTGTCAGTAAAAAATACAGGTACTTTTTTTTTTTTTTTTTTTTTTT
>NW_022900941.1:22647155-22658433 GCF_012274545.1 Fukomys damarensis | reverse complement strand
TTTTTTTTTTTTTTTTTTTTTTTGCTAGATTTTATACTATTTGCTTTCTCCTGGACATTTTCCTCCATCCACACAAGAAGACTTTTGTCTCTGTTAAATTTCTCTATCCCTGGGTTTCCTGATGCTCTCTGATCTCTCCATGAGCTCCAGTGAACATTTTGGTTTATTCTTTTTAACTCATTTCAGGTTTTGTGTGGTATTCCCCTGTAATATGTATATTTTAAGCTATCTGATATTGTGTTTTAAAATCACTGTTTAGATCATAATATATAGTTTTTTCTTTTTATTGAGTTTATTGGTACATTTTAGGTATACAGTACAGTTACATTCATATTGGGATCTTGTACCTTTACATGACAGGTCTTGGTTCTCATTTTTCAAGCTTGTCCCTGCCCTCCCTTCACCCCCTCCTCTCCTCCCCATTTACAAACACTTTATTTCCATTTTTAATTTTTCTCATATTTTTACTTTTTAGATCATAGCATATTTAAAAATAACTAAATATAAAATCTAAATGTAATCTCGCTTTCATCATTTATATTTGCACGTTCCTTTGAATTTTTGAATTTTAACTGTTATTAATCTTAACATGTCCTTCAACCTCTCACTCACTGACTTCCTTTCCTAAACATGGCAGTTATTTTTGTGGTGTCATAAAAGAGGGTGAAATTTTAGAATTTGTATAGTTTCTCCATTGCTCATTTCATCTGTCACCAAATCCTTCTATTTCTTCTTTCTATATATTTGTTGAATTTTATGCTTCTAACCATTGTGACTATCAGCTCACCCTGCCTCAGCAGGAGGAAATTTTTTGATTTCTTAATTTTTAGTCCCTAAAATGAGATTAACACATACACAAAGCAATAGATATTTGATAATATATCTAAATATTATTTACTTGTATAATTTCACCTCTTAGGATACAAGTTTTTCATCTTTATAGTTATGAGTAGATATGTGAATATTGATTCTTTTCCTCATTGAGTTTATTGGTACATTCCAGGTGTTTACAGTAAAATATTACTACTTGGAAATAGCAGCCATGTGCTTATCCCTGTATTTTCCCCATGTGTGTATGGGCTTGACTTCAGGGAGAAAAACCTTAAAAAAAAAAAGAGTCTATGTAAAATTATTCAAAAATTGATTTAGCAGTAATATCACATAGAAATTTATGTGTCAAAATTCATACCATAGAAATACAGTGCAGCATTTTAATATTATGTTTGAAGTTAAGGCATGGCAGGTGGTATTGCCAAGGGAAAAGGTGAACCATAATAGAGTAAATTAGCTGAATCCAAGTTATCAATGTGCCCTGAAAAAATGGGAATGAAGCCAATTTGTGAACAATGGAGACTTCAAGTCTTTTAAAATGCAGCCAGATGCAAAATAGAAACGATGTATAAATTTAGTTCAGCTTGAAAAATCAGTTTCTTCCTTCAATTGACTTTTGTTTTTTAGGTTAAGTATCACTTCCTTTTAGAAAAATTGAATATGATAATCTTTATGCTAAATAGTCACTTTTTACTAACAAAAAAGAGTAGAATTCATAGTATGATACTTAAATTTTTCATCAATCTCCTATGGTAATTGCTAAGTAAAAATGGATATTATTTTGTTCCCTATTACACACCAGGATGTATGGTGCCTATCTTAATTTGACTTTGTTTTTGTGAGCACAAAAATCTTTCTGAAAATTTTTCTTTCTATGACAAAAAAATTCAGATTTGACATAAGATCTTGGTAGTCAATAAGTTCAAATGGCCTTTAATCGATTATGTATATATAATTACAGTATGTTCAACAATTTGCAGAATACTTCATTTGACAGTTTAATATCTGTTGAAGTAGAGCTTAGTACAGTTTAAAATTATTTCACAGTATATTTTGCATCTTAAAGCAAGGCAACACACATAAAAAAGAAAGTTTGATTTACAATAGTAATAATGATAGGATCAGGGTTCTGTCATATAAAATTAAGACATACTGATGGTCAAATAACTTAGAAATACCATAGTCATGCTCCAAATTCCAGCAAAATTTTTCACTTCATAGATTTCTGAGAAACAACAACACAATATAACAAAAAGTAGAATGAAAATGCCACACTATATTCTGTTATGAATTTTTCAAAAATGTCACTGCATACATTTTTTTTCAAAACTAGTTAGTTCTTTACTTACCTGGTATTTTACCATATACTTCAGTGCTGATCCTTAACTCTAAGCATAAATCTAATATCTTACCCTTCCTGCTACAAGGAGAGAAGAGCTAGAAAGCATCAAGATGCCTTGGGCTATGTATAATTGCAGTGATGAGGCTGATGGAGGGAGGAGAAAGAATGCAAGAAAAGTTCAGGCCACTTCTCAGTATCAGAGAGAATTCCTAACACAGAGCACTGAAAAAGCCATGTTGAATGGAATGCAAGGATAGCTACATATTTGTTAGTGACCTGTATACTACTGGCTTGTATCTAATTGTCTCCCAAAACCTCATGTGGTCATAGATGAAGTTTTTCAGAGATGGCTGGATCTAGTATGTATGATACTGGTATCAAGGATGAGATGCTGGAATGGACTCATAGTGTGATGCTAAGATTAAGGGTGTAAGTGCTACCTGCCCTAACAGGGGGTACCCTGGATAAAATATAAGAGACAGAAATAGGCCTGCTATTGCTCTTGCTCCTTGCTTGTCTCTTGCTTGCGGCTTGCTTCTGGCTGCCCTGCTTTGTCATGGAGTATTTCTCCTCTGTGAAGCCCCCTCTGCTGTGCCACTCTGCCTTGGAGCAAGCTATGAACTGAAACCTCTACAAAGGGGATTTTTGTCTCAGTGACTAGAAAAGTAGCTAAAACATAATATTTCTCTAGTTTAAGTGGTTTGAAAGATAAAAATGGAGTATAAATAGAAAAGTTTGAAAGGTTTCATTCACTTTTTGGCTATAGAAACTGCCTCATGTTTTTTGTTTGTTTTTTATTTTTTCTCTTCAATTTGAAATATCTAAGGTAAGATGGATATGATTGGTGATAAGAGAGGTGCCAGTTCATGAAATAAATTAAAATTTGTTCATAATATTTTGAGAATCCTAATACAGTTAATTATGGTCCAAGAGTCTAGACTCTAGGAAGATAGTTGTTATGTATATGGAAAATCCATAGATTAAGAGAAAGGTCAGTGATTGCATTTCAAAGATACCCAAAATACATAAAGTAAGATCACTGATCTAAGTTGGGGATTTAGCTCAACAGTTCTGCTCACTGCCTTACAAGCACAACAGCGTAGGTTTGATCCCAGATACAAAAAACAAAAAAAAAAAAAAAAAAAAAAAAAAATTACATAAAATTAGAGTTAAAAATTTGAGCATCAAACTAGTATCATGTATGTGTATTTGCTTAAATGAGGCAGAGTTAAAACACATAAATCAGGAAATAACTATAATCAGCTTAATGCTCTGTGGGATTACAGATGCCAAAGTGATCTTTCTTTGGGAAGAATTCTCTTCCATAATTCTCCACCGTGGGCTCTCAATATACATTAAGAATTATTCTATATAATTATTCAAATTATAAATTAAAAGCTCATCAAATCTGATATAAGCTTAGAAAGTAACAGACCTAGGAAGGAAACTATGGAACAAATGACAAATTTAAAATACATTTGAAGTTTAAAAGAGCGACCTAAATGCCCTACATCTTTATTTTGGCTCAAAATAAAACTTCTTTTCTAAAGATATTTATAGTAATGAAAACTTTTCTAACCATAGCACTTCAACACTTTTATATTTGCAGCTTTCACTTTCATGACTTCCAAATCATAATTTTTAAGTATTTCTGTTAGCTTTTTTCTTAGGTAGTTCTTTATGTATTTCTATCTGTCCTTAAACAGTGAACTTCTCTAGGGTACTTTCCTCTATTTTATAATCTTAGCTTCTAGCAAATAATGAGTAACTAATTAAATATCTGTTGAATACACAAGGGTGAATTGAAAGAATAAATTTGAGAATCAACAAGGTCAATAAAAACATAAAGATTAGATAAAACACTGATAAAGGTCATACCTCTGGTTGGTTTGTTTGTTTTGAGCAGGCTCTCTCTATTCAATTCATGCTGGCTTGGAACTTACTACTTAGCTCAAACTGGCCTGGATTTTTCTGCCTCGGGATTTTCCCGTTTTAGAATTTTCCTTCCTCAGCCTCCTGACTGGTGGAATTACAGGTGTTCATCAATATAGTCCTTCTTTCAGTACTGATTTTTATACCTATGATGGAAATTATTTTTAAAATTACAGTATTATTTAAACAATGGTGAAATGTAGGACTTCATAGAAATACAAAAAAGGCTAAAAATTATATTTTACTCTTGGCAGGAAGAAAAGATGTTGCTATCTGTCTGTCCATCTGTCTATCTATCTATCTATCTATCTATCTATCTATCTATCTATCTTGGATGAAACCCAGAGTTTCATATGTGGCTTTGCAAATGCTCTACCACTGAGAAGCATCCTCAGTCCAGAATGTCATTTTTGTACATATTAAGTGTATCCAAACATTGGAAATATGTTACTTTGCTTGTTTCCTGAAAATGAAGACTGGACATGTTGATCTGCAAAGCATTCACTTCCTGAGTTTTAAGTGATTCTATTCCATGTGCTAGGAAGTTAAACATTATAATCAATGTTGTCTAAGCTAAAGCTTATCAGGTGCACGTAGTCTAGTTACTGTTTTTGCTTGGTAGGAATTTTGGTTTGTTTGCTTTTTGTTTTCTTACGCTTTACAGCTATGATAAAATTCTGTTGACCCCCCTTTCAAAAGAAGACATAATGATATTCTTGAATCTATTCTCAAATAAGGTAAATGTGCACATGAGAGAATTTCATTATCTTCTTTTTTTTTTGCCAGGGTAGAAATTATTGTGAGAACAGTTCAGCAGTCAGTGAAAAGAATCTTACATTCAAAGAAAATGAGTGATTAAAGTTAATTGCTTTCACTACTTTTCACAAGTATAAAGTATAAGAATCACATTAAATATTCTTTCTCTGCCCTCAGCATCTTAAATTTATTCATTTTTCTCTTCCCCATACTCCTTTACACCTGCCTTGCCAAAATCAGAGGTTTTTTCATAGTTTTATTTTTTAATGGATATTAGGCTTATTTCTAAAAAATATTTTTGTCTCTATTCAAGGTCATTCATAAAAATTAGAGTCTATATTTTCAGCTTGAGTATATCTAATGATAACAGAAAATAACTATTTTTCTATGAAAATATACCTGTATTTAAAATAATACTGATCTCTGTAAAATTATCACATGAATAATGTCATAGGCGATCAGTGCTTAATAAGTGTATGGCTTTGTATTTGGGAACTTCAGTGCTCCCATGTGGGTTTTTAAATCTGTTGTATAAATGTCAAAATTTTAAAACTGACTCACGATATGCATTTAGCTCCCTTTTTTACTTCCAAGCTAACGTATCTAATTAAGAAAATAATGATATATGATGGCCATAATATATGATATATAAGTTATGATTTTTGAAGTATCTCTGTAATTCTTCCAATTATTTTTGAATGTCCCTATTTAAATTTATATTTTCCAATTCTGTAATGTGAGCTTATTTACAAGAAGATGTTTTAGGATGGTTTAACAAATAATATATTATCCAGAAAATATTCAATTATATAACACGGCATAGAATTTTGACAGTTATGGAAATTTCTGTGTTAATATTAGTATTTTCAGGACTAAATTTACCAAGTTAATACACTAAAACCAATTTTATTGGCCACATCACACAACCCACCACATGCGTCACAGCTTCAAAATAAGAACTCCAGTTGGGATAGCAGTTCCTTTTCAGAATCTTAATTTCTGTGGGATCTCGAAACTCAGAGACAAGGATTTTCAGTTCTTGCTATTGCTGAAGATCATGTTTAGGTACTAAGAATCAATGTTCATTAAAGATATCTCAAGGACAGCTGTATACATTTTTATCTTAAATTTTATGTGTTTCTGAAGTTTTACAAGGTTAGATTATCTACTTTATTGAAATTTCATTTATAATTCCCAAAGATTCTCAAATTGATAATTGTGTTCAATTCTTTACTTTTAATTGGTTTAAGGAGAAAATATAATTACCAAAACATTACTGCTTCCCGTAAAGAAAATGTACATAAAATCTACATTCAAAAAGTTTCATTTAGAGTAATTTTGTTCATAAATGTTACTGATGTTCATTTAAGCCTCCTGTATGGAGTAAAAAAAAAACAAAAATTAACAGAGTAGCTAGAAAAATTGTAGATTCATTTATTAATGCTATGAATCTTCACTTTTTTAGTTTCAATATTCAATATAAAGATCTCTGCTATTTGTTCATAGCTCAGGAAAATAACTCTTGATACAAAACTAGTATGGTTTGGTGACACCACATTCTACAGAGGAGTCAGTGCAGGCCAGGACTACCAAAGCCCAAGCATTGCTCCTGGCTTGTCTTCCCTAGTGGCCACCTGATGATGGATCATGAGTTTTCCCAGCCATAATTCCCGTAACTGTGAGAATGCAGGATGAGTAGCTCAAGTGGTTTCTTTTACATATTCACTCAAAAAAGGATTTTGATTATTTATTTGGTATATTTGAAAGCAAAGCAATTATAAGTAAAAGGTTTATTACATACATTTTCTTCTATATTCAAACACTGAAGTTTGTTAAAAGTAGATTTATGAATTAGATTGATTCAGCACCTCTGTCCTGACCCCCAAAGTGCCTTCTTTGCAGCTGAAAGTCACCTGACTTATAATAGCATTCTTCCATTCACCATGGAGCAATATATTTTAGTTACTGGTCATTTTATTTTAAATAATATTTTAAATCTGAATAGAATATCATGTAGTCTTAAAAATCTCAACTTCAATAAAAATATAGAAATTTTATATCTTCTTCACCAACACCTCACCAAGAAAATAACAGTTGAATTTCCTGCTATGAAGTTTTTTCTTTCTGATTTGTTGAGCTTGTAAATATGAGTGAAACAATCTTCAGCATTAAGATGCTAGAGATTCTAATGCCCACACATCTCTTTTCTTTGGCTTTAAAATGATATCATACTTATTTTGGAGAAAATCAACAATAAATGCATCAAAACAGTATGCTTAAAGAGAGCACATATTTTTATGTAGTTTTAAGTATTTTTTCATAGTTAAATAACAACTCCACTGAATATAAATGTAGGTGTTTTTCAGTTTTTCTGTATGCAGTCTTACTGTTTGTTCTTGTCAATGGTCACTCATGTCCCAAATAAACACAGAAATGCAAGCCATTGTTGCCTGAATGAATGAATATATCAAAATCTTTAATAGTTCTGACTTTCTGATTGATATATTAAAACTTCAGTGAATATGTCTTCAAATTTAGAAAGAACTATATTTACATATAGCATGATTTTCTATGTTGTCATATATATTCTTTATCTGTTGAATGAATAATTCTAAACATACATTGATTGTATACCTGATTTATTTGTTTGTTTTATTTGTAATGGAGACTGAACCCTGACTTCCACACTGAGCTACATCACCAGCCCTTTTTATTTTATATTTTGAAACAAGATCTACTAAGTAATTGATTTGCCTAGGCAGGCCTCAAACTTTTGATCGTCTTGCTTCAGGCTCCCAGAGTCTGGTGTTGAGCCAACATGCTGTGCTCTACCTTTCACTTGCTGATATCTTTTTTGTTTTTATTTTTTCTAAGTTTTCTTTCTGCATTGCCATCCCTTCCACATTATATTTTGTTTTTCAAGATTATTAAAATAAGAATGTCTTCTTTTGTATAAAAATTATATTTTAAGAAAGTCCCACAAAAATTTTTAATATTAATTGGAATAGTTGTTTCATGGTCTAATTGAACAGAATTGAAAGTCATGATACATTCATGTAAATTTCTATAAATTAAATATGGGCTGGCTACAAATTTTTATTTTTAAAATTTCTAATTTCTGAGGCCATAATAATAACATTGAATTAAAAGAGAAAATTTCAATCTTCTCATTACTTAGAATCATAAGTTAAATATGCACTTACTAACAATTTTTATTTTGCAACTTTTCTGATTATCTGGCAATGTAAGTGTAATAGTGTCTAAAAAAGAGAAAAGATCACTAGTCTTAGTGAGCTTACATTCCGGCGGAGGGAAATTAAAGATAAAAACAATGTAAAAAATACAAGTGTAAATCTGCCACCCTAATCTATGTGCTCTGTGGTATAGAGCACAACAGATAGAACAATAATCAGGCAAGACCAGAGACTTCTTGAGGGAATATTTGAAATAGCAAACCACCAGAAGCAAATGGGAGAAGAGGTTAGAAAAGAGAATTTCAGTAAGCAAATAGTGTGTACAAAATACTTCGGTGGAATTTTGAATCAATATATGGGATTTCTATGCCTGGCTAAATATATTTTATAACAGATTATTTTCTTGCAAATGTAAACATGTCTGTATACTAATTTATGAAATGCTTTGTTTCTGTTTGTTTGAATATTACCGCTGCTGTTAATGTCTTTGTGGGTTCATTAGTGTATTACTCTAAATCAGCAATGTAATTTCAGCTTCCTGTTCTGGACTGAGTGGGGACAAATGCCTTGCATTGGGAAAGCTCGCCTAGATGGCTCGGAGAAGCTTGTCCTGGTGAACATGGGGATAGCATGGCCCAACGGGATCTCCATCGACTACGAGGTCTGTCGGATTTAAACCTTTAAAGTGTGTTGACTGCAAGCCTGCGTTTGTCTACAGTTAGCCTTCCCTTAATAAAACCATTAAAACCAGGTTGTAATATTACTTTCAATCGATCTTTAGGAGAATAAATTGTACTGGTGCGATGCTCGCACAGACAAGATAGAAAGAATTGACCTCGAGACTGGAGGCAATCGCGAGATGGTGCTGTCAGGAAGCAATGTGGATATGTTTTCAGTGGCTGTCTTTGGGGCTTACATCTACTGGTCTGACAGGTAAGTTATGTGTTCATAAGTATTTGAGTCTGCAAATGTTATTTCAGCGCCAGTTGCTTTTCCCTTGTAGGATTAGCCATACCTCAGCAAAGTCACAGAAAGGATTTCACAAAGCTATGTCATTTCCACAGAAAAAGCAGGCACTCTTGATTTTCCAGGCTCAAGTATTTCAGTATCACAGACTAAACTTGGTTCCTTTCCCTTCTGTTGGGCCATCTGTTTCCTTCCTCTTAACGGACTGCCTCAATTTTAATTTGTTGATCACACATGTTTAAATTTTGGCAGAGCACACGCCAATGGGTCCATCAGAAGGGGCCACAAGAATGATGCCACAGATATGGTGACCATGAGAACGGGACTTGGAGTCAACCTGAAAGAGATTAAAATCTTTAACCGAGTAAGAGAGAAAGGTCAGCACACTTACACAAATGTACCATAAATATATTTTTATCATTTATTTCTATATTTTTAATGACTGGTTATAGCTTAAATATTCTTATATAAAACTCTTATATAAGTCAAAACCTGAAAATCTTATTTGTTTCAAGCTAGAGCAATCACAAAATAGTTTAAGAAAAGAAATGTATAATGATTCTCACATAGATGTACTTATTTGCCTAAGATAACACTAGACAAGGACATGTTACATACCCTGTATGTCTTGAGTACTGATGTGGGATAATGTTAAAAAATTGATAAATATACTGATTTGACAAAAAGTTAAAAAGAACACATGAGATATAAGAAAATAAAAGCAAATAAAGTTTTTATTTTGTATTACTTTTTAATATCTAAAATGGTTATGAGCCAGAAGGTGATGCTGTTAGTGTGGAATATTTCTGAACTCATTACCTCCTTAAAATATATATTTTGAAACTGATAAGATAATGATTTGCATATTTTTAAAAACTTCTACTAAAATAAATTGTCATTAATTTTCCTTACAGCAAAGGAACTTCGTGAGATGATGATAATGATTTCATTGAGATGAATTAGTCTGCTGAAATCTTAAGAGCACAAAATTAGAATAAATTGTCATATATATATGTATACACACACACACACACACGTGCATGCGTGAGCATGCAGGTGTGTGTTTAGGTACACTGGAGACACAAATTTATTTAGTACTTCATATAGATCATGTGTACAAAATTTAATGTGGTACATATTCTTTCTTTTGTCTGGTGAATTCAGATGATATTTTATGTGGCTCAGTTACTTTTTTGTCAAAGACAACAATTAATAAATCATATTGTACACTTTGTGTCATTTCATAAAAAAATATATCCAGTAAACTGGCTTAATAAAAAATACAGTATTAATGTTTTTCTTTGATGTGTGAAGGAAGCAGACTATTGTGATCGTTCAAATGGTAATTCAAGATTTTAAACTTCTGTGATTAAAAAATCAATATTTTATAGTGTTTATTTTTTGACTGATCTTAAAACTAAAAATTAAAAGGTAGTCAATATTAAAGTTTTTAATATTTTTATAAAAAATTATTAAATTATGCACGTGTGTGTGTGTGTGTGTGTGTGTGTATTTGTATCCCTCAGGAACCAATGTTTGTGCCAAGGATAATGGTGGCTGTAAACAACTCTGTCTTTATCGAGGAAACTCCTGGAGAACTTGTGCTTGTGCCCATGGATATTTGGCAGAAGATGGAGTTACTTGCCTAAGGCATGAAGGCTATTTGCTCTATTCAGGGAGAACAATATTAAAAAGTATACATCTTTCTGATGAAACCAATTTAAATTCCCCAATAAGGCCATATGGGAATCCACATTATTTCAAGAATGTTATAGCCTTGGCTTTTGACTATAATCAAAGAAGAAAAGGGACCAACCGCATCTTTTACAGTGATGCACACTTTGGAAATATACAGCTTATTAAAGATAACTGGGAAGACAGACAAGTAATTGTTGAAAGTAAGTACAACAATTTAACTTATATTTTGTGGAAATGAGTATCATTTGCATCATTAAAGAAATAATAGTTGTAATTACTTGTAGCAGTTACATTTTCCTAGAGTTCATATTTAATGAGTGCATTGTATTCTACAACCAGTATCAAAGAAGGAATTAGCTGCTAAGTGTATGATTATCAATTATTAATTATGATTTTTTATCATAGTGGTGTTACTTAAATGTAAGACTATTAGAATTCTTTAGAAATAAGATTTCATTATAAAACTAGTCTGATTTTTCAATGCTATCTTTGAGTATATACCTAGTATTTTTAATCATATTTTTAGATGGCAGACATTATTTTGTATATCTATATCTAT
>NW_022900941.1:22631379-22647107 GCF_012274545.1 Fukomys damarensis | reverse complement strand
TATATATAGATAGATAGATAGATAGATATAGATATAGATATAAATACAGATATACTGAAATGAAAAATATTTATAGAAATGTTTTTTGGAAAATATTCAATATTTATAATTTTTATTGATGTAATTGTGAAAGCATTATATTCAGTTTAGCTTATCCATATGATTCAGAGAAACATCATTTCATCCAACACTCACGAGTGCTTTCATTTTCTTCTCCATATTGTTCCTCTTTCCCATCTCTATTTTATATATATATCCTTTCTTTTTCTATTTCGCTATGCTGAGATTAACATTTTTTCTTTATTTTTAGGTTGCAAACCATGTAGGTTTATTATAAAGTGTTCAAGTAGTACAAATTTGAATATGAAACTGCTGCCTCATTACAACTGTCAATCTCATTAGGTGCCTACGACTGACAGCTGTCATTAACTGTAGACTTTTGTGTATGTGTGCATCATTTGTAATTATAAAATATGTAATACCACTAAATATGTTATTCAGATAGCTGCTTAAGTCTATATTGCAGAGTTTACATTTCAACACATAAGTGCATTTTATTTTATTTATTTATTGTTTTGAAAGCTTGCATCTAATTCTTTACTCAGGGTAAATTAATGTACTTAATCATTTTCATTTTAATGAATATCAACTGTTTCTGGGGTCTTATTTTAAACAGTGTCACAATGAACATTTATGTATATGTAGTATTTATGTTTATTTTATACATATGAATATTTTTTCTGTAGAAATCTAGAAAAAGATTCAGCAGGTATTTTATTTCTAATAGATGCTCAAAATCAATATACATTTTCACCAATTGTTTGTGAAAACATCTATTTTCCACACTTCGGCCAGTAATGATTTTGTCATTTTATTAACTCTTCAAACTTTAATATGCAAATAATGTTGGCTTATATTGATATACCTGTACCTGATCATTAATGAGATCCAGAGTCTAGTGATATATTTATGCATAAAAAAATTGATTTTACACCAAACTTTTTTGTTGTTGTTGTTCTGGGGATCAGACTTGGGGCCTTGTGCTTTCAAGGCAGATGGCACTTTTATATCAAACTTGTTACTTCATGTTGCCATTATTTCACACATATTCTTGTTATTGTTCATTTTTTGCTTTCAGTATTTAATATCTTCCCTGTTCAAATTCTATTCAGCCTTTTATAATCACTTTGAGTATACCTTTTAAATACACAAAAATGTTTTTTATTTTATAGGTTAGCATACTTACTGATAATTTCATTCCAATTATATGTTTATGACAGAGGGCATTTTGGATTTGTTGTGTGTGTGTGTGTGTGTGTGTGCCTGTGATATAAAAAATTACTAAAATTGTACTGATCATGGGCTTCATATGTGCTTAAGACTCACTGATTCTTTGGTATATACCTAGAAAGCTCACATCATAATACTCTTCTGTCCTTCTGCTGTGCAGACTGATATATTGCACAGGTCAGATGTTCATGTTGTAACTGCAAAATTTTAATTAACTTCTTTGTTTATTTTCTGTGTTCCAGATTCATTTTTAGACATTCTGGCATAAAGACAACTATCAGTCTATATGCCACAAAAATCCACAGTCTAAAGGAGAGAAACGCTAGTAAACAAAGAGTGAAATACAATAGATATACCAGATGTTAGAATTCCATAGAGAATAAAAACATTTCCCTGGGGAAGGGTTGAGAATTTAATGAAAGTTCTTAAAGGTGAAGATGTAGGAGCTGAGTTGAGGAAATTTTAAGTGTAAGTAGAACTCTGTTAGTTGAACGGTCAGGTAATAGAGTAGAAAAGAAGACAAATTCTAGATTTGTGGTTCTCAAAGTATGAATCCCTAGGGGTCACCAATATGTTGTTAAATGAGGTGTTGTGTTTTTTTAATGTTGAAATTTGCAATGTTGTACCAAAGCAATAGTTGCTAAAATTGCTAACTGCTGGCCCTGTAGTATTAGTCAACACAGTAATACAATATTCTAGGTAGTATTTATTATATTTTCATTGTCAACTAACAGGAGGAGAAAAGAAGCAGTGTCACTAAAAACTGCCCTTAAAGAATGAAAGTGTAAATATTATTATTTTTATTAAATTTAAACCTTTCAGAGCAGAATGTCTTCAACATTCTGAGTGGCAATATTTTTTTCATTATAAATTTAAAATAATTGACAACTATTCAAAATGGAGTTTTTAATTATTTCTAACATGCTTATTAACTGGACAGAATCCACAGACACAAATTTTTTCTGAATATTTCAGTAATATGTAAAAGTGTAAAATGCCTTAGATCAAAAAGATTGAAAACTACTCTCATAGACGGGAGCTCAGATTTTTTTATTTTATTTTATTTTATTTTATTTTTTGTACCAGGCAGAGAACTTGGGCCTTTGTGGTTGTAAGGAAGGCACCGGAACCACTGAGCTGAATCCTCAGCTCCAGATTTTTTTAAAAATATAAAGACAAAAAATCATAAGGTAGGGCCAGTGTTCTAACTCCGTGGTTCCATCACCTGCCTCGCAACTGCAAGGACCTGAGATTGAACCCTGGTGCCAAAAAAAAAGCATAAGGTAGACATAGAGACATTTGGTATGATTACAACACCGGTCACACGGCATGGATGGGTATGATATGAAGTGCAGCGGCAGGAAGGGGTCTCATCTTGATGGACTTGCTCTGCCAAATGAGGAGCTTTAAAAAAATGCATTGCTATATGGTTTCCCTACCGTGTAGTTTGCCACTTCAAGTTGTATACTTCAATCATTTTTGATACATTAGATGGCTTGCTTTTAAAATTATAGTGAAATATACATGGTTGTGTTGATATATACAAATTATAAAATTTGCCATCTATAAATGTATCAATTCTAGACTTTCATGTAAGTGGGATATTAAAATATTGATCTTTTGTGTGGTACTTATTTACATAAAATAATATTCTCATATGTGTTATGATATAGCATGTAGTGAAATTTCACTCCTTTTAAATGTATGAATAATATTATATTTATGTATATACTATATTTTATTTATCCATTCATTTCTTCATAAACACTTGAGTTATCTTCAACTTTTGGTTATGGGAAATAATATTATAATAAACACTGATGTACAAATATCTATGACAGGGGTTTTAATGTTATTTAGGGATGGAGGGAAAATAACACTAATGTTAAGCAGATACAAGTTTTATAAAGATCATTCTATGTTAAATTTGATGAAATGTAAAAGCAAATTCTGAAATCAGAAATGCCCTTAGCGGTTTTACCATATCCAGATCTTATTTCAACAGTTGTAAATTAAATTGAACATATGAGTCAAAGTATATGCAAAACTTAACCATTCTGATCCTTCTGTCAAATCACAGCAATTGAAATCAATAACCATTTGATGACTGTAGGTATTAATTCAATGTGTAGGAAAGATATGAAACATAATGGACAAAAGTTTGGGATCAGTCAAGCTGAGATTCAAATCTCAGTTTGCTATTAATTCCTCTTTGGCACTGTCAATTTCCGCACCCATAAAATAGAAAACAAACTCTTAATGTTTTTGAGAGGGTTTTATGTGAATTAAATATGTATATAAAGAATTTATAAATAAGAATAATTTTAATTTGAAACCTTAGCATATTTGTGGATTATCTGAGATAACAGTCTTTGTCCTAAATTATGTTTAGCATATGAAATGCAATATTCAAACAATCAGAAATAATTACCATTATTATAAATGTGAGATAGTGATTGAAGTAAGACTAGAACTCAAATTTGATTAAGAGTAGGCTACTCTGATAATTTGCATGGGCCTTTCTAAGTATTGTTTACCACCCATAACCCCTACCAAGAAATTATTATTTGTTTAAGCATTGAACATCAATCTTGAGATTTATTTATAGTTTGACTGCCCAGATTGAAAAAAGAAAAGAAATACAAACAAAATGAACAAGAAAACCCAAAATACAAATTAAGTCACGGACATATCTACAAGTAAAATGTAAAATTCATTCATCTTAGTATGTAATTTTATACAATCTGAAATATATTTCCTTTTGTTACATGTTTATTTTTTTCTTTTTATTGAGTTTATTGACACTTTTTAGATATACAGTACAGTTACATTCATCTTTGGGATCTTGTACCTTTACATGACAGGTCTTGGTTCTCATTTTTTCCCCATACCCCTGCCCTCCCTTCACCTCCCCCCCTATTTACAAAGACTTCATTGCATGTTTATTGTTCAAAATATACATTGGGAGGCTATCTCTGGGTTTTAAACAGCAGTCATAGATATATTTTAAAAGTGAAAATTAAAAAGAGATTGCTAAGCTTGGAAAATAAATGGAATTTTCCTTGAATGAAAAGCAAAGAAGAAATGCAGAGCTGGCAGAACTGCTGATCAGGCCGCTAAAATGTCTGGAACTTACAGTGAAAGAAGGTCTAAAAAGAAGAGGCAGATTACACCAAGGACTGGGGAGGTCCTGCTCCACTAGAAGCAAGGCTGAGACAAACCTGTGCCATCTGCTGCCTGAGCCAGTGACTTGTAGGAAGTTGCTAACACTGAAGGCTTGGAAACCACTAAAATAGCCCTGTGCACAGCTCTGACCCAGATTGCAATTGATGGCTCTGCAACTTCTCATAAAGCCTGTGGAGCAAAGCTCCAACTGAATCATAAAAGAAAAGGCTTCAGTTTAAGGTCCAAAGGTCAAATGAAGGCATTTAGACAATCACCCAGTAGAGAACTGAGAGTTGGAAAAGCGGTTACAAATAAACCCCTTTACTCAAAAATAATCTGCAAATTCATTTTCTACTACACATGGATTTTTTTCAAAAAGATAGCTTAAAAATACTAATCAAAAATTAAATAACAGAAAAATATTAAGTAGAGTTTTGTGAAGTTTTTGTGGTGGTGTCTTGAAAGACTAAAAAGGGGGGAAAAGAAAGGAATGGAAAAATATGAGCAAAAGAAAAAATGGAAACAAAGTCTTTGTAGATAGGAAGGGGTGTAGGGTTTTAAGAGAGGGCAGGGGAAGTGGGGAAAAAATAAGAACCAAGATTGATTATGTAAATGTGCAAATTTCCAATGATGAATGTCATTATATTGTATACCTTAACTGTACCAATGAAATTAATTTAAAAAGAACAAAAAATAGTGAAAATAAACAGGCCAAATAATGTACATAAGAAATGCCTTCATTAAAATAAAAGCAACTAAATACTTTAGAAATGAAAAATAGTCCCTATAATGATATTTTTAAGAATCCCATTAGGTAAAATATAATTTATGCTACTGGAATAGCCAAAGTGAAAATGCACAAATGAGATGCTAATTAATAAAAAAATCATTAATTTGACAGTGAAGATACAATAAACATGAGAATAGTTGTGAGATTTAGAGAATAAATTCTTACACTTATATACTTTAACTAGTAAAGGTTGATATTGTCAAAGAAGAGAAAGAAAGAAGGGTAGAAATGTAACATTAAAAAAGATAAGCATTTAATGAATAAGTAAGAAGTAAATTTTTAGGTTTAAAATGAAATCTAAAGGTTGAGAAAAATGGTATTTGTCAGCCATCTAAGAAAGTTGGCCAGTATCATGAGAAAAAGGGAAAAAAATTAAACACCTTAAAATGCTACCAGAAGTGATAGATCATCTACAGAGAAAGATGTGGGATTTGAACAGATATCTTAGCAGAAAAAAAAAAAAGAGTAAAATTCTGAGACTATTATGGAGGCATATATTTCCTAATTAAGAGAAATACAGATTTCAGAAATACAAAGTCAATACCTATGCATCTGTATATTCTCACTGAAATAAAGGAGTTAAACTAATGGCTTCAAAGTGGACTAGACTATCCACTAAGAAATACATTCTGCAATGCCATTCAGTGTCTATGCTTCAGTTTTACAAAATAATATCCTTATTCCATTGGCTGCATTCTTCAGTTTTGTTCTTACCAGCTATAACAGCAAAAATTGTTTACTATGAGGTGAAATAGAGACAACCATGAAAAGTGAAATAAGCCAGTCTCAGAAAGTTAAGTATCTCCTGCTTTCTCCTATGTAAGCAATCTCAAAATAAACAAATAAATGAAATTAAACGACAAAGGAAAGAAGACAGAAGAGAAGAAAGTATACTAAATAAATTCACTATGTGAATGATTTCCAGAAAAGAAGTCCATGTGCAGAATTTTCCTCAGTTGAGTTTTAATTATAAAACTTTGAGTTGAATTATAAAGAAATTATATTGCAACTTTTTTTCATAGCCTCATTTGCAACACCTGCTATAGCATAATATATGGCTTTGGTTTCTCAAGGATTCCACAGTTCATCATCAAACAAATCATTTTTACTGCACTAAAACTCGTGAACTTTTTTAGATTTTTGTCAAGTAGAATTGCAGCCTGTACCCGCATACTTTACTGAAATGCTGACCAGCTATGTGTTAACCACTTTTCTCCATTACATTCTATGTTCCCTTCCATTTTTAGGCAATTTGAATCCAGAAGTCTTCCCTCTTATGCAAAATATCTTGACCTCTCAATTATTCATATTCATACCTCGATTCATTTCACTATCTTCTCAAAATTTTAGGCAGTCTTTCCGAATTTATTGTTCCTTGTTTTTACTTTCTAATGCAGTTTGGAAATAGGCTGGATCTTGTCACTAGACATTATTCTACCCAAGGTTGAACTTGGTAATCTTTCTCTCTGAATACAATCTGTCTTGTGTCTCGCCATCATTAACCTGCTGAATTGTAAAATATGCCCGTAAATATTACCTAGCATTTCCCACTTTACTCTTTGTTTCCTCACCATATTCATTATTCTAACAAGCTGTTGACCAAGAGATTAAATATTTAATGCCATTTCTAACAGTTTCCTATCCATCAAATCCTACTTTTATTATCTCCTGTTTCCGATTATATAAATACAGCTCTAGAAACTTCTACCAAGAGTTACATTTTTTTCTATTGATATGGCTTAATCACAATGGTAATACACTTTGGTTTCATGTTGTGAAGGGATCTGAACTGAATTTAAAATTTCCCTCAAATAGGAACCATTGCAAAGGCTATAAAATCCTTTTCATTCTCTTAGCTCCAGGAAAAAAAAACAAAACATGAAGTTAGGGAGATTAACAGAAGATTCAATATTAACTGTTTCCAAAGTCCAAATTCTCTAATTTATTCCTCGACTAGGAATAGGCCAGTGTGAAATTTCTAGATATTTAATGCAAATGTCCTTTTTATGTGTTAATATTAATTCATAGGCAGCCTATTAACATAATTATCTTGTTTAAAAATAGAAGCCCCCTGACATAATTATGAAGTCATTAATTTTCTTCCCACTCAGGATCCAACCTCACAATTATTTTAAATCCCCCTATTCTTACAGACCTTCTGCTATTTATTCACTATGCACTTTATTTATCCATCATCACCATTAAAGCCAAGGTTTTTATTTTTTTTTCTTTATACTTGCTGTTCCTTAACTTGTTTTGCTTGCCTTGAGTTTCTAAAAGTCTAGATATCAGGCACAGCAATGTTTTCATTGAGTTACATCTTAAAACACTAGTTTATTCTTTATTTTTTGCATCTCAATTGTAAACAATTAACTTCTTTCCAGAGTTTATGTGATATTAACCTATTTGGTTCATCTCTTCAAAAATGTTTCTATGACATTAATTTTGTCCTCTTCTCTACTTTTGTTACATCTTTACTGTTTTCAGGAATATACCATGTCCTTCCCTAACTTCACATTTTTTTTTCTCATATACACCATGAAACCTAATATTGTGAGTGATGTATGTTTTCATCATTTTTCTTATTTGTTATTATATAGTATTCTTTTGCTTCATTGTCATCTATATGAGCTCTCCAAAGAACTATGTGGTGGCAGGTTTGGGGTGTGACTCAACAAATCACCTATGAGATGCTTTGGGTTGAATCCATGATACAAAAACAATAGAAAAATAGCAAGTGATTTTCAAGTGCTTCTAGGAAGGATGCATTGGATCTGCTCTTTGCTTCTATAAAATAGCACTGATCACTTAGATAATAAAATAATTTGTTTTATTATGGATTTCCTATGTGCCAGGACTATAATTAAATATTAGAGGACTTGTCTTAAGACTCAATTTGCAGCTTAAAAGTGACTGTAACACTTTTCCTTGGTATTGGACTGCAATGAAACTCTGAATTTGCTAGTCAAATTTGATACTTGCATTTTCATTTGAAAAGTTTGTTCTGGCATTTGTCACTTGGTACTCAAAGTGCAAGCTGTAATTTGTCAGTTTTGATTGCCTCATAAACCATTCCAATAAAAATGATTAGTTTGTACTTTTTGGATTTGGTATTGGTCTCGCCTCAAGGAACTAATTAACAATGAGCGCTAAGGTGGCACTGTACTTAAATTGTTTACTTGGTTTTACTGAGCTAGGGTTTCAGAATATTCACACTTCAGTTTTGTTGAACAGTAAATACTATGGAATATAGATTAAAAACAGATTTTATAGCAAGGATCTGTATCTGAAGTCAACTTCCTTTGTCCCTTCTTGTTCACCATGTATTATCTGTACCTTGAGGCAAATTATACAACCTCTTGTTTACAGGTTTTCTCTTTTAAAAATAGAAAAAATACTAGCAATCTCAGGTTGATGTGATTAAATGAGCTGCTATATTTTGATTAAAAATGGACCTAGAATTTTGTAAGAACTAAACTGGCAAATTCCAAATGTTGGGGTTTGAGACCTCTTTGTGATTTCTGAACCACAAAGTCAGCTTTAGCTCAAGCAGTTTCTTGCTTATGTTAGACCTCTCATTCATTAGGATCAACAATTTGAGTTTTTTCTTCATTTTCGTTAATTTACCTATTTTTTTAAAGCAACTCATCACCATACATTAATATAATCTTCCCAGCAGGCAAAATAGCACCTAAAATAGGCAAAGGCTTTTGAAGAACAAATATATTTTTTCTCTTCAAACTTTCAAAAACTATAATGAAGAGAGCAAACCTAGTTACTAACGAGGGGACATTTGTGTGAAGAGGACTCAGGGCTTCAGACTCATTAGTCATCTTATAGTGTTTACTGAGAATAGTGGATCATCAAGTTATTACCAGCCTGACATATGAACAACTTGGGTTAATTAGGTTAATGGAAGATTAATCTGCCTCTTGTTATCTATAGCATGTACACAGGTAAACATCCAGGTCCTAGCTGTATTGACTTACAACCAACCTGAATTACAACCAGCCCTCAGGAACCGACTGAGTTTGCCAGTCCATTGTACTTGTGCTTGCCAGATACATGTTCTAAACATGGTAGGAGATTTTGCTTGGAATTTTATGAAAGACATTCATGCTCTAATAGAATATGCTTATTTGATTACCAAAAGTTAGTGGAGATAGAGAAGAAGTAACAGTAGAGAGTGATATACCCCAGGAAGTGTGAATTCCTTTCATCAGAGTCATTTTGATTATTCCAGAAGTCTGAATCTTTCTTTTCCACCTATCCGTTGTGCCTTGGAGGTTATTGATGACTTATCTTTAATGTTCTTCTAGTATGGAAATAATGGTAACAGAGGCCTAAAAATCAGGTAAGAAAGGAATATTGATGAATGAGTATGCACTTTATGTGGAAGAACTTCAGCAGTGTATGCTCTAGTTTCAATGTGGTTTGTCATCCAACTCATGTTGAAATTGGATCGCCATCGTGGTAGTAGTGGAACGTAGGGCTTTTAAGAACGATTAGATCATTAAAAAGAATGAATGCCTTTGACATGCAAGTGGATTTGTTCTTGTAAAATGAGGCATTATAAAATCAAATTTGCTCCTCATTTTGTCCCTTATGCACTTGCTCTTTCGCCCTTCTGATTTCCCCTCATGTTATCATGCAGTAAGAAAGCATTTGCCTGAAGTTGCAGCTGTGCCTTTGGACTTACAGCCTCCAGAACTCTGAGATAAATAAACACCTATCCTTTATAAATCACACTGTGCCAGGTAGTCTATTATATCAAGCGATAATGGACTAAGCCATCTTATAATAAAGCACATTTTAAAAGTTATTTTTGCTTTAGCCCTTTATTACCCACAGGATAATAGAAACATATGTAGAGTGATAACAAGGTACAGAAGTTACTAATAATCCATGAACATCTGGCAGTGGCAAAACCTTTATAAAGTTCTCTGTTTTTGTTATAGTCATAAAACTTTGGGATTCAGGTGGGCTTAGTCTGGTGAGATGAAGTAGCAAGGCAAGTTATTTGATAGTATTCCGCCTGCGTGGGAAGACAGCAGTACTTCAGTCTGGAACAGCTCGTGTCTGTGAAACTGCCTTTTGATTGTACCTTTTAGTCTGAGAGGTAATAAGGGGAAAGTGAGGTTAATTCAGTCACCATTCAAAAGACATCTACAGTCATCTTTCTTCTATGCCCGTTTTAAATAGAGAACAAAGAGTTCAGAGAGAAGATGGGCAATTTCTTTCAGAATTAAAAGCAGCGGAAACAATTTCCCAGGCAATTTTCCTCCGGGTGGCATAAATTATGTATTTGTCCCTGGAAACAAAATTTAACAATTAATTAAATACCACTTAAAGAATATTTAGACATTTACTTATAACTTATTTTGAAAATTCCCTATTTTCCTCACTCTTGGATTTACCTCCATTGCTATTATCAAAATAAATATTCAAAATGCAAAGAAGCAAATAAAAAAGCAACAAAAGTTAGAACTGATATTGGTATATAGCGCATTATATACCACAGTTTGTCCTTCTCAATATGTACTAATAAGAAATGGTTTCCTAAAGTTTTATTCTTATACAGGGTGTTCTTTATAATCTGTATATAAGAACTACACAAATTCATAAATGAGGCTGGATCCTTCTCATATTTTCTGATGTATATTTGAAGTAAACAATTCAAATTTAGAATTATTAAATATCCACTGTATTAAAAATTACATTATATTTAGAGTTGAGTTAGGTTTAGAATTAAGTCATTCTCTCTGTGATTTCTGAATCAACATTAAATGTGCTATTTCCACATCTCTAATTTACTTGCTTAATGAGTGTTCACACTTTTCACTTCAGGTTTAGTTTAACTCTACTTCACACTTAGAACACACACACACACACACACACAACCGTGGCCCTACAACTACCACAAACAGTAGACAATTATCCTTATTAAAATATTGTTATTTTCTTTTGGTTCTTTCCCCTAATAACTTTGTTTCTATATGAGAGCAGTCTGATCTGCACTCCTCAGACTCTCTGCAGCCTAGCCGGTTTTATCTACACAGGATATGTTGTCATGCTTATAACTAATGCCTTTAGAGAAGAGATCTTGGGACACACTGAGAGATCAGTGACTAGTCATCAAATGAAAAAGTCATGTGCTCATCAGAAGTCAAAATTATTGCCTTCCTAGAATTTACAAATAATAGGGAAAATCCTATCAGTCTGAATAAGTACACAAGCATGCTTTTAACACAAGCATGGCATGAGTCTGAACAGAATTGTGCAGCTGCTCTGAGTATAATAAAATTTCTTTTAGCCAGGATAATGAAAGAGGCTTCATAGAGTAGATGTTTTATTTTTGTGATGATGCCTGGCTAAAAACCATAAGTGAGAAACATGACTGTTTTACATTTATTAATATTTTCAATCCATTACATCTTTGGAGAATACAGCTAAGATAATAAACATTTATCTTATTTAAAAATCATTTGCTGAGAGTCAGCTTCTTAAAACAGAAGAGACTTCAGGAGTATGGGATATAGTTCTATCCACACGAGCTTTTCTGTACCCCTGGGGCACCACACTTTTTAGACATAGCAAATGAGTGTAATCTAGCCAATGTTTACTTTACTTGGCAAGTACACAGGAAATGGTCACTTTTTCTTCATTATAGTGTTCCTCCAAAATGACTTAGTTTGAAATGAATTTAATATCTGGATTTGAATCATATTAGCAAAAGATCATCTCTGACTAATCTTAATATTTTATTTTTGAAGACACAGAATCATAGCTGTCAAGTAGAATTATTCTCAAGATAATATTATAATTGAAAATTATCACCTTCTAGTTGAGATACATTATAATTGAAAATTATAATCTTAATTCTTTCCTTATTTAATTCAATTTGTCCATTATTCATTTAATATAAACCAAAAAGTTAATCACTTGAAATCAAATGTTGAAAGATCCGTAACAGTATTTTTTCTTACACACCTCTCTTCAGCAGAAACACTGTACACCAGGTTTTGAAATCCATAGGAATTTTGTCACTCTTCATATAATATGTTGCAGTATTTTCCTGATATGAACATATTCTTCTCTAATATGTCATTTCTCTTTTGTCTTTAGATATGAACAAATCAAAGGGTGTTGTTCATGCATTTGTTATTTTTGTTTTTCCTTTATTATTTGTTCACAAATCTTTCTGAGCATTTAATATATGCTAAATTTTTGGGGATGTGAGTTAGTGCTTCTTCCACAGTTTTCTTTGGAATGTCATGAATAATACAATTTATATATAATCATATTGGCAAAATTTCTTACCATTGAAATCATGAAGCCAAATGTGTTCCCTTTGATACTCACCATGCGTAGGACAATGACTTTGTTCAGTAATGCTGACATAGCTACCTTACAGTTATCTTTTCCCATGACTTCTGTCGCATGTGGCTTTGCTTTAAACATATAGTTAATGCAGCATATATTTTCATGCAGTGCTGACATTTAAATTTCACAAAATTAATAGTATCTCTTCTAAAGGTTATGAAACCATTGATATTTTCTGTTCAAGAGTTTAAATTATAAAAATATATAGATAATATCTAAATCTTTCCTTGCCGATCTATTGAGAGATTTATCTAACACATTTTGGTGCTTCCCTCCTCACAGTAATAATGTTCTTGGATGCCAAGAGATACTTGGAAAGTCAGTATCCTGTTGAGGTTAAAGTCATTCAGGGGCTTTAGAATAAGCGAGACCCTGATTCAAAGGCAGACTTTGTTTAATACATAAGATTGTATTAAACAGTAATGGAAAATAGCATTAATTAGCAGATTATAAACAGATTAATTAAAATAATACCAATGGATTGCTCACCACAGCTCCTGAAATATAAACTAGTTTTTAAAGTTTGTTCATTATAAAAGTAATGTGAATCTCAACCAAGTGTGAAGCAACCACTGGAGAAAAGTTATTTGTTCTAACAAAGCCATAATTCAGAAGCACCATTAACTTAAATTCTGATTGCTTTTAAACACATGATATACACTAAAAATTATATGCACTTATTGTAGCTATACTACCTAGTTACTTTAAAACAATGTATCATAATTAGTTCATTTTTAATTTCAGAATTCTAAAGATGCTAAACAAAAGGACAATCAAAATCCCAAAGTTATTCAAGTAGTTCTTGAGGTTCCACTCCTATTCTTACAAGACAGATTTTTTAAAAAGTTTATATTTTGTGATATTTATTTGGGATGAATTGTGTGCCTCATTCTTAAATTCATGTGCCGAGGTCCTACACCCTAGTGCTACATTTGGATATAGGACTTCTGAAAGTGGAACGTAGAGCTCCTGAATGGATCATATTCCAATATGACTGGTGTCCTTGTAAAAAAGTAGATTAGGACTCGGGTAACACAGGCTGAGGGATGACCATGGTGAACACAACAAGGCAATCGTGCGCAATCCGAGGGAGAGTCCGCAGGAGCTGCTAGCCCAGCCAGCTACTCGATCTTAAACATGTAGTCTCCTGAAATGTGAGAAAATACATTTCTGTTATTTAAGCCCCAGTGAACTAGTGTGTGGTGTTTGTTTATGCTGCTTTACCAGTATTCAAAGGAGGTATCAGTGGATTAGTTTTAGAGGAAAGCATGTAACTAGAGATATACAAAATATAGAATAGTTCTACTTACTTCCTTAGGAAGAAGAACAAGAATATTTTCTCCAGTCTTTATGCTACATTTTGAGGTTTTTTGATGCATTAAGATCTACACTGATTTTAAAAGTATCACAGACAAGAAGTGACTGCAACTCAAGTACAAAATTTGGTAATGCTAATCTTTCTACAATTACTAAAATTCCACATGAATTTTATTAGTTTTTCATTGTAAAAGGAAGTCATTGTTGAGAGCAAATACAAGCACACAGCTCTACTCACATGATTTCATATTATAATTCAGCATAATTTCAAAACCCCATCCATGCTTGTACTCATTATTTATTCTCAGGATATTTTCTCCTCATCTTACACGCAAAAAGCGGATGTGTCCCACGAATTTACTCAGTTTGCATTATTTCCTCTATCAGAAGTGGTTGGGTTTATTGGAATGTGATATGGTTAAGAACCTGAACTCTAAAGTAATTTCCTGTGTTTTAATTTTGGCTCTGCTTCGTAATAATTGTGTGACTTCTTCAATTGAGCTGTCTATATTTTACTTTCTTCATCTATTAAAAAGGAATACATATAATATCTTTAACAGTATGTGAGGTTCTTAGTGCTAGCCAAACCTCTGTGTACATATACATTGTACATATGTGTATCACATGGTAGAAATATGTGTTATATATACACAAGATAATATATGTACTACATGCATGTCCACATATATGTCAGATTTCATGTTAAATTAATGTCAGTTAGTATTACCTTGTATATATTCATTTTTGTCTTCTTTGTACCCTTATACCTCTGCTGCTGAGACTATAGCCTCCTTATCTCCCAAATTTTTTATTCTTTTTACATATACTGTTTCTCTTGGTCTAGTAATTCACCGCAGAAACCTATAGGTTCTCTCCTCTTTCACAGTAAAAATAAAACCCATGCTGAATCTCCCTCTCTGTTCCTATCTTTCCTATTACCATCTTTTTTTTTTCTTTTGTGGACTTGGTGTTGAACTCAGGGTCTTCACAGTGCGATATCTTCAGCCTTTTTTTTTTTTTCATATCTCCAGGCTAAGTTCAAACTTGCCGTCCTCTTATCTTAGCTTCCCAGAGTATGAGTTTACAGGCATGTGCCCCTGTGTCTGGCTTTACTCTCACAATTTTTGAATAAGTAATATGTACCCAAGGACTCATTCTTAATCCATGGCGACTTGTCACGCACTCCCTCAGTGCTCTGATAACAGACACCAATGACTGCTGGGCAAAAATAATTACTTTATTTCATTTGAAATTGTTGACCACTTAGTAATCCAAACATCTGTGCCTCTCCTGACACCCGTGATATGAATTTGTTCATTGCACCCAGTCCTTCTTCTGGTTTCCAGACTTACCTTTTATAAACATCTTTGTCTCCACATGGCTTCTTCCTGCTCTCAGAGATGGCGGTATTGTTTGCCTGACTGTACTTGTCATCAAAAATGAATTGCAATTCTGCTTTTGTTGATTTCAAGATGATACTTTGATTTAAAAATATGTTTTAGAAAAAAAAAAAAAACAGAGTTAGGGCTTAGGGTAGAGCTCAGTGGTAGAGTATTTTCCTACCATGCTGGAGAATCGGGCTCAATAGCCAGCACCAGAACACCAAAACACCAAATCAAACAAACAAAGGGTATTATTTGCTACATACTTACTTGTTACAATAGTGTTTGAAACATAATAAATTTACAATAAGTGTTTCAAACATTAAATACTTTTATTCATTTCTTTCCTGTATATTTAAACATCTTTAGTCTTTTTTAGCAGAGAGAAATTTATAGGAGAT
>NW_022900941.1:22621835-22631366 GCF_012274545.1 Fukomys damarensis | reverse complement strand
TGTGTGTGTGTGTGTGTGTATATATGTATATATACACACACACATATATGTATATACACAATTTAAATCTAGCTATACATTATAAAAAATCTAAAACTACTTTAAAAATCAAAATATAACATAATCAGACTAAAGTTTTATCATGTTCTTAATCTAAGTAATACCTATTACATTTAAATTTGAAGTTATAATGAAAGTAGTGAAATTATTTTACAAGGAGAAAGAATCAATTTGGTTACCTTTGTACAAGTGGTTGCCTTGCTGTCTCATCAAGGAGTGCATTAAAGAGAACAAAGCACAACTAATGGAAGTATTCTTTTAAAATTATCCCAAAGCATGGGCTTATTATAATATTTGTGAATCCACAAATTTAATAGCAGGGTAATCCAAGAAGTTACTCTCATTTTTAAAACATATTGTTTTGAAACCAATGAGACGAAGGTATTTTTTGTGCTAATAGAAGATAAATAACTATTGTATCTTTATTTATTTTAAGAAGAGCTTAATTATGGGATCATTTTATTTTATGGGAGGGAAATTTTATTTCCACCATTTACCTGACAGAAATCATACCAGATTGAGAAAAAATTTCTACTTGTGAACTCTGGAATAGCTACCACTAAGAAAAGTTTCAGTAGAATAGTGGCTGTTCTTTTTACAAAAATGTAGCTGGTGTTTTTAACAAAATTTTCTTATGAAAGGCCATTTAAAATATGTTATTTATCTTGAATTTTCTAGTGGCATTTTTTACAACTTGACTTAAAATGAGTTTAGCTCTTCTGTAGTTTTTAAAATCAGTGATGTCAACTTTTTTTTCTCATTAAGTTTTTTGGTACTTTTTAGGCATACAGAAGTTACATTCATCATTGCGATCTTGTACCTTTGCATGACAGGTCTTCGTTCTCATTTTGTCTCCTTACCCCTGTCCTCCCTTCACCTCCTCCTCTCTTCCCTATTTACAAAAACTTTTTTTCCATTTTTTTGTTTTCTCATATTTTTTATCCCTTATTTCCTTTCCCCTATCCTTCCCACTTCCCCTACACCTTTAGCCCTTTTCTTCATATTTCACATCATCAATTATACCATTTGGATCTTATTTAAACTTTTCAACTTCTGAGGGAGTCACTGAAGTAGCAATTTATAGTGAAGTGAATACTGAATTCAAATTTACCTAATATCTAATTAACTTTTTTAAGAAGTAAAATTAGCTGGGCATGGTGGTGCACGCCTTTAATCCCAGCACTTATGAGGCTGAGACAGGAGGATTGCTGTGAGTTCGAGACCAACCTGGGCTACAAAGCTAGTTCTAGGTCAGTCTCACCTACATAGTGAAACCCTGTCTCAAAAACAACAAAAAAAAGTAAAATTATCTTTCATTAAAATATGCTATAAACTTATGTGATAACACATAGCTCTAGTTCAGCACTCTGGGAAGCTGATTTAGAAGGGTTCCAAGTCTGATTGCAGCCATTGCAATTTAGGCACTTATGACTGAAGACTATTTGGTAACCTTAAACTCAGTAAAAATGACACTGAATATGATTAAATTTGAAAATAAAAACTTAATCTTATGTTTTTGAGACATACCTCTTTTGAACTTTTACCTGTGTGTGTGTGTGTGTGTGTGTGTGTGTGTGTGTGTTGCCAAATGTCAAACCATAGGTCTCAAGCGTGTTAACCAGTTCTTAATCTTATGATTTTGAGACAGTACCGCTTTTGAACTTTTACCTGTGTGTGTGTGTTGCCAAATGTGAAACCGTAGGTCTCAAGCGTGTTAACCAGTTCTTAATCTTATGATTTTGAGACAGTATCGCTTTTGAACTTTTGCCTGTGTGTGTGTGTTGCCAAATGTGAAATCGTAGGTCTCAAGCGTGTTAACCGGTTCTACCACTAAACTACATCCCCAGCCTCTAGTCACTTCATTCATTAGCTGAATTGCTTTTTCTTTATTCTCTTGGAATAAATTATCAAAAAAGCATGATGAATTTGACAGATTGATACAATTTTATTAAATTTATTTTTGCTTCTGAAAAATTTATTACAGCTTCAGTATCATTGTTTTGTTCAAATGTGAAAGCAGTTTTATGTGTCTGTTTGAATAGGATATAGTTCTTAATATGGCTGTGAAGGTATTTTATAGATTTGATTAAGTCTACAATTGGATGACTTTAAGGGAAATTGTCTCCTGTTATTGGGAATAATCAATGACATTATAAGCATCTGTATAAAACAAGAGTGTCAAAAGGAAGAGAGAGAAAGTGATTTGATAACCAACAAAAGCAGAATGAAGTGAGGTGGTTACAAGCAAGGTACTATCAGCCTATAAAAGCTGGAAAACACAAAGAATATATTTTCTCCTAGAATCTGTAGAAGAAAGTATTGCTGCCTAACATATTGAAAGTGAGATAGACTTTGAAAGGGCAACCTCCAAAACTGCAAGATAAATTCTTGTTCAATGCTACTAAATTTTTGACAATATGTTGGGGTAGCATTCAGAAACAAGCACAGATCTCCTTTCTCACAAGTGGAACATTGCTGTAATAAAAATGAAACAAAACAAAACTGTGGAAACGGCTGTGGAATTTGATCATAGGCAAGAACTGGAAGAAATTTAGAGCAGTAGAGAAAGATCCAGGATTGCTTTGAAAGGTAGATATATGGAATTTAAGGACTCAGATAATAAGAACTCTGAAGGAAGAGCAAATGACACTACAGAAAACTAATTATCTTAGAGAATGTGTGAGTCCAATAAGTGAATGTCAGAATTGTGCTTCCTGCAGGGGAGAGCTCAGAAGGAAATGAAAGATAGGGGAACCGGAACCAGTTATTAAAATCTGGAGGAAACATGATTCTTGTAACACAGTATTAGAAAACATAGTTAAATTATTTTCTACAGTTACATGGAAAGTAGTGAAAATAATGTGTAAGTAGTGAAATGATTTGTAATTAATTGAGGATATTTCAAAGTACCTTGTTGAAGGATATGTTCTGGTTTTCTCTGCCTACGTGTAGCAAAATGCAAATATAATGAGATAAACTGAAGAAAGAACTCAGAAAGAAATCAGGCCCTATGCATTGAAAGGGGTTCCCCCACTCCAGTAATTACAGAATGAGTTCTGGCAAAGAAAATCCAGGAGGCATAAATGGTTTAAATATGATTTGTTTCATTGAAGAAAAGCACCACTGAAAGCTAAGCTAAAAAGAAAGGCAATTTTTATAGAATGATAATTTTTGTGGTTTCAGGAAAATTTTCCATCATTTGATGGCCTTGGTTTGCTAATATGAAATGATCTCACAGGAAAAAATAAAAGAGTGGAAGAAAGTCATGGTGATACATTACAAAAATATCCTATCCTAATGGTAGTTAACTTTGATGACAATAAAGAGATGGTGCTGAAATGAAATGAAACATTCTGTAAGTCCAATTCAACTTGATCCCAAAATGAACCTAGCACAGACCGGGGATTTAGCTCAGTGGTTCTGCCACCTGCTTCACTAGCACGGGTTCCCCAGAGAATGAATCTAGCACATATGGTCACTTGTAAGAGAAAAGCACCAAGTTTCTCTTTTATACTGGATCTTCTCAGAGCCTTTGCACTATGCATATAACTTAGGAATTTTCAAAGAGGAGAGTTAGTTTGCTGTTTTCCAAAGCTAAAATTAGCACCAGTTTGTTTCTTAAACTAGTATTTCTTAACACTCTCAAAGAAACAACTTGCCTATCGCCTATTGCATGTAAAGAAACTACTTTCTTCAGTTTGTGTGAAAGGATTCAGATTCAAAATATGCACTATTTTCATTTTTATTTTTTGAAAAAAGTAATAATGTTTTAAATTATACTAGTTTACTCAAGGTTAAAAAATAGGAAGCAGGGAAGAGAGGGAATGAGGGAGGGAGGGAGGGAGAATACCAACCAAATTTAATGATTTGGAGAAATCTCAACCTAAACCAAATTACACTAAAATTAGTAGATTGTTTGGGTAATAGCAAAAATTACAGCAAAATATATGTTCTGTGCCGAGTCACATGTTTGCTTGTCTTCCGAATCTCCTACTTCTTGGTTTATAACTGAACTGTATAAGATAGAGCATGTTCAGTAGGTGTCATGAGTTAAAATGTGGTAGAGTTTATCCACAAACATTTCTCCAAAGTTCAGTCTCCCTCCCTGTCCCAAATTTGGAGGCATTTGTTTGTTTGTTTACCTATCTATCTCTGTTAGTGTGTGTGTGTGTGTGTGTGTGTGTGTGTGTGTGTGTGTGTGTGTAATAACTGGATGATGCTATTTGTTTGTTTGTTTACCTATCTATCTCTGTTAGTGTGTGTGTGTGTGTGTGTGTGTGTGTGTAATAACTGGATGATGGTAAGATTTTTACTTTGCAAGAAATACTTGGAAATGAATGAAAGTGAGAATGACAGTATAAAAATGGAATCTTTTAGAACTAAGAAAAACAATATTAATTTACAGTTCAGATTATCAGCAGCCAGAATAGTGGAATACATACATTCTATTACATTACCCAGAAAATTTTTAAAATATTATTCTCAGAGAAAACATAACTCCAATAACCTGTAAAATACAGAATACATTTTGCATACTTTAAGTAAAATATAGTTTCCTTGCTTAGCAGGGAATTTGCCATTGTGTGTATACAACCTACATGGAAGGTTGTTTTCTCAGTGTTGCTTGCATATGGCCTTGAAAATGAAATATATTTCTGTTTAGTTTCTATATGATTTTGCAGTAGTGAGCACATTTCCAATGTGTCTTTAGTAAAAAAAGGTATAAGTAGCCATTGGCTTAAACAGTGGGAAAAGGAGAAAATAATTAAAATATACAATTATTAAAAATATAATTTCACCATGCTGTTTGAAGATGTTATGGTTTAGATCTAGGATGTCCCCTAAAAATCTCATGTGTTCAGAGCTGGAGTTGTTAGAAGCAGAGGCAATATATTCATCAGTAGGTTCATAAGATAAGATCCATTGATGAATCCATAGCCAAATTTCAACATTTTTATAGTTACCATAACAGTGTGCTTATTTCTTTACAGTCCCTGTTGGAGAAAAATTCCCAACACCAGGTATATATGTGAATCTGTTCTCCAATGTGAATTCTAAAACAAGTTCTCTTTGACATAGTTTTTAAAAATGATTAAGTATGAATGAATCTTCACTTACAAGATTTTTATATGACTAAGTGTCAAGGGAAAAGGAAATATTTGACAACTTAGTTCAATTCTTCATGAATAAAAATCATGTCCAAATGAAGCATCTGCATTTCAGCATTGTCGGATTATGTCATAGCATGACCTTCCTTTAGAAAAATATATGTAAACAAACTTCCCTGATGTTCTCTTGTAGGAAAATTGTGTGGTAGAAGTGATTAATGAGGTACATTCTGAAGCTTTTATTCACTGCAGCACAAATGCAAAATACTGATTCTTATCCAGTAGTCATCCTTGATAGGTGATTCAAATTTAAATGAAATTGTATTTGAGATTTGCATTTCCTGTATATGAATTTTGGTGAAATGAAACAATAATATTAAAGCCTTCCATGTTGCTATCTAATTTAAGGAGAAAGTATTCTAGGTATCAGAGTTTACTTTCCTAATGTTTTCCTGCTTGTTTAAGAGAATTTCATTGATATGACAGTGGATTATTTAGGAAATGTATCAGAAGAACATAGATTTGTTGAATTTAATGATATATTTTCTACCTTAAGAATAAAGATGGAAGAGCAGATATGTTACTGAACAAACTGCAAATTTGGTTGTCCATATCTCAATACTAGCTGTTCATATTATGATAAAACAATTTTTCTTATTTTAATGAAATACCAAAAGAGGAATGGTTTTAGCATTTTGTATTATTAAATATAATACAAATGATGTTGTAAAATACACAAATATGTTTTACTATATTTTCTTTCCATTAGTTTTTTAACTTCTTATTTTTATTTTCCTTACTTTTTTAATGCAGAAAATTGAGAGTTAATCCTCTAGGGCCAGGGATTTAGCTCAGTGTTTCTACTACTTGCCTTGTAAGTGCAAGGTCCTGAGTTTGAGGCGATTACCAAAAAAATAAATAAATAAATAAAGTGTTAAATCTCTAAATGACTATTTTCTTCTTTTAAATAATGTTAGGTTTTACTGATTAAGGAATCTTTAAATTTTCTTATTTTGGATATGTACATTCCACCAATTTTTATTTGCCAAAACAGCAAAAAATATTTGAAAGATTTTGGACAGTAAGAATGATTTCTTTATTTAAAGACTTTTTACTTACTTTTTGTTTGTTTGTTTGTTTTGTTTTGTTTTGAGGCAGGATCTCACTATGTAGTTTAGGCTGTCCTGGAAACTCTCTATGTAGTCCAGGCTGGCCTAAGGCTCATGGAAATTCTCCTGCCTTAGCCTACCAAGGGCTGTCATTACAAAAACGATTTTTACTTCAACAAAAATTATCATGTTACCTATATCACATTTACACAAAAACCATACTTGGTGATGATTCTGCTTATATTAGGAATGTCTGGATATTGGCTTGAGTCACAAGAGTACCATAATTTCTTTGAAGACCACTTGACTATAACAACTGTTGCATTTTTCTCATGATCCGCTAGCAATAATCTATAATTGACTCAAAATTTTTGTTATTTTAGTAGCTTTACAGAGTTTGAATCAATTTTAGACTGTCAAATACCAAAGACATAAAAAACTTTGTTCAAAATGTTTCAATACTGCTTTATATAGCATGGCATGTAATATAACATTGAGTTAAAGTTGTTATGTACTCTCCCCTCTTGTTCAGGAAGCCACAGAGTAGTTTATATGAAATTATTTTCACAAAGTTATTTTACTCTATCAACCACTGTTCTTGACCAATTTGTAAATCATTTATATTTAACCTAATAGAGTCATTGTTACAAGGTTTTATTACCTAACTTTTCTGTTTCCAATAGTATTGCAATCTGGAATTTGAGGCCAACTCACTAAAATGATTTCCATTGGCAAATTTCTTGCTATATATGTAAAGGTTTTTCTCAGCAGAAATGGAGTTACCATTGAGAATTGATATTTTACACCCAAAGGAATGTTCCACAAATTTCATGTGAAAGCAGATACTTACTGGCAAGTTTAAAAATAGTTTTCTGTAGTAAATGTTGTGAAAATTTCATAATCTTTCTTTTTGAATTCAATATGTACAAACTCCACATCCATTATAATGAAAATGATATTTTTTCACTACTAAAATTATATTTTAATTGATAGGAAATTATATACATTTTATGTCTTCTTCCATACCTCAATTTATTCTAGTCTTTATATTTTCATAGTTTAAAAATATATCAAATCCATTTCTCCTTGGAGTTAATGGAACTCAATATCCTCTGCTTCTCTCCTCCCTCCCCTCTCTCTCTGGATTTAAGATGTTAGATTCTCCTTTTTACAATTTAAATTATACTAAAATACCTTTTCTCTATAGTTGCTTTATTCTTGTTAGAAGAGTTATATTTAAATTGCTGACACTATTTAGGAATGCATGGTAAGAGAGAAATAGGAAATAATTAACAGAGAGGAATTAGCACAAAACGATTTGCATTGCTCAGTCATGGAATTTAATCCAGTGGACAAATTTTAAACTAACTTCGTGGACCCACAATCTTGCAATCGTGGTGATATAACTCCGTTCTCCATATATCTAATACTATAGTTGTGCTTTTCTATAACGAAAGTGGATAAATCTTTTTTCATTTCAAAATTTCTAACATCTTTATTAATATTATCCTGAAGCAGTGTACACAAGAATTGTTGATGTGAGAAACACTCAAATACACTTATGAAAACAACTGACTTGTTAATATTTACTCACAATTTTAGATCTCTTCATAAAGATTGATACATATTCCAATATTCTGTGTAAGACTATGAGTATGAATTGATTAAATTTATTTTAGCCTGTAATAATGAGAAGAGACAGAGGAAATGTGTTTCACAGCTGACAAAAACAAGATGACAAACATCAGCGGTGACATAGATAGCAATACAATACTGACAGCGCCACAGTTATCCATTTGTCTTTTCTAAATCTGTTCTAATGAAAATAAAAACATTAAGATGGAAAATTGAAAGCATATAAAAACAAAAAGAAAAGAAAAAACAGTGATGAGAAATGTCAACAAGTATGGAGTGATGAGTAAAATTTTAACAAAATGGAAGAAATTAAAATTAAACGTTAGCATAGGTAGAGTAGAAACAAGAAGAGAAGAGCTCACTCTGAAGGACCTAGGAGACTCCTTTAGGGTCAGGAGACCCTGTTTTCCAACAAGGAGGTGTCAGACCTGAAAACAAAACCTTCTAAATCTCCAAGTCCATTCTGTCTCATTGCCCTATACCTAAAGCTGACTACTGGACAAGGTACAACACCAGAGAATATTTCTACAGAGAATTTAATTGGATTGAATTTAGTTCTGAAGATTTTGTCACTTGATATCTCCTATGAGAAAGGCCTGAGCACCTTAAAAGAAACACATGTAGGACATTGACCTTTTAATCAATTTTTAAATAATCCCCACTTAAAAATGAAAACAAAGAAAGATTAATAAATAATTGAGGAATGCCTTGAATCCAAGAGAAAAAAAGAAGACGGACAAAAAGGAAGTTATAGAAAATGGGACTAGATCTATATAAAATATAATTAAAAGTATATTTACATTGGTAAAATCAACAAATATTCAAAAAGCAATAATCAGAGAACTATGAAACAATATGGAAATCAAACATGTTATAGCTTTGACAGATGACCTCATGCATAAATATTGGGCACATGGTTTTATTTTTAACTTACACAATATTAATAATGAATTAAAGGCAAGCACATGGAAAATAAAACAGCTGAAAAATAATTTTTAAGTAGAGTGAAAACTAACACAAGGAAAGAACCATACTGACTGTACAGTGTTTGACTCCAGTAAACAACCTAAATTGTGAAAATATTGGAAGTATGCAGGTATTGTGATTATTTAACCTAGTATCTTTTCTAAAACTAATAAAAATCTGTGCAATATAAGAATAATATTAGTAAATAAAATAACTATCACTATTAAAAATTCATTAAAGATTGAGAAAAATTTCTTTTCAGAACAGAAGGTTTTTTTGTTGTTTTTTGTGTTTTTTGATGCAAAAAAGTGTTGGATCATAATGAATTTTAGGTCTTTGTTAAGAGACTTCTAATAATATATACTTTTTATGAATACTATCAAGTGTGTCTCATTGATAAAAGAAAACATTCACTTCAGTGAAAGCTAGTTATCAACAAATATGAAACTATTGACAAAATATGCATATATTAATATGAGACAATAGATTGGCAACCAATTTGTTATGGAATATTCTAGACTTTTAACTATTATTTTTTTATTGACCCTTATCTAGTGATCATTCTCTCACTAATTTCTTAACCATAGTACAATCTTATTTTTGGTTTGGCATTTATTACGTATTTGTAATACTTTTTTTTTTTTTTTTTTTTT
>NW_022900941.1:22617570-22621647 GCF_012274545.1 Fukomys damarensis | reverse complement strand
TTTTTTTTTTTTTTTTTTTTTTTTTGGTACCTGGGATGGAACTCGGGTCCTTGCTCTTGTGAGGCAGGTGGAGGCACCACTGAGCTAAATCCTTGGCCCACGTATTCGTAATACTTTTTAAATGTTACGTTTTATAGTTTTATGGTTGTCTATACTGTCATCTTACCGAGATTTCAAAATTTTCTTTTGTGTCTTACCTTAAGCCAAATCTATAGATTGTAGGCATCTATACTTAGCGCATTACATATTCTGATTTTATGCAACCTATTTCTGTCAATGTATGTCCACTGAACTTGAAGCTCGTGGTTTCCCTAGTATTTCCAGAATGTCAGTTTGAGTTTTATGTCTGTTAAAAATTAACAAATAGTGATACAGTTAAAATACCAGCCTGGTATCACATTACTGAAAACAAACCTTAGGCATTTTCCACTCCATTAACCATAATGGAGAAGAATCATTATTCAACAAAGGACAGCATGCTCAAAAATAGATTATAGTTACCATGCTTAGGTAAACAGAACAGCATCATTCTATATATCTAAATTGCTGAACATAGATCTACTCATAAATAATCTATGAGATAACTTGGTTCTAGTTCAGTAAAGTGGGATCTTCAAGTCAAAATGGACCTATTACTCGAGCACATTTCATAATCATTGAAAACAGAGTTATGACATAAAGAATCCTTTATTAAACAGTTTTTCAGTTCACTAAAACACAGATTTACAGTTCTAAAATTACTCATTGCCTAACATGGATTTACTACTCAGAAGCAACCCATTATCTAACATGTTTCCAGTTCACTGGAAAAACAGATTTATAACTCATACATAGCCCATTATCTAACATAGTTCCAGCTCACTGAATATTGATTTAGAATTCATAAACAGCCCACTATCTGACAAATTTTCAGCTCACTGAACAGATTTGCAAATCATAAACAACCTATTATCTACCACATTTCCAGCTCACTGAAAATAGATTTACAGTGTGTAAACAACCCATTATCTCACATGTTCCAGTTCACTGAAGACAGACACAGAACTCACAAAGAACCCCAAGAATCCAAGGTTCCACTTCGGGTGAGGAATGAATGAATGAATGAGTACTCAAGCATATAAAATATTTGACCACAATATACAGTCTTATATCAATAGATAAGTACTGATTTAATCTTATTTTCAAACTTCAAAATATATATATATATATATATGCAAATATGATAAACTAAAGGTATGATGAACCTTAATCTATTGGACTTTTTCAATATTTCTGTTAATTTATGCAAAGTCCATTTTTGAGATATTATTAAAATGATTACTTTTATAAGTAGGTTTTGTTTTATGTCCTTGTTTTCAATTATTGTTTAATTCTTGTTTGTTTGTTTGTTTGGGTATTGGGGATCAAACTTGAGGCCCCGTGCTTGCGAGGCAAGCAGTGGAACCACTGAGCTAAATCCCTGGCTCTCAAATATTGTTTAATTCTTAATGTATTGCAGTATTTGGAGTTATTAAGACACAGTGACTGCTTTCAATTATTCATATAATAACTTGCATTAGGAAGTCTTTAAGCAAGTACACAATATAGATAACAAAATTCGTTTTGAATATAATAATTATGTGAGCTGTAGCTGTAGATCAGTGGTAGAGTGCTTAACTTGCATGCATGAGGCCCTGCCTGGGTTTATCTCCATTGCTACATTAAAAAAATGATTTGTATATGTACAGATGCACAGTGATGAATATATTAGATATATGTCAAAAACATCAAAGAATGGTGGATATATAATTGGGTACATATATGTTTACTGGCAATTAATTTTATTGTGGTCAATATGAAAGACCATATCTTAACTCCTATGTATCCAGAATTCAAACTTTATTTGAATCTTTGCATTTCAGCTTATCATACTATTGTATTCAGTAATAATTAATTTAAATTAGTGAAAATTATGGAAAATGCTTCATTTAAGTAGTGTAGTTTTAAATATCAAATGTTAATGTATGTTTTGAGAACCTAAATTAACTCATAAATTTGTTATGTTACATATAAAACCTTTTATTATGTAATTTTTTAATAACGCAAATGAAAAGTCCCATTAACTCTGTGGTCATTCATCTTTTTCATCTAACATTAATGTATCGCCAATTTTGCCTCCTCTATTCAAACTCCAACCATACATAGTATTCTAGTGGATTACTTTGAAACAAATTCCAGACAGTTTATCAATTCATGAGTAAACATTTAGTCAGGTAATGTCAATCTTTTGTTTTTAACACACTCACCATAATATCATACAGAATTAAAATTTTCTATCCTCATGTATCATTTAATTTCCACCTTTCTGATGCTCTTGCATATGTATTTCATATTAATATAAACAGAAGCCAATATATATATATATATCATATATATATATATATATTTGTGTGTGTGTGTAAAATGAGTAATACTTACCTCTTTATATATCCATCTCATTTCCTCCTCTCCCTGTTTCCAGTAGTGTCATACAGTTCACCCACATTTGTTGAATGTAATAACTGTTCAATTCAATTATGCTAAAATGTTCTGTAAAATAATAACATGATTATGGCATTTTCAAAGCAGGAGTAGTCTCTTTTCACATTCTCATGTTTTCTTTGTAATTGTTTTCATGACCCTTCTTTCCACTACACTAAAAAATCAAGCCCTATTATCTGTCCTCCATGAAGACAAACACAACACTTGGGGTAGTCCTCCTTAAATGTTTACTGAGTTAATAAATGGATGAACTTCAGTAAATGTGAGGAAGCTTTCATTAAATTTTCTGGTTTTAAAATATAAATTGATGAAAAAAACCTGTGAGATTCTGGGTCTTACCTTCCTTCTCTTCATTCATATGGCAATTTAATGACTCCCTATCTATAGAGATTGATAATTTCCTGCCAAACTGCTTACTTCCCTCCATTATGGATTAAAATTTCCGCTAACTGTGAAGTAAACAAATACAAAATTCTATATTCTGTTAATGATACATAGCTTTTCTTACCAATAAGGATGGGCCTGTAGGTTTCTGTGAAAATACACTGAGCATACATCCTGTTGACAGATGTGCCACTGCACCCTAGCACAGTTCATACATTGGAATAAATTTCTGCGTATAAAAGGTCCATGAAATATTTTATACTTAAAATACTAGAAAGAAGGAAAATATATATTTGAAATGATCATTTGTATTATATTGCCTAAATTTATTTTCTCTTTTCTAATTATAGCATGGAAAAATTTTTGTTTCATTTTTTTTCTTTTCTTTTTATTGAGGTTATTGGTACAATCTAGGTATACAATACAATTAGATTCATCATTGGAATTCTGTACCTTTACATAATAGGTCTTTCCTTACACCTTTAGCCCTTTACTTCCTATTTCACATTATTAATTGTCTCATTAGGATCCTGTGTACTATTATAGTTATTCACACCAAAGAAACTATTCGGTATTTCAGTTGAAGAAATCTCTGTATGAACATTAAAAATAGGGAATCCTAAAATAAAACTAAAAAGGAAAGTAAAACAGAAAAGACAATGATGTAACATCAAAATAATCCTTAATTCTGGAGATGAAAATGGTCCCTGAACATATTTAAATTGCTTCTTGCTCTTATAGTCTTATCTTATTCTTTTTTTCATTATTTAGAGAATACTTTATTAGTTTCTGTAATCAAACCCACGTAGATATGACCTTACATAATTAGTATGATGTGTTACCCCTGTACACATGGGAAAAAAATAAAAATAAAAATAAATTAACATTTCTAGACCAATATGGTTGTCCATTTCTGTACAATGCCAAGTCAACACAGTAAATTGGGATGACTTTTTCCAAAGTTGGCAGCACCATTAAAGTTTCCCAAAATTCAATTTATGTATAATTCTCCATGTGACAGGAGCCCAGAAAAAAACAGGGGTAGCAATCTTATTTGCAGACAAAGTAAATTTCAAACCAGAACTGAATCCAGTATTATTGAGGTAAGACAGTACTGTACCATACCTCTATGAATGTAAAATATCTAGTACCTGCGTTATGGTACATAGTAGG
>NW_022900941.1:22542182-22617165 GCF_012274545.1 Fukomys damarensis | reverse complement strand
TATATATATATAAATTTTTGTTTCTACTCTATCTTAATTTAACTCTAACAAGGAGATTTAATTTTTCATTTTTCTGGAAGATTCACACTTAGTTTATTATTAACGATTGCTTTTAGAATATTTTAATTATGAAAAACCTTATTTAACTTTATTTTTCATCTGTTTTCTTTCAGTAATTCTTAAAATCATTGAAAATCCTCTGCAAGTGAAACCCTGGAATGAATCAGACAAATAATCTAAAGGGAAGCATAGAAATATTATATACATACACACAAACACACGTATACATACAAAAGCACCTAACACGAGCAGAATGATCATACATAGTGCACAAAATTACAATGCTAGTTAAAAGTAATAGTTTCTATATATCTTTTAAAAATTATTTTATTAGTACATTTAATCTATACAATATAATGACATTGATTGTTGGAAATTTGTACCTTTACATAATTAATCTTGGTTCTTATATTTTCTCCATTCCCCTGCCCTCCCTTCAGCAATAATACAGAAAACCACAGAAAGAACTGTAAGATTTTATCTGCTTGGGGAGATAATGAAAAAAAAATTTTAAAGAAAATCTTGCAGTCTCTTGATCAAAAAATATTGTCTTCCTTTAGTTTTTTTTAATATGAATAATCAATCTTAGCAAGAATATACATAGTGATATTCTCATTTTCTGAAAATTTTAAAGGCAGTGTTCTGTAATAGTGCCAAGATAATGTGTGATGACAATTTCATTAGCATTAATATATATCTGCAAAATAAAACAAAAAAGTCAAATATTTATATATCCAGTTATAATATACCGTATTTTTACAAAATATGCCAGTGTGTATTGCATTACACAATCTGTTGGCAGATTTCCATTTAACAGTAGGCCTGGGCTTTTGGTGTCAGAACTGCAAAAAATTCTAAAATCACCAAGGAGCGGATGAAACAAAATCATGGCTATTTGTGGTCTAAGGTAGATTATTTCCCTTCCTAAAATTATTATGACTGTTACTGAGTCTTTCATAGGTCAAGTGAGGTATAAAACCATTTATACTTGTTCAGCTCAATTTTGGACTTCACCTACTAAAGAGAGAAAATTATATTGTACTTAGTCTTTTAGATAGGGAATATAAGGGAGTTTTTAAAAATAAATCAGATACTTTTCTGGGCTTTGATGGAATATGCATAAATAAAATTCAGTCTCTCTTCTTTAGGAGTTTCTTTTCCTACATCTAGGAAGTATTAATCTAAAAGAGAACCACTTCCTTAAAGAAACTCATTAATAATTAAAACAATAGAGTCATACACAAGTATGAGAATTACTTATTTAGCTAATGACAGTGACTTAGATGTGGGCTGGTTGAATATGAACAGAAATTAATAGTGTGCAAGTCTAATGACGTAGGTTGGTATAACATAAGAAAATGTCATGAAAGCTTAAAAACTATTCTTTGCAGAATTCAGAACAGAATTATATAAAAGCAAGATCTCTCTCTTTCTCTCTCTGTCTCTCTGTCTCTCTGTCTCTCTCTCTCTCTCTCTCTCTGTCTCTCTCTCTCTCTGTCTCTCTCTCATCTACCTAGATTTAGAATTTTTGTTCTTTTAGGTTTGATATGTTAATATTCATTAAAAACAAAAGAATTTATATCGTGGATGTTGAATTTGAAATATTTATTGATGAAATGGTACAGTGTCTTAGATTTGCTGCGGAGTAATTCCGTGGTGTGGGGAGAGGGGGGCAATAGTGGGGTGGTGGCTGATGGTGAATCAGACTTGACCATCTGTGGACACTTGTTGGAACTAATACATTTGGCTCTTCGGGGTTTACCAATCTACACTCTGTTTACTTGTAATTTTCTATAGGAAAAATATACAACATAAAGTATTCATACAATAATATGTATTTGAAAAATACAATCTATAGTATTTTTAGTATTGCGCTCTCTAGCACTAGTAACACCCTAGAGTGTGAGGACATTATTTTATTTTTTTAATTGAGTTTATTGGTACATTTTTGAGATACAGTACAGTTACATTCATTGTTGGGATCTTGTACCTTTACATGACAGGTCTTGGTTCTCATTTTTTCCCCTTGTCCCTGCCCTCCCTTCAACACCTCCCCTCCCCATTTACAAACACTTTATTTCCATCTTTTCATTTTCTAGGATGTGAGGACACTATTAGAACTTACAACAGTGAATTAAAATTCAAAAATTCAAAACTTCATAAAGACTAAATTGAACCATACTGATTAGATAAAAACTATCTAAAATTACTGGTAAAATTTAGCAAAAAGAAAGAAACTTGTTTTTATTTTTTACTTGAAAAGTTAAGTACTATAAGGGGACATTTGTAAATGTGTCAAAGGCTAAATGATAAAGCCGTTTCCCTTCCGGTGTCAGAATAGTTTTTGTTGTTTTTGTTTGGTTTTTGTTCTGTACAGAGTACATGAAAAATAAATAGTGCCATGAATGCAAAGATCTTATCAAAGGGGTGAAAATTGTTACATGAGGATCAATAAATTGGTGAGCCAGTAGGTTGTGAGTCCCGTGCAGCATTAGTGAATTAGGTTAGTCGTCCAACAGAAGTGAACCTGCTGTGAACACTGTAAAACATCTGGCCAGAGTTGTTGAGATGTTTTGGGGTTTGGAATCACAGACAACTGTAAGAACATAACATTTTACTAAAACATGATATTTAAAAAATAGTTTACTAAAACATCAAAGTGGCAAAATATACAGTTATTATCAAGGCGAATGAATGCATAATTTGGAAACTACTAGTAGATTTTTTTTAAAAGATGAGAGAAACAGTGTAGATAAATCTTATTTTAGGGAATCGATAAATTCTTAATTGTATCGTTAATTATAAAGAACATTCATTTATGCAGCTCATGCTGCAAGTTGAGCAGAGCTCACAACGCTGAGATTTTTGAGCACTGTGCCACACTTCCAGTTAGTTGAAGAACAATTCCCTTCTTTATTCCAAGACTACTCATTCCATTTTGGAACATTTGTGTAGAACTAATTTAATGTTATTATTTGACAGTAATCATTCCTTACTAGTGTGTGCTTCATGCACTACTGGAGCAGTAGTATACACATAGCAGTCTAGTAACAAGTTGTGTGAACCACACAGAGAACTGATACTTCCTTATGATGGTACCAGACACTTTGCAAGATATTTATATTTCAGATGTCAAATAAATGCTCTTTTTTTTTTTTTGCTTGGCATCCCTTCTTGCCTCTTATGACTAATCACAATTTCTTAAACATGTGACCAAAAAATGAAATAAGCCATGGAAATTCCATTTAAAATTTCAGTCTGTGTTTCTTGGGAACAAAAATCTTCTGAATTACTGATAAAAGTAATCTATTCTCACTTAGAAGAAAATTCTTCATGCTAAAAGTTGAGAATAATATTCAGTATTTGACAATGTAGAGAGAACAATATATAATGAAGCAGTTTGTTTCTAAACAAGATGTCAAACCCATTAACCAGAGCATCTAATGGACCTTCAAAGTCTGACAGTTTTTAACTTACCTGATAAAGAACAAAGCCTTTTCGTTTACATGCATATTATTTCCCATAAAATATGTCAACTGTCCAACTATTTTAATTTTATAAATTACTCATCTTCCTTAATGACACAATTTGGTCCCAAGAGTATGGTGTTTTTAATCATTTTTGTCATTTCCTTAGTTTTGTCTTCAGTGTTTTTATCTGATTATAATAGAATCAGTGTTCATTGAAGAAGTTTAATAATCCAAAGAAGTGTTGTACAGTGATACCTAGGTTGTGACATGGCTCCAAGTTCGAACTTGCTGCTTCAACCGCAAAGTTCTAAAAGCAGTCCCCTTGGTGTCCATGGCTTTGCTGGACGACAGAACCTGCGTGGGCTGAGAATGAGTAACACATCAGGTCTCATGCTGTGATGCTTAGTCTGCACCACTCCCACCTAGACAACATATCGTGCTTGTGTTGATAGCTTAAAACTTCCTCACTATGGGTTATTTATGTTTTTTGTACTTCATTGGCGTGAAATATCATCACCATGGCTCCGAAGAAAGCTAGGGACAGCAGCAATAAGGCTAAGAGAAAAGCTGTGAGAACCACGATAGAATTAAAGAAAGAAGTTGTGAAATGTGTTAATGTCCCACAAAAATGAATTTATGATTATAATATTTTGGCCTCAGCACCAGTTCCTTGATTTTCCTTTATTTCTTATGGGAAACATGTATTTAGTTTTTGAACTTTTTGGTATTCAAGCACAAATTTGGAATGAATTGAATTTGATAACTGATGTATCCCTGTATAATGCAAAAATTAAATTTACTCATGATCTCACCATATAGACTACCTGCTGTTAAAAGTTTCCTTTTAATATTGTTTGACTTTCACTTCTAATATTGTCAGTTTTACATATTCATAGTTTTAAAATGCAGCAGTTCCATAAATTTATAAAAACAGTAGTATCCTATCCAGTGTTTCCTAATCACTATTATTATTACCTAATTGTAGTTAAACTTCTTTAGCTTTTCAGCTGCTCTTTGACAATATATATATACATTTTTATGAATAATGAATTATATATACACACATATGTACATATTAACTATTTGTAACATTTCTTTAATATTCTTCTTCAACTTTGTCTTGTCTTCATTGTGTGTGTAGGGGGGGGCTAAGGGTCAAACCTAGTCCTTATATATTATCTTTGATTTTCAAATACAAACAGTTATCATTATTTACAGATGTTATGATATTCTACATAGAAGGCCCCCAAAACTCCACCAAAGGCTTGTAGAATTAATAGCCAAATTCAGTAGTGTAGCAGGATGTAGAATCTACACTCAAAAATCAATAGCATTCCTGTACACCAATAACAAACTCAGTGAGAAGGAAATTAGGGAAACACTATCTTTCACCTTAGAAATTAACCTAACCAAGGAAGTGAAAGACCTCTACAGTGAAAACTATAGTAATCTGAATAAAGGAGATAAAAGAGTATATCAGAAAATGGAAAGATACCACCTTTCTTAGATAGGCACAACAAGTACAGTCAAAATAGCCATACTCCAAAAACTATTATGAAGATTTAACCCAAATGAAATACCAATAACATTTCTTACAGAACTCAAGAAAGCAATTCTAAAATTTATTGGGAACAAGAAGTGACCTTTAATAGCAAAACCATTTCCCAGCAGCAAGGTTAAGGTAGGGAGCATCACAATCCCAGACCTCAAGTCATAATACCAAAATAAAAACAGCATGCTATCGGCAAAACAACAACAAAACAAAACAAAACATACTTGTGTATCAATGCAGTAGAATAGAACATACAGTAACAACTCCAGTCACGCTCAGTTATGTGATCTTTGACATAGTGGCCAAGTCCCTTAGCTGAAGGAAAGATAGCCTCAAATGGTGCTGGGAAAACTGGCTGTCCACATGCCAAATATTGAATTTAGAATCCTATCATCTGTCTCTATGTGCCAAATTATATCAAAATGGTTCACAGATCTAAACATTAAAACAGAAGCATTCAGTCTACTGGAAGACAAAATAGGCAAAACTCTTGAAGAGAGAGGTGTAGACAAAGGCTTTCTGAGTAAAAGCACAGTTGTGCAAGAAACAATGCCAAGTATCAACAAATGGGATCACATTAATCAGCTTTTGCAGAGCAAAAGAAATCACTAAAAAAAGTGAAGAGACAATATATGTAATGGAACAAAAATTTCCATATACCCTTCAGACAAGTGACTAACCTTTAGCTTAAGCAAAGAACTAAAAAATAATAATAATAATAATAATAAATGTCTTCTTTAAAGACCCAATTTAAAAAATGGGCATCTCAAGTAAATAGACACTTGTAATTGAGAAAATAAGATTGGCTTTGGCTTCTTACACAGCTTGCAGAAGTTCAGGCTCAAGGTGCATCTTCTACCTCATTCTTCCAATCGTATTTCATTCTACATTCACACTTGACATTATTATTTTCATTATGTGTATTTTAATGATGATAAAAACGTAGGGTATTGATTGTTTCTGTTCTTATAGAAATTTTTAGTGTCCTTGGTTTCATAAGTAATCTCTATTTTCTCTTCCTTGTTTATGGTCTATATCACTATTTTGCTGTCATGGTAAATTAAGAGACAAGCATATTCCCTCTCAGTACTTCCCCCAAATATTCAAGGAAGTAACATTTGTTACCATCGTATTTCTAAAGAAATACTTTACTATTGCATATTCTGGAATATTTGATCAAGTTTAGCTTCCAATCTTTCTATTGATTTTTGTCTTTTCTGTACCTTATTTTAATTTCCTAATGCTCTTTTGGGGAACATTATAGCATCTCATTTATATTTTATAAATTCATGTTCTTTCCTATATTTTCTGTCTGTTCTTTTATGTGCCTTAGCAATATTTTACTCTTTTTGTTAGGCTTTTCATGTTGGAGCTTTTCCTCAAACATGCAGTCTTAGGTAGCTGTCTATTGATAGCAGTAATGGGATAGTACAAGTGTATGTGTTTCCTTAATTTCCCAGCTCTTTTGGTGTCTCTGTCTTTATCTCTGGCTGGTATTTCAAATTCAGAACTTCTCTGATTCAATTTTTCCATAGTATACTCTTGAGCTGTCAGCATATGTCAGGGCTTTTCAATCAGACTTTCAGGTAATCCTTCTGTTTTTCAGAACTACTCAGACCCTACCATCAGTGATACCTGTGGCTCTAATTCCAAGGATTTTCTAGGATTTTGAGTAGAAAAATTATAGCTACTTAGTATCTGTCTTTCTTAAATTCTTATCACTAGTATGACAAAATTCAAGCTTCAGGGTGTTGACATTTCTACATTTCTAGGATTTCAGTTTTTTCTAAACTTGTGAGGGTGAATGTTAATATCTTTAGTAGGTAATGAATATTATATTTGATTAATTGTGTTTCACTGGAAATTTTTTCAAGTTTTTCCATAGTTTTAGGCAAAACTAAAAAGAACTTTTAGGGCTGGGGATTTAGCTCAGTGGTTCTGGAGCCTTACTCACAAGCACAAGGACCCGAGTTCGATCCCCAGTACCAAAAAGAAATAAATAAATAAAATAAAAAAGAAATAAAAAGAACATTTAATTTTGTATTTAGAAGTTTCTGAGAATTGAGAAATGCACATATGTAGCCAATTATCTTGATGCAGAGAATAGCTATTGCATATAAGACTTGTCTTTCGTTTGTTAAAATATCTCTACAAAGTTTACTGTGAAAATTGCTGCTCACTTTGCTTCTCTGTTTGTATAGCTGGATAGATATAAATATAGATGAGAAAGACAGAGAGAGAGTGAGAGAGACAATTACTGGAGGATTGACCAAATGTTAAATGCTGATATTGCAACAAAGATTCCCAGGTTAATGCAGTACTTAATTTTTATTATTGCAAAGGAAAGATTGTTATTTATCTATTCTGTATAATTATAATGGCATATAATTCAAATTCCAAACTATAGTAGAAATTCTATAGAGTTTAGATAAAAGGAAATTTTCTAACATTTTTTCTGTTATAACCAGTATTTACAAGCACATTCTTTTCCTTAGCCTTTCAGGTAGTTTCTTTTTTCTGTTTTATATTAGAAACATATAAAATATATTGTTTGCTTTGATTTTTCTCAAATGCCTTCTGTCAACCTGAAGCTAAAAGCCTGGTTGATATATGTTTCCTGATTTCATTTTCAGTATTTATGATCTCTCTTCATTGACTGAAGTTCTTTTAGAGCATGTGGATTTTCTTCTAACCAAAATTCCTGCTTCTGTAAAATGTCAGTGCTGTATAACACACAAGAAAATACAGTCCTCTCTCTTTTTATATCTTTCCTTCACTGCATTTTCCATTTGGGCACCTACATCTTCTAAGGTGAAAGGAACTTCTGTGAGTTCTTATCTTTTAAACATACTGCCAGAATGTTCAGTTGCTGCCTATAATGTTTGAAGAAAAAAACAAATTCAAAGGAGGAGGGGTTAAGGCACTCATCAGGAAGTAAGGAGGTTTGCTGTTAATGGGGATTTGCTCTTTCTAGACTACAAAATAGAGAATGCAATTAAGAAAACAATACTTGCTACCTCTTCCTTAACATGTTCGCTTAATTTCTTCTGGTTAAACATTCCCATGACTTATTGTATGTCTTCACCGAGGCCCATTGGCTTTGTAATTATGGGAACTCTCTCCTTAATGTTGGGAGCAAGAGTTCCAATATTAGTAGAATTTAGTGGTGGTATTTTATATATACCTTTTATTTCCTCAGATTGCTCTTTGATTCATTTTAGTGGAAGACACTGAATTACAGACTTTCATTGCTTACCAATGAAATGAAATTCCTGATCCTTTTAAACACTTTAGTCAAATGATACAATCTCTATCCCAGGAACTTAGTCCTATTTAAACCTAAATATTTGTTTAAAAGAAATTTTCTAGTTTTAATACCTTTAATTTTAATATATCAGGATAATTTAGTAGTGATTTACCTCTCTTTTATCCCTTTAAATTATCTTTATTTCAAATTATTTTTTGCTTTATGTAGTAAAAGAAAACAGTATCCAGAATTAAAAACACAAACAAGAGACCTTTGTTTACTACTGGATTATTATAGGAAATTTTATATTTACCTTAAAGAAATAATTACATATGATTACAACACACTATACATACAGTCTTTCAGACTAAAGAAAAATACATTTCTCAAAATAGAGAAAATTGTAGTTTATTTGCAAATAAAAAACAAAATGGGCTTTATCTGTATCAGCTTCATAAAAATCTCGGAAGATAAATTGAGTGATAGATTCTAGAGATTTTTATTTATACTCTAAGCCTATGATTTGTATACATCATCACAAATATACTTATTTTTTATTAAATAATTGAATTCATTGGTACATTTTAGAGATACAGCACAGTTACACTCATTGTTGGGATCTTGTACCTCTACATGACAGGTCTTGGTTCTCATTTTTTTCCCCTTGTCCCTATCCTCCCTTTACCCCCTTCCCCACTCCCCATTTATGAAAAGATGGAAATATACTTATTTTTTATTCCAAACTTATATCCACATGGGTATGTTATCTAATTCTTTAAGGAGTAAAAAAATGCAAAGCTAATTTTTCCATTTTTCTCCATCACCATTGCAAGTATCTTTGACCATATAAGCATGAGTTTGATAACTAATAGACAAAGATCACTGGATTCTGCTAACATTTTGTTTTATTTATTCTTTTGGTACCAGGGATTGAACTTGGGTCCTTGCACTTGCGAGGCAGGTAAATTTTGCAACCAAAGATACTCAGAACAAGTCTTCAGAAACTTCTTCAAAAAGTGGAAAGAATTATGGGAAACATGTGTTTGAAGTGTGTGGGAATATTTTGAAAGGGATTAATTGCAATGTATCTTTTACTGAAATAAAATTTTAATATAATAATTGCCACACTTTTTAATAACATTTCTAATATTTAATTCTAACCTTATCCCTAACTCTTCTCTTCTTAAAGGCTGTGTATTGCAACTAATAAAATTTCTGAGGGCTGGGGATTTAGCTCAGTGGTACCGCCACCTGCCTTGCAAGCGCAAGGACTGGGATTCAATCCCTGGTACCAAACAAACAAACGCACACACACACACACACAATTTCAGTTCTGCTGTTTCCTTAAAAGCATTCCATGATCTGGTCTGTGGTTTCCAAGCACTCCTATGATATTCTTGAGACTTGAAGACATCTCTAAGCTGTCTTATGTCAGGCTTTTGCATACTTGATTTCTTATGCCTGGAGAATCTTTTCCAAATTTAAGTCACCTGGAACTCGGCTGCACCATCTATTCTTCATCAGTAGTTCTCTTCTGTTTCATATTTTGACTTCAGTAATTCCTCCCCAGAAAGATGTAATCACCCGATTCATTCACAATGCTCATAGTGTTCAACAATAAAGCACCCTTTACATTCCCTTAAAAATATTTTTCCATTTTGAGGTTCTAACTTGCACTGTTTATTCTTGGAAAATGTAGAGGTTGAAGGTTCTTAAGCTTGCACAGTTGAAAGTCTGTTTAAACTTTTAAAAAATATATTTAAGACCTTTCTTAACAGGCGTTTGAATAGAGTTTGTTGGCATTTAAAAACCTAATTGTAGTTCCAATAAAAATTTAAAAAATTAAGTTTAAAAGAATTTCTTCTTGACTAGATATAGAGTAATTTTAAAACTTTTAAATTGTGCTGGGGATTTAGCTCAGTGGTTCTGCAACTTGCCTTGCAAGTGCAAGGTCCCAAGTTCAATCCCAGATACAAAAAAAAAAAAAAAAAAAAAAAAAAAAAAAAAAAAACAACAAAAAAACTTTTAAGGTATCTTAATAGAAAATGAAGCTTAAAAATATGTTAGTTACTAGCAAAAAGAGATACCTTTCCCTAAAAATTTAAAAACTCATGCTACATAGTTAACACATGTATTTCCTATCACCTGAAAAAAGCAATTGTCTTCAGCTGTAGACTTCTGTTCATTTTTTATCACCATAATTTCACATTCATTTTTTTCTTGTTGCATATCTGGATACTAGTAAGGACAGTAAACTGACATGTACCAGCACTGTCCTGTTTTCCTTTAGGAACTGATGAGTTCTCAGCAGATAGATCAGTTGTCTTTTTCTCCTGTCCATTTTGTGTTTGAGGGATTTCTGGGCATTTGTCCTAGGTAGCTTAACTTGAAGTTCTGAAAGTGTTGATATGGCTAGCGGTCTTGTGTCTCACCCCCTTGATTTTCCTTATCCTTTTCAGTTCTGTCTGCTCTAAGATGTCTTTGGTGGAGGGGAGTTTATAATGCTGTTATATATTCTATCTTGCTGGCCTACCTTGTCTTCCTATACCCTGCTTGTCAACATCCTACACCACGTCTTCCTGCATTTGAGGGTTAGAGTGCTGTAACAAATGTCCAGAGACTCCCTGAGGGTATTACGGAAGGGAACTTCATGGATGGTAGGGCTAGCTTTGGTCCTGATCCCTCAATTTCTTCCACTCACTTTTCTGATAATTCGGCTGGCAATTGCATTGAGGACTTCTGCTATAGTAATAGTATCTATAATGGTTAAGGTCTAACACTTACTTTCTGCCTTGAACTGGAACTCCAGTAGGACCTAAAACATTAGTGTAGTATTTGCTGCCTCTGCTCCTTCTTCTTCAATATTAAACTCCATGGTCTATCCATCACTTACGCTGTGAAGGTCTTCAAGGTGTTTTTAATTCTTTTGGGAAGATACCCAGCAGGGGAATATCTGGGTCAAGTAGGACTTCTAATCATAGTTGTTTAAGATAAATCCATATTTAAAAATGATATTTCAATATTGATTTCCATCAGATGATTTTTTAATAAAATGAAGTACTACTCAGCCATAAAGAATGAGAAACTAGAGACATTTATAGCTAAGTGGAAGCACACTGGGGACATAACTCTTAAGTGAAATTAATAGGACACACACGCATAAATACTGAATAGTTTCTCTGGTGTGATAAACTAAAAGTGTAAATAAGAATAAAATGTATAATTGGTATTTGTATAATAGGAAAAAAGGTCTAAAGTTGTAAAGGAAATGAGAGGGGTAGGGGAAAGTTAAGGAGGGAAAAGAAAAAAGAGAAAAGAGAAAAATGGAAACAAAGTCTTTGTAAATAGGAAAGCATGGAAGATATGAAGGGAGGCCAGGGGAATGGGGAAAGCATAAGCACTAAGATACTTCCTGTAAAGGCACAAGATTCCAATGACGAATATAACTGTACTATACACCTAAAATGTACCGATAAAAAAGGTGTTTTTATGTCATTCTGGTGTGCAAATACATCTTCCTTGATGGTCATGGTTGGTTATGGTAATTTTGACTGGGGCCATCCTCAGTCAGCTGGGATTCCTCCTAGGGTATGATGTCCAGGGGCTGTTTAAGGCACTGGGTAAACTCTCCTCTCCAGCTATGGATTAAAATCCACACGTAATTTTGACTTCACCAAAAGTCAACTTCTAATTGCCTGTTCTTGGCCAAAAGCCTATTGCTAACATATGGAATTAATAAGTATTTTGTATGTTTTATGTACCATGCAAGGTGAAAAAATATACAAGAACCATGAAAAATATGCTTTTACTATAGTAGGCAATTTACTACAAAAATAATTGCTCACATTTGACCTGGCAGGCATTAGAGTTGGCTGAACTGTTGCATTTTGCTACTGCATTTTACATCTCCATATTTCTCAGGACTGTGAACTGTGCCACAGACATCGGTATAAGTTCTGAAGCATTTAACTTTTCATGGTGAATCTGTGTATATTTTCTAATAGTAAATGATGAAGTAGTCTCTTTTTCATGCATTCATGACATACCTAAACCTTCCTTAATTTTTTGATATATTTAACCTACCCAGTATGTGTTTTTCAAATTGCTGTAAATCTGAAAACAAAACAAAACAAAACAAAAAAACCTCTAAGTGGTCCTCAATAGTTCTAACCTGTGTTGCTCAAGGATTAACTGTACATGAGAAAAGAACTATGTTGTGTCTAGCATATGGATAGACCTTCTGCCTCCACTAAAGTGTCCGGAACTGCCGTGTTTTATTGTTGCTCACTTGACATGATCGCTAGTAACACTCTTTTTCACTCTCTGAAGTTCCTCCATTTCAATGATAAATTACATGTCAGCTTCCATATGGTCAAAATTCAATAAATATTTGAGTAAATGGGAAGTTCTGACATATGGTTGTTAAAAATGTATAGAAAAAAAGAATTTGAAATGTAGTCCTATGGCTCACTTATAATACATACTATAAAGAATAATAAAAATATTGGAGAGCTCCTAAAAGGTGTGCACATTTTTATGAGTGTGTAATATGATTAACTCTAAGAATTCATTAAGCTATTAGAAAGAAGGGTATCCCATGATCTCTCAATTTGGTGCTTTAAAATATATTTTATTTCTATTTCATTTGCATTGATAACTAAATATAATGTCCTAAACATTTTTGTTATGGAAATTTGTTTTGTTTCAACCAAATTTTATTTTGTTACAGCTATTTTGTTGCAACAAATTTTATTTTGTTACAACTTATTGAAGTCCTACTAGTCAGCAGATAGAGTTTGAAATGGAGATATACCCCAGTAATATTCATTTCTTTTTTCGAAATCTCCATTCAATATATAATTTTCCCAAATTAAATTTTTTTGAAAATTTAAATAAACAGAAAAAGTAATCGTGGGAAAGTTACAATGCCAATGAAGTATTTTTTCTATAATTATTTCTATTACATCTTTTTAATGGTCAAAAATGGACTTAGAACAGATAGATATTTATATGTGTGAGATACTTAAAATTGTTTTTTAATAGTTTATTTTAAATGCATATACTTTTTTTGAAATTGAAAAGTCATAACATTTTGAAATATTATGCTCACTGTAAATTATTTTACCATTAATCATGTAAATATATAAATATAATCTTCAATACATAATTTTTCTAAAAATTTGATCATTTCAGTTTTCAGTATTTTAAAAAGAAAGCATTTAAAGGTAGATTTTTCAAAATGATTGTGCAAACTATTGATGTGGTTTGTTTTGATTTAAAACTTCAGAATATTCAATTTAAATGCAAAACAGAAAACTACTCATTTCACTTAACTATAATGACTTCCTATCTTCTCTTTAGTATTCACACTTATAGATTTCATTTCTCAAAAATGGAAATTTGATTTAACCCTTCTATTTGTCTAGAAATATCTAGACATACCAAGACAGTAATATTTCACTGTATGTGTTTATGACATATCTTTACATATTAACATACATGTGTATATCTATATAGGTGCATGTTAGGCCTAAGAAACAAAAACTTGCATGTGCATCACAAATTTCTCTGCACATTTATGTGTATGTATGTGCTCAAGCTCAAATATTTGCATTTAAATATGTAACTATCAAATAATGATTCTAAAATATCATTTGATTTCAAATAACAAAATGCCTTAGACACGTATAATTAAGAGTACATGATGATAAATGGTTTCTTTAAATTTTAACATTAATACTTTGTATTGTTGATGGTAAGAATTATTAAAGTTATATATGGGACATATTACAGAAGAAAATGCTTGGGGAAAAAAAGGAGGCAGCTGAATTTAAAAACATCAGTATATTTTAACATCATAAAGACTTGGTTTTGAATTTGCATTTTGTCTCCTCAGTGATCTCAGAAAAATCATGAAGCTCTTTGACCTTCAGTTTCTTCAGCTAAATTAATAATATTTACAACAAGGTTTTATTTATTTATTTATTTATTTATTTATTTATTTATTTATTTCTGGTTTTTTGAGACAGGGTCTCACTATGTAGTTGACACTGACCTGGAACTCACTATGTAGCCCAGGCTGGTCTCGAACTCACAGCGATCCTCCTGCCTCAGCCACCGGAGTGCTGGGGTTACAGGCATGGGCCACCACGCTCGGCCTACAAGGTGTTATTTTGAATATTGGTTATAATCTAACACCCATAGTACTTTGCTAAACAATAACTGGAATTCAAAAATATGAATTTTGCATTCAGTATTCAAACCTGCAGTGGTCAGGCTCACTTGTCAAGTTTTAAAGGATATTTGCAGACTGTCTTGTTTTCTTGTTGCTGAGACAAGATAAACTACACCCAAAGTTGAAGCAAGAAGGATTTATTTAGCTCACAGTTTGTAGACATTTCAAGTTGATAATCAGGTGGCTCCAAGGGAGGGTGGCACATGGAAGAGGGGCAACAGTTCATGGTGGTGAAGGCAGCAAAAGCTACAAGGGATTTTAGCAGATTAGGCTCTCAGGAATTAGGGTTGTGCCAAACCAATCAATGGACTGATTTTATAATCACATGCTCTTAATCCATAGGTCAATCACACACTCTGAAAAAGCCCCACCTTGACTACATGAGGCTTTATGGGGACATCTAGCTACAAACCATAACAGAGACACAAATACTTTTTAGAGGATTATTGTATTGAATTTAAAAGCCTGTTCTGAGAGAATTTGTGTTTGTCCTAAGGGAGAAAAAAACACATAATTGTTGCATGACTGCAAGCTTCAAAATCCAGAGTTTAGGAATAGTAGTTTTCCCTACTGATATGATAGAGAGGATAAAATCATGAGAAGGAAGATAATTGTGTACTCCATACTATGCTGTAATCAGTAAACCTCACAATATTTTAATAAATTAGTGAAGAATTGTATCTTTTTAATAACACTGAGTATTGTAAATTTTGATCGTAAAAGTTTAGATGTGAGAGGCAAACTAGACACGGACTAACTGCAGAATCACACTGCACGAGTAAACGAAGCCCTGCATGTTGTGACCTTGGAAGTTTGTTTGTGTAGCTGATTGGCTATAGATAAAAATATTGTCTCAATCTTTATAATTAGACAGAAAAAAGTGCAAACACGAGGTACTTATGAGGAAGCTTTCAAGCTGAAATATTAAACAGGAAACAGTTAATATTTCAGAATTCTTATATTACAAAATTATAAAGAATCTCCATATTTAAATTACAAAACAAACATATGACAAAGCAAAGAGAAATGTTGAATAGCAGCTTTGGAATGTGTGTGCACAAATACATTGGTGTGGCTGAAAGTGCAGCACAGGGTGATACGGCAGAGCCGAATATGTGCACATTTTAGCCCTCTTTTTGATAAAAAATAAAAGCAAAATAACATTCTATTATGTATCCGTTTGAAAATCAAGTATTTATATAAAATTATAGTCTTTTCTGTGATATCTTAATTAATGGTTTCATCTAAGTATTAAATAGTTAAAACAGAACTCTTTGACATTCATGCATAAAAACATACTCTTCATAAGAATGTGCCTAGGACTTCATTGTACAACTGTGTATACCACTGCCCTGGCACTAAGTTCTGTGACAGTTGCTATGTTATACTGCTCAGATGATTTTGAAATAAGAAGGAGCAGAAGATTAAACAGCTGTGGGTTGATCATGCAGGAAAAAAAGAGCAAAGCTGTGAAGTAAATTTATGAATGTTACTTGGAGAACTGAACGTTGTTGATATGTCGGAGATCCAGTACACTCTACTAAGTATAATTACTTGAAAAGTATCTATAAAGTTGCAATATTATCCTGGATATATGTCTTCCACAGCCCACCTCCCACTTTCCCCACTGTTGTCTCCAGGATGTAAGGTGAATGCACAGAGCACATGATTCAGAGATTAGAGGAAAGTGGAACACACATTAAGTTATGCCCTAATATCTTCATACCCATGCACACTGCAGTATTGGATGGAGTGGAGGCAGTGGGTAAAATAAGCTGAAGAGCGGAAAGTCACTCCATGTAGGAAACACAGGGTGCCTATGTGAATGGCAAGGGGAGGCCACTGGGTGCAAACTCTGCTTTCCGATGGCTCCATGACACTGACAGTCAGTGGCAACTGAGCATCTCAGGGAAGCCTCTGGCGCAACCAGTGGACAGTCTTCATCACCAGCCTCCGATATATCTGTGAATTTCTAGGTCCCTCCCCTTTGCCAGAATGAACATTGCTTACTTAAGGAGTATGGTTTTTCCAACTGTTGTTCTGATACGGATTAAATTTTCTATATTTGTTCGTGATTCTTTAATACTACCATTTCCTTTAAAAAAAACCCAGTTTATCCAACAATTTCACTTGTCATTTAGAAACATTATTTATGCTGTATGCTTCTAAGATCTTTTTTTTTATTTTTATTTATTTTTATTTATTTATTTATTTATGTTTTTGGTACCGGGGATTGAACTTGGGTCCTTGCACTTGCAAGGCAGGTGGCAGAATCACTGAGCTAAATCCCCAGCCCTAGGATCTTTTTTATAAAATAAAAGCAGCCTTTGATGTTCTACCATTGTATTTCCCTATGCACACCTTTAGAAAACTTAGTGAAATGTCATTCATCAGGAAATACAAATATATATTAATATTTGCTTATAACCTCACTACCAGGGTATTATGCTTGCTACTAAAGATGCAGTACAGAGCAGCACAAAGCTGGACATTGAAAGTTCCGTACCACACAAAGCTGATCTTTTGGTAAAACAGTACCACTATGATTTTCAGAAAGTGTTTAACAAGATTTTGTCAGAGACATGGTATAAAGTTAGTAGAAAGAAACAAAGTCCATCTGTGGTATTAACAATTAAGCAAATGAGGTTGATATCTTTTGGGGGAAATATCAGCAATCTAATTCTAATAAGGTCATCCCTTGGCATTCAGATACTGCAAGAGTTTTATTATATCATAAGGGAAATTATACTGAGACATCTAACAGTAAAACTTTTTTCTAAAAATCTGTCGATTTAGACTTTTGCCACAATAAGAACCCTCATTCAATGCCATTGCTTACTAAAGAATAAAGCTTTTGATGAACTTGTGAAATCTTAGGAAAGCTAATTTCCCCTTATACTATCAGTCATTGTTCCAAGATTTAAATGTCACAAAAAGAACAGCCGTCTGCAAAAGGCTTTGCTACTTAGATTGCAGTTTTAATATCTATTTGAGCACTGCAATTTTGTGGGTAGCATAAGATGACAGATTATAATTTTGCCTTTCTTTAGAGTGTTATAGTGAATTATCTTGAATAGTTCAAGTTTGACATTACAATGGCCTTGGAAAGTGACAGTGCATAACTGTCTATTGCATTAACAAAAGGAGGTACATCCAGCACAAGTTCTATCTATAACATGTGGCTGATAATTCATGGTCAGCAGAAATAGCACATAATGCTTCAGAAGATGTACAGAGCATAATTTTTAAAAGTTATTAATTTTTATTTGATCAAAATATACTTAAGGAATGCCTGTGATGTGTCAGGTTCTCTTCTGGATGATAGAGTCCATCACTGAAACTAGTAATTCCTTACCATGTTGGAGCTCACATCATAATATGGAACATGGATGATAAATGGAATTAAATGCATTTGTTAGATGGAATGGCAATTTTGAAGGAAAATAAAAGAGATAAAAGGAATAGTGTTCAAAGAAGCATTTGTAATTAACATGATTATGGAAATATTGTTTACGGATGTAGCATTTGAGAGGAAAGCTCTGGCCTTCCAGGAAACCTAAGGAATGTGTGCTCGGGGAAGAGGAAGAGGAAGAGGAAGTGAAAGGTCCCTAGGTAGACATACATTTGATGAGTTAAGTGAAAGCAAACAGTCCAGTGGGGCTGTGCAGCAGGAGGAAGGGACAGTGGGAGCTGAGTAGTCACTCTGGAAGCTAACCTAGAGCTCTGGGTAACATAATAACTTGACATTGTTTGAGAAGGACTACTCTGCTTCTAGAATGGAGAAGAAGTGTCCCCTAGCTCCTTTGTCACCCTTTTTAAATTAAAGAATACAGTAGCACTGTGCAAATACTGAAATAAGGAAGTGTCTTCAGTCAGAATGAAGCTCATGAACCAGCATCGCCATTCATATGAATTGGCAAAGTGTGTCTAGGATAAGTCTGAGCAAGATGCTGTAGGATCCTACCGATTAAGCATGTTCAACAAGGCCCAAAAAATACAAGGGGGAAGTGGTTTGTTTGTAAATTCATATCTATTAAAGTTGCACCCCATAATATTTTCTTGAAAGATATTTTTTAATGTACTTAAGGTAACTCAAATATTTTAAAATATGATTAACAGAGTTGATATTGGTAGAAGATCTATTTTTGATGTCTTGAGGGAATAATGCCTATTCATCCTTTTAAAATGAAACCAGAATTGTTCCCAGGAACACTCTATTGGTGAATTTATGGCATGTTTCCAGGTTTTATAGTTTAGGAAAAGAAAAACAATAATAAATTGGTGAAAGAATAGCTCAAGATTTTTGCTGTGTGTTTGTTTTGTTTGTCCTCATTGGGGGAATTATTTAGACTTAGCATCTGATGCAGTTATAAATACATATATATATTTATAAATAATCATAATTATAAAATAATTTACACATGTCCTATAGAGTAAATAATTGTTTGACTTCTCAAGCCTAATTCCAAGCAAAAACTAAGCTATCACTTACATTACACATGGCTAGTGAGACAGTTACTTCCATTTATCATTTAATCAACATAATTTTATTTAGGAAAAAAGATATAAGACATCAACTCTCTTTGCAATACAGTGCTAGTTGCCAGAAATCAAATGTTTCCCATCCTCAGAGATTTCAACTTTTCAAACATAAAAGTTCAGCATCTACCACTCAGACACCCCCCACTAGGCCATTATTCATGGTATTCAAGTTTCACCATCGTGAATGTATCCCCTGAATGATCTAGTATTCCTCTTAAAATGGTGGTGAAACAATTCCTATGCTCCTATGGGACTTAGGACAGCTAAGAGTCTCAGAACATCCCTCTCCAAAAATGCCAAACACAGCTTATAACTGAGCATGCCACAGTTCTTTAGAGAGAATTAAAATACTCCTTAGCACACATTATGTCTCACTTTGCAGCATCAGAGCTTTATTGTGTCTGCTTTAGAACATGGTGCTAAAGAATCTATGACTTACTGTGAATTTACAAAGAAACTGAGAAGGGACACTTGATATGTTTCATTTGAGAATATCCACTACTAGTTCTGAGATTCTGTCATTAAAATGTGTCACAAATTTCCTGAGGAATCTCCAAAAAGTATAAACTAATGTTTTATTTGCAACTTTCTACATATTCTGATATCTTTCAGGTTTACTTATGTCTTTTTGTTTAGATGTGTAATGTCAAAGACGAATATCTTGCCTGGCATTATGGCGCACACCTGTAATCCCAGCACTTGGGAGACTGAGGCAGGAGGATTTCCATGAGCTTGAGGCCAGCCTGTGTATGTGGGAATACATATTTGATAGATTAAATCAAAACCCCTAAACACACTCAAGAGCAGAATGCATATGATAATCTCAGGCGCCCTTTTTGTATGGACACTTGAGAGGAGTCTTGGGGTTATTAACCAGAAGATAAACCATGGATGGAGTTAAAGATTTTGTGATGGAGCCTCTCCTCATCCTCTGTTTATCAGCAGTTTCTGTCTATGTTCTCTCCACAGCAGCACACCCTTGCATCTGTTCCTAGAGTCTCAGTGTCAAATAATACATAACTAACACACTGAAATTCTGTAGCTGGGGTGATCTCTTAGCACTCTCCCAGTCCCTTTGTGTTCCCCTATCATATAAGAATTCTGCAAAATTTTGCTTGTTATCTTAGAAATCACAATATAAAGGTCCAAATTTTATCCGAAGCCATTAATAAAATAAGATTCTTGAGTCGGACCCAAAATGTCCTATTTTCCCACTAGTTTGTGCTTCTGTTCACTCCTTGGGTTGTCATCTCAACCACATGGCTCTAGACTCCTGCAAGCAACATCAAATGAACAAAACAATCCTTGAAAAGATTGAATAAAAACAGGCACAATTTGTGGGTAATGCATTTATATCCTAAACTTGAAGGAATTTTAGTTCTTTAAATATAATTACATTAAAAATATTTAATACTACTTCATTTTAGTATAGCAATTATTTATAATTGAATACATATTTAATGCTATTTCCACTTGACTTTCTTTGGAGAATTTAATAACATTATTTTAAAAGTTGAAGGGGGATCTGGTATATATATATATATTTTTTAAGTAAGGACAAAATAGTACTTATTATACATGTGTACATATAATTTCTATGTTTAAATATAGACATGAGTAGATAGACTCTTGGACTGTACACATGGGGATGTATGTTGTGACATTATTTCTTACATCATGACTTGGAGATAAAAAATTTTAAATAATTAAATGTACTAGTACTTTTGCTATCAAAAGAAGAACAATATAATAGTAATTATACTGTTATTTCTAAAAGTGATCCTCAAGGCACTTTGGCCATACTTTCATTCAAAACATTTAGGAGTAATTTTATGCAAACACTGGCTAATGAATGTCTTTAGACCTAGAATTAATGTTTAGTATTAAATTAAATATATAATTGCCATGCTGCTATATGTAAACTGCCAAAGGCATTGATTTTTCCACTCTAATGGTTCAAAAAGCTTTATACAGGAATCAATATTAACTTTTGCAGGTGCAATCTACAGGAAATTTCTTGATTGTGTAAGCCCTTTCATAGCACAAGAGCTAGTTTCAGCTAGTAGATTGGCTGTGATATATCGGTTTAGTACTAGTTATTTGTAAAACATTGGCTTCCAGAGAATATAGCTTTCAACAGTGATTTCACATTTATCTCAGTTTTGTTTAAAATAGCTGTATACTGGAAATTTATTCATGTAGTTAACATCCCTTAAATAAATTACCAAACTGGAAAAAGTGTAAATGGCTAAGAATGACCTGAATAGATTCGTGAATAGGAGATTGACCAAGTGGTGCAAATACATAAATATTCAATATAACATTCCATAGTCCTATATAGGAGTGAATCCCATTAAAGTACTATTCGAGTGTCTTAACTGTCTTCTTTCAGATATATTCCATACCTAAAGAAGAATGATCTATTTTTCTGAATCTACTTGCCATATACTTGGCCATACTTAGTGAATAGCCCAATAAAAAGTTGTATTTGCAGTATCAAAGGTTGTATCTATGAAGGCTATGTGGCATGGGGTATAAAAGTCCAATTACAAATGGACAGAACCGCCATTCTAGCCAATAGATAGCTACACTTCCAAGTGTTTCTACAATGATGGTCAGCTACCCACCTCACTCCAAAGTCATTACAACAACAAAGCAAGAAGAATTATGATCTTCACCTATTCAAGTAACATTTAAATAAAGGAAGAAAATAAAAGCATATGAATTATATAATATGACAAAGATAATTTTTATGACTATGAAATTATTCTTATACCAAATTCATCATACATTTATCTCTTGCTTGATAGGAAAATCTTGATGATTCACAGGTTCTTATAGGGTATCATAATAATTTTCTTCATGTTTTGGTGTTTGCCAGATATCAGGCACTCTAACAAAAGCTCCACAGAATTTTTAATCTTTAGTAACTCTGTAAGATATGTCTTCTATTATTGTGCTCCTTTTATACAAGAGAAAACTGAAGATCCCAGGGAATAGGAAGCTTATTGAGGCAAAATATGAAATGAAAAGGAAGAACACAAAATGATCCTTAACTTTTTAAAACCTGAACTGATTTTTAGAAAAATTTTATGTTTACTTGTCTCCTTCACCTACCTCAAGTGTGAAGGTTTTACGTCATACTATACTTTGACAATGTGATAGTCTGTCAAAAGAAAATACATAAATGAGGAGACCCTTAAGAGTTTCTCACTCTTACTTCGGTGTATAGTTCAACTCTATCAATTATGAAATCACTGTTTAAGTTTTGTTTTGTTTTTTTGCTTTTTGGCTCTGGTGTGTGTACTCCTGGTTTGTTGACCTTTGGTATAATTATTTGTCTTTGTTGGTCTCTCCAGATTTCAGGGTGGTGGTTTGTCTTGTGACTTAAATTTTGTGATTGATATAAATTCAAGAAAAGTTATGGGATTTCAGTTTGTTCAGCCTTTTTTCTTATTGTAAGGAAAGAAATTGTTTTTAAGCCCTTTTCACTTTAAAGTTGGAACTAGAAGTCTGGTTCTTTGCTCTTATACTACAGTGGCTCAGAAAATTATCATGAACCAGAATCTCCTCAAAACTCAGATTTCTGTGAGCCACTCAAGAGTTTCCAAATAGGTCTAAGTAGGTCTGGAGCAGAATCTGGAAATCTGCCTTGTATGTTTCCTGGTCATGCTGATGCTGACTAACCCTGTGGACACCGTAAGAAGCATGGTTTCACAATTTCATGTTAATCTTAACTGAATTCTTTGCATATTAGTCTGGTAACTAGGAAAGAGGCTGCTTATTTAACTTGCTGGACTTGGCTGTGCTGTTATTGTCATGTTGAAATTATCCTTGTTTCTGCTCTATTGCCCTCATACTTTCTATTATTGCATATTTTGTGGAAGTGGAGGATTTTAGTATTATCAGCATTTCTTGCTTTGTATTCATTTATTTAATATGTTGAATTATTATTTAACTTCTTGAATTATTAAATAAGATTATTAATCGCAAAAGCAAAATCCAGATCTCTAATAGGTATGTGTAATAAGTCTCAAGTTTATTCCATATAATATGGCACAAAGTTTATCTGTGGAATTTCAAATATACATATATTTGCATATAATAGAAAGATTCATTTTATGTACATTCATTCTTCTGAAGTTTGCTGTTTTAAACTTAAAGTGCTGTGAAACTTTGTTTTATATCTGCGTCAGTGGTCTACTCCATTTTAAGAATGTGTCATAATTTATTTAATACATTTTATATATGGATCTTAGGCTATTTGAAATGTTTTCCTATTGTAATAATTATAACATTTATATACATGAAGATGTCTGTATTTGTATTGGCATTATTGTAGAAAGAATTCCTCGAAGTAGAATTTATGTTTACTGCTTAATTAACATATTAAATTATGACATTAGTGTACCATCAGTTTCCTACACAATTGTCAACACTTGATATCATCACACAGTTTTGAGCTTTGTAAATCTGGAATTTTATTGCAAGAGCAAGTGCAGCTGAAGTGCTTAGATAATACCAATTTTAAGACTGAGGATTGGTCTTCATCAGCTGTCTCCTGTGCATTCCCCCACACCACATGTCCCATTCCATAGATGCCCTGGGAAACTGCAGGCTTGGCTATGAATACATTTGTCTGATTTTTGCTGTAATCCTGGGTCCCACTGTTTTGTTGTAAAGAACTCTTACTGGCAAGGATTTGGAAATGGCTTGGTGTCTCTTCCATCTTGCTAAGGCAGATGATTTGTTTTCATTGCTTAAATGTGGTTCATGTCGAGGACTCTTGTCCCTGAATGGAGCAAAATTAATATCACAGCTAATTTAGATTTCAAACTTCAGACAGAAAAAAGAATATCTTTTCTCCTAATGAATGACATAAACATTGATCTCATTCTTTGTTATTATGAATAAAGCTCCTGTAAACATCCATGTGCAGGATTTTGTGGCTGCTTCCGTTTTCACCTCCTTTAACTAAATACCGAGGAGTGCAATTTCTTGATTTTACCCTGTGTACTCAGTTTTGTAAGTACTGCCAAACTGTATTCCAAACTAGCTCTCCTATTTCACATTTCTACTAACAGTGGAAGAGAGTTCCTGTAAGCATTCCTGCTGCCTCTCATTGGGGAGCATTTGCTTTCGCCATTGTTTTAGATTTTGGCTATTCACATTTTTATGTGCTGATACCTCATTGTTTTTAATTCCCACATTCTCATTTTTAATTCCCTAATGGCCTAATATAGAACATCTTTCTTAGGGTTATTTATATGACTGTATCTTTTTGGTGAGTGTCTGTTATAGACTTTTGCCTACTGTTTAGGTTGCCAATGTTCTTATTGTTGAGTTTTAAGAATTTTTTAATATTCTTGATAAGTGTACTTTATCAGATGTGTTATTTGCAAATATTTTTCTCTCAGTCTGTGTCTTTTCATTCTCTTGACATTGTCTTTCTCAGAACAGATTTTTTTTTGATTTCATGGAATTTATTATCAATTATTTATTTCATGAATCTAGCCTTTCATATGTTCTATTACTTTTTTTCCTTATTTTAAAATAAATTTTATTGGTACATTTAAGGTATACAGTATAAGGACATTCATTATTGGAAATTTGCCACTTTACATAATTCATCCTGGTTCTTATTTTTTCCCCATTCCCCTGCCCTTCCTTCAACCCATCCATTCCTCCCTGTCTACAAAGACTTTGTTTCCATCTATTACTTTTTAAAATTATCACTTCATCTTATTGATTACATTGCAATTAAATTATCCACATATATATATCCAATATCTGATAATTTCTCACTAGCTGTATTGATTCCAGATTTGACCAAGCATTCCCATTTGACTTAGGTATTGCAGAATAGCTTTCTGTCTGGTCTTCATCTAACCCTTTACTAAAGCTATTCAGGTCATTCAAACTATGGATGTCACAGCTGCCCATACTCAAATGAAAACCTTCCAATGGCTCTTCATTTATTTTTGCAGAGCCCTCCAGCCTTATCTTCTATTATTTTTACTTAGCTCTCTATTTTATGTAAATCACCCTGCCTGTTTTATTTTTAATTAATTAATTAAAATTTTTCTGCACTAGGGATTGAACTCGGGACCTTGTACTTGAGAGTCTGCCACAGAACCACTGAGCTAAATCCATGGCCCGTCTGCCTCTTTTGTGAATGTCTCAAGTACCCAGTCAGTGCAGGACTTTGGCACATGCCCTTTCTCTTCTATTCTTCCTTCCTTCCTTCATTTCTTCTGCTGTTATATCTTCATTGGTACATGTTTGCAGTTCATAATGATTACATTTCTGTTTTGGCTTGGTGCATGTGCATAACATACCTTTTTTCTTTCTTCATCTCAATACCCACCACTCCTTCCATTTCTTGGCCCCCTTTTAATTTGCAAAATATCTATATTCCTATTTCCTATCACCTGTGTTTTATTTTGCTCTTTATTTTTATTTTGGATTTCTCATATAAGAGAAACCATGCAATATTTTAAATTATGTGTCTGATTTATTTCACTTAATTTTAGTACCTCGGGTTCATTCTTTTCCTGCAAATGACTCAAGTGTATCTCTCTTTGTGGCAGAGTAGTACTCCACTGTATACAAATACCACAAAATAAAAGAATCATTTAACAAATAGGTAACTGAAATGAATAGATACTTCTTGGAAAAAGATCAACAAATGACTAATAAACACATGGTGTGTGCTATTTCTTAAGCTCAGAATGTTTTTTTCAATTAGAGCTCCTAATTTGCCTTTCTGTTCTTCAGGTCACTTCCTAAGTCATGGTTGGTTATCATCCTAGCTAAAACAATTTCCTTTGCAACAGTTATTTCACGCAACTTTAATCACTGCATGGAGAGTGTTTAGTGTTTATTGCTTTGTGTTAATCTCGTCTATATAGACTGTAAGACCTATGAAGGCAAACATTCAATTTTTTTTTAGCTTCTGTATTGTCAGTTCCTTTCAACACTTGTTGTACATTTAGTGGGAGTAATAAATATTTCACAGCCATTCTAATACATCATCATTTGTGGTAAGGATGGGTGTTTGCTGAGACAACTTTGCTATATAAATCAAAGCTGGGGAGTGTTGACACAGTGATGCGGAAATATTGCTGAATTCCAGGTCTAAATGGTATGTTGAACTGGTAAATACTACTGCAGCCTCAATCCAAGGCTATTTGTAAGTGCAGAGGGTGAAGTTGGTGAAGCACCTTGTATTGTCGATGTGGTGATGCATGCAGCCTGTTTACCTTGCAGAAAGGCCTAATGCGTTAAACCCACAGACCCTGATACCACAGGAAATAGGCCCAAGTTCCTCTGAGACAGAATAAGAAGACATAATGTCTTACCTGAGGCATATCTCTTCTTTCTAATAAGCAACCATTTTAACGAGTGCAATTATAGCCAATTTTAATCAACTGAGAATTGTGTGTAAAGTGTGAATTTCAGAGTCAGTGTACTTTGCCAAGAAGCTTGGACATTTGCTTGTCTCCAAACTTTTAAAAATATTGTTGTGTATTAAAGTTTTTCAATGGACAAAGTAAAATTAGTTTTTAGCTGGAAATTAACCATTGATTTTTGTAGTAACATATTTAAATTGTATGTAAGTTTTTTCTTCTTTAATGCCTATTTTGACCTCCATTGAGCGGCATACTTTTTATGTACTTTGTCTCTCTCTTTTTTTTGTTTTTGTTTTTGTTTTTGTTTTTGTTTTTGTTTTTTGAGACAGTTGTCTCACTATGTAGTTGAAACTGACCTGGAACTCACTATGTAGCCCAGGCTGGTCTTGAACTCACAGTGATCCTCCTGTCTCAGCCTCTTGAGGGCTGGGATTATAGGTATGCGTCACCACGCCTGGCTTTGTACTTTGTCTTGATATGCATTTTGAGTGTTTTGATCTAGCATGTTACATAAAAAGAAGAAAATGACTATCCCAATTTTAAACAAAAGCTGGTTAAATTTTATAAAATATTCTAAATTTGAGTTTTAAATAGATCATCTTTACAGCTTACTTTATTTATTTTTTGGGTTTGTCTATACCAATTATTGAAAACTACAGATATTTTAAATAAAACAGCATGTATAAACAAATCTGTATAAGAGAAAAAATTACAAAATTTAAAGTATCAGAGATTAATGCTATATGAAACTATCTGGCTAAACAAACTGACTGAAGATACACTATTAGACAAACTGGAAACCTAGAAATGCCTATGTAGAAATTGCTTTGAGCTTAAAAATCAGAATGGTGACATTGAGTCTAATGCCTTATTTTTAGCCTGTAAATAACATTTTCTAAGATCACACTTCAGAAATAGATTATTAACTGTGAAGTACACGAAGAAAAAATAAATAACATAAAAATGTATAGATTTTCTTAATGAGGAACTTTTTTCATGTTTCATTTTTCCATTTCTGATATGGAGAATTTCATTACTGATACCTTTAAATCAGGAAGAAAGAATTTTCAAGTACTTTCAAGCTACAGTTAGTAATGAAGAATAGTCACTGTAAAAGTGTGCAGTGGTTAAAATGTTCTCAGAATTAAAGCGTTCCTTAGAAACAAATCCTTATATGGGGGCATTTTCAAATACTGAACTGGTTAAGTAATCAAACTTCACCCTAGTTTTAGAGCAAAGTGTTAGGCAAGCTGCCACTCATTCTTTTATTGCACCTCATTATTGTCTCTTTAGATTCTTTCTTTCCATTCTGAATGATTTCCTGCCTTATGGCCATCCAAGGAACACAGTAGAAGGGTAAAGATTTAATTAAAGTTCTAATGATGCAATTAGTAGTAAGTATGAACTGTTAAAGCATTTCCTCAGATGTTTTATAGCTTGTGAGACATGATCGTCACCTCAGACATCAAATACTGACCACCTGTTATGTATTACCATAACATTACTCAAGCCAACTGACAGAAAACAGTCAGGCCTCCAGTGATTCGAATACAGAAGCAACTGACAAGTAGTTTTCACAAAGGTAAACCGTGAAAGATAAATGAGAATGTAAATAGAAACTCAGGAAGGTGTCTATGGAGAAATACTATTAAAATAATCCAGAAGTTGGAGAATGAATGCATTGTTTATGCATTTTTATGATATTCACTTTGTTTAAATATCTTAAGGGAGTAATTTTAAAACCAATATTACATTTCTTGGGTTTGTAGTTATCTATATGAGCTTGAAACTTGGGTCAAAAAAGTCTAGTTTGGGGGGTACAGGTTTGTTGCAAAAGAATTTTGCAGGTACTATACCACTCAACTTAAACTGTAGAAGTGGATGATTATGCTGTAGATTAAATTCATTCATTCATTTAAGGTTGATAAATTAATTCAGAAGGAAAAGCAAGGATTAGATTTCATTGAATTAAAGCAATTTGTAGCTACCCTGTCCTACATGATTCCTTCTGGGTCCTGAATAACACTGAATTTCTAATATGACTTCTTGAATTATTGATTTGTTGCTTGTCTGTTCTCTAGGAAAGTCAGATGAAGATCAGCATGACGGTATTTATAAGCCACATCTCCTCTGTGGGATGTAATCCATCTTCGTTAAGTTCAGTAAAAGTGATAGATGGCATTTGGCAGTGTAATGATGTGATCACTCTACCACAGCCTCTTTAAATCATAAGCTGTTGCTTTCTGTTGTGTAGATATTTAATCAGTTATACACCCCATTACTGATTTAATTCAGAATGTCAGTGGCAGGTGAATAATGTATTTGTATATTAATATCATAGTATATTAATGCTCCCTGCATTTAAAAGTGCTATTCGTTTTAAAATAAAAAACTGTTGCTCCATGGGTAGAATGAATTTAATCGAGGTGGTAGGCACCTTCAGAATTTTGATTCAGTACATTGGTGAAAAAATGCATTTTATATATCTTTCTCTGTGTTTCCTTGACTCAGTTGATTGTGTGACAATATCAGTGCTTTATGTGATTAATTAAAAAAAAAACACTAGTTTGTATCTTAGTTACATGTACTTTAATCGTTAAATTATAATATGTGAATGAAACTTTGATGAAAATTAGCAGATTAACAAACTTTAATATAGAAAGTAAAACACCAGCACCTGTTTAAATGAAGCAAACTATTAAAAGAATCCCAAGAGTTTAAAAGTTCTTATTTTTTAATAAAATTTTATGTCAGTGTCAGAATCAATGATGATCTCCATACATGTAAAACAAAATCTGGTTTACATTACTGTAAACTGTTTTAAGGGGGAAAATTAATTAAATAATTACATATTTTATTTTACGTTTCAGATCTCAAGTATACTTTTCATCATTTACAACATAGGAATATTTATAATTTAAATTTTTTATTTTGGAAAATTATACAGCATCATTTTCTTTTGAAGACTTTTATACTATCTGTACAATTTATCACATTGATTTCAACATTTAGAAACTTAGAGCATATAAGAATATTTGAGTACATTTTTCAATAAAGTTCAGTGATTTTACATAATTGAAATAGAACCTCCTTATCTGTGGGGAATACAGTTCAGTACCTTCAACAGATACTTGAAACTATGAACAGTACAGAGAACTCTCTGTATATTTTCCTACACAATATAACATACCTATTATAATCATTAGCTTACAAGTTGATACAGAAAGAAACTAACAATAACAGCTAACAATAAAATATAATAATTATAAAAATATACAGTCATGAAATTATATGGATGTGGTTTCTAGTTCTTGAAGTAGTCAGGACAAAGATCAATATTTTGAAACTCTTTGGGATTCTCACTATGATTGCAAAGCAAGGAAATCTATGGAAAGAGAAACTATGGGTATTCAAGGACTGCGTTAATTGAAAGAATGTTTTAACATTTTTTAAAAATTTATAGGTAGACTAATGAATACTTTGGTGAACATTACTTTGTTCTAGACACTGTGATGAAGGGGAAAACTGTAATATTTTCTAAAAGAGGTTAACAGCCTGCTGGCAGTTTTCTCCAGGAAGTATACAATATGTACTACATTCTCTGTACCAAGTAGTTGTGCAGAAATGACTGACAGGCTAAACAGACTTCACTAAATCTCACTGAATTTCATAACCACCAATCCATTTTCATTTCTTTTAACCAACTCAATAGCTGTCTGTTTTATTCAGAATTCTTAATTTATAATTATTTATTTTATGTTTATCGGTACAGTGTAGGTATACAGTACAGTTACATTCATCATTGGGATCTTGTACCTTTACATTGACATATTTTGGTTCTTATTTCTTCCCCATTTCCTTTGCCCTCTCTTCATCCCCTCCACCCTACATATTTACAAAGACTCTGTTTCCATGATTTTCTTTTTCTCATATTTTTTCTCTTCCCTTCTTCCTTTTCCCCTACTCCTCTACTTCCCCTAATTCTTTAGAACTTTTCTTCCTATTACACAATATCAATTATATATTTTGATCCTATTTACACTTTTAGATTTTCACACCAGAGAAACTGGTATTTACATATGTCCTATTAATTTCATTTGAGTATGTCCTCAATGTGCATCCACTTAACTATAAATGTCTCAAATTTCTCATACTTTATGGCTGAGTAGTACTCCATCTTATAAACACACACACACACACACACGTCTTCTGTATCCAGTTCCCAGTTGATGGGAAATTGGGCTGTTTCCAAGTTTAGCTATTACAAACATGGGTGCACATACATCACTGTAGTATGATTCTTTTAATTCTGTGGGGAACACACCCAGCAGAGGAATACCTGGGTCAAATGGGACTTCCAATCCTAGTTGTTTGAGGTATCTCCATATTGCTTTCCATAGTGGTTGCACCAGTCTTAACTCCCAGGAACAAAGAAGTGTTCCTATCTCCCCAAAATTCTACCAGCATTTGTTATTGGTTGATTTCTTGATAGCAGATGTTCTTTCTGGGGTGAAGTGGAATCTCAGTGTGGTTTTCATCCGCATCTTTTGAATGACCAGTGATGCTGAACATGTTTTCATATGTTTATTTGCTGTTTCTAATTCTTTGTCTGAGAAATGGCTGTTCATTTTATATGCCCAATTTTGAATTGGGTCTTTATATTTGAGAGGTCTGATTTTTTTTTGAGTTCTTTATATATTCTAGATAGTAGACCTTTGCCTGAGGAGCAGCTTGTAAAATATTATTTCTACATTGTAGGTTTTCTCTTAGATCTGCTCGTGATTTTCTTGCAGTGCCAAAGCTTTTTAAAAAGATGACATCTCAGTTGTTGATTCTTTGTACTAGTTCCTGTGATACTGAGGATTTGTTCATAAAGTCTTCCTATGCCAATATCATCAAGAATTCTTCATAATTTATCTTTCAGCAAGTTTGGTGTTTCTGTTTTAATATTATGACATTCAGATTGGCTTGGAATGGACAATGGCCTTGCACCGTGAATGTGACAGGCTATGTGCTTTTCTTTATTAAGAAGACCATACCAATATTTTTAATAAAAAATTGACTTTCAAATCTTAAAGTTCTTATGGTTTAGTTTGATGGCTTTATATTTAAAAAATCAAAATGGAAGAAATGTAATGTGACACAAGGAAAATATGTATTGTTCCTATTGCATTAAACTATGCTAGAGTTTAATCTTATACAAAAAGTATGATATTTAAAATGCCTAATTGGAATGTATAAACTAGTTGTTTAATCCATCAATCTTTATACTTTTTGTTTCAGGCTTTTTCCCATAAACACCTTTCTCATTTTCATGTATTTCAGAGACTCAATATTGTTTTCATTTTCTCTGTGAGACTTCAGCACTCTTTAAGGTGACAGAAGGATAGAACGTTACTTTCTTTTACTTATTATGTATTGCAAGCCTCTGAAGTGCCATAATGATGACAGCATTTATTTCCATAATGCTTCTCTCCAACAAACCATAAACTTTCCATAGAAATGATCTCATTTATCTTCATAACATATCTAGAGCAGTTAAGGAACTTCTGGTTATTAACTCATTTTATAAATGAGAAACAAGTTGATATCAGAACCTCTTTCTGCCCACTCAGTCAACCAGTAGCACTGATTATATAAAAAATTAGACTTCAGTTTGTGCTCAAGACCTTAACAGCCCTGGGTTTATCTAACTGCCAGTGATGCAGATTTTTGTATATTCCATTCTATTATCCAATTTTGCCACTTCTATGATTAAATTATTTTTTTTAAAAGAGGAATGCGTGTGAGTGTATGCATGTATACATGTTACCAGATTCTAAATATGTAGCATTATATTGTAAATATTTGTGTGTGTATATGTATGCACATGCAAATATATATTCTAAGTGTATATATATATATATATATGAATATATATATGTATTCAGATTTGAAATAATGACCTATTCTTGTTATTATCAAACTAAAATAGAACAATCCATGCCACAAAGGCAAAATGTTAAATTTTTTGATATTTGAGGTGAGAAATAATATAAGAGACTTATAAGCTGAAAGATCACAAATTTGCAACTAGTCTTTTATACCAGGTCAGATTAGACTAGTTACTTATATACCTGAATAACCTTTTTAAACCCGAAAATAATATTATTTACTAATTTACCTTACTAAACATGTTTTTTTTTTTTTACTTTTTATTTATTAAGATATGTAACCTTACATTAGCTTTACCACTGCTGGAAAAAAAAATACTCCATACCCACAATTTAAAGGAAGATAGGTTTACTTAGCTCATAGTTTCAGAGGATTCAGTCTTTGGTCTGCTTCAAGGCAAGAACATCACAGTGGAAGAGTTAGGCATAACAAAGTTGCTCAGTTAATAACGGCCAATAAGCAGAGCAGGTAACAGCACCAGAAAGGAAGGAGGAAGTGATGACTAGAAATAGCCACAAAAGTCAGCCTCCATGATCGACCTACACACATCCAGAGGTGTGTTCTGCTATTCCCCTGGGCAGCTTCCAAATCGATGAAGCTGACCATTCAGTTTAACCTTCACAAAGTCATCTAATTTACAACTCATTTTATACATGATCTTAGCCAAAAGGCGGAGAAGCGATACAACTCATTTTAACTAACATGTCTATGGCTACTATTTCAGTCCTGTCTGAGGGAGCTATGTAACATTTTCTGCCAACTTCCCAGCCCCACAACTTTCCCTGGCACTCTTGACCTTAAGCTCAGGAATAGAGAAAAAAATGTTTAGAGACTTATTTTGAAAAATAAACTATTTTGGGTAGTATCAGGGTTTTCATCAATTGCTTTTCTTGAAATTTTTATCTTAGATATAGTCAGATGATATTTAATGGGGCTAGAGGAGATCACATATGACAGAGATTAAAAAAGGAACAGAGAAGGGCCCTAAGTGAAAACCTCGGTAATACTTACATTTAGAGGATCGGTAGAGAGAGGTTGCTCAAAAATGAATATTGGGACTCCAATGAGGTATGAAGAGAACAAAAGAGAGACTACTAAAGCAAACAAAAATTCCAGCAAAGCACTAATGAAAGAGTTCCAAAAAGAGGGAGAATTGTCAAAATCTGTTGAGCAAAAAAAGAAAATTGTATTGAATTTAGAAATAAAGAAATCATAAAAATATTATTGCTAATTATTATAATTTTTTTCTTTTTTTTTTTTGTACTGGGGATTGAACTCAGGACCTTGTGCTTGCAGAGCAGGTGGCAGAACCACTGAGCTAAATCCCTGACCCTGTTATGATTATTTAGAGAGGGGAAGTTTCAGAGTGAAGAAAAGTCAGTGAAGAAAGTCAGACATTAGTGGATTAAAATTGAACAGGAAAGAACAAATCATATAATAACTCTCAGTAGTTCATCAACAAAAGAAGTAAGAATGGAGGAGTAGCTAGAAGTGTTCTAGGATTAAGGGGCTGTAAGTTTTTAAATTATGAAGATGCTACAGGGCCTTAATGGTATAACAGAGAAAATAAAAGGGACAATGTCCATGAGAAAAATAGGACAAAATCATTCAGAGCCCAAGTACTGAATTTCCCTGTAATAAGGAAAAATACACCTTCTTCATTAAAAAAACAAATGAATTAGCAAGATACAATAAAGACAGGTTGTAGGTTTAGTGGAAAGCTGTGCCTATGCTTCTCATGATGAATTTTATTGCAAATTGAAAGTTACCCGGGAACCTTGTAACTTGTTTAATTATTTTCATAGTTTTATTTTTCAATCCTACTTTGTTTTTGTAAAAAATGAGCAGTATGTTTTTATAATATTAGCAATAGAGAAAATAAGGAAACATTGTGAAATGAGAGTCATTATGGCACTTATGCCTTAAATTTATCTGCTTGATAGTAAAATTTTAAAGCCTTTATTAATTTTTAAATGTTTTCTGAAAAATCTACAATTACAATGATTAAACATTTAAATTTTTTTGTATTTCTGAAATATTAGCTAAACTGTTAATCTCATTAGTTTCTTCTTAGTGTCCTAATAACAAAACATGTAATATCTAAAAGAAAATAACTATACAAAGTCATAGTCATCAATGAAGCATTTCATACTCCAATTATTATCGAAAAAATATCCTCTCAGATATATTTATTTGTGATTTTGCTAGTTACTTTAGATCCAATGATGACTTATTTAGCCTATCTAAAGAGGACGAGCTACTATATAAGAAAAGTTCTTGGAAAATAAAAAGGATTTTAAATTTGAAAATTAATATGATTTATATTTGATATTCTAAAATATAAATGATTAATGTGTACATGTACTTATTTTTTCTAGGTTCTCTACTGATTTAATTATTATTCATTTTTACCATTCTATGTAGCTTAAAAACACAGAGATCAAGGTTTTCATGTAATATATGTAAAGGAATAGAGTCTGCAGCAGTATATAGAAGATTAGTTTATATCGAGGCTTCTAAATTTAAGACTGGTCAGCTTCCCAATAGCTTCAAAGAGCTATGAATTGGCAGAAGAGCAGAAGGATGTCTGGGATGACATTCTCTCTGCAAAGTACTCTGCAAGAATGCCTCGGTAGGAGGGAGTGGAAAAGGTAAAGCAGACAGTGCTGCTGCATCAGGAAAGCACAGAAGAGGTGACACTGATGTGAGTCAAAATGAAAACATGGTCTGGAATCAAGAACTGAAGAATTATTTTAGAAACATCATCCAGAAGAGGGAATCAGATCAGACACAGTGTTTCCTGAACATGGGAGAAGACTGAAGGAGAAAATATGATCCCAAGACAGAAGCAAAGTAACATGGTAGAGGAAAAAACGACCAGTACTAGGACTGGATCACATGTCTGAGGAGGGAAGGACAGAATTGAAAGAAGAAATGTGTCAATTAATGGCTGGGTACAGTATTATGCTTCTGGAGCAGAAGGCCAGATGGCAACTGGATTTTACTGCATTTAATCAGTAAACACTGTGCATTCTGGAGTGGCCAACACTAAGTTCTTGAAATTAAAACACCAATAGAAGCTACATGTATATTGTTCTGTCTATATAACTGTATCCATTTATTTAAGTGTGCATACTTGAAAAATATACTACTTCTTTTTTCTTTAAATGACTAAGTCTTTAACAAAAATAGCTCATAGACTTGATACAGTGTTATTTCTGTTCAGAGCCCATATATCTTTGTTCTGTTACTAGAGTCTCAAAAGCTTTCATGGCTATACCCCTCTCAATAGTGTGTTTTCAAGCTTTTCCTCATCTTTTTCTTCTCCTTCATAATAAATGCTCACTTGTTATGCTTCACTACAGAAGTGGACTAAAATAACGCATAATACACCATCGATCATTAATTATTTAAGAAATTAAACTCTACAGAGCATTATTTACAGAGAATACTATAGTAAAGAACATCTGGAGACAGCTTTAAATGAAGGAAACACATATTTAATAATAGAATGTGAGAAATTTAAAAGGACACCTGGGTCTTAGTTTGGATAAGAAGGACTTCTCAGTTTCTTTCCAATCACACTGTGGCACTATCTTCTACTTTAGCTGTGTAGAAGTGAATTTCTGCTGAGCTTGTTCTGCACTGTGTGAAGTGATGTAGGGAAATGATGAGTCTTTTCCATCTGTGTGGACATGGGCAGAGAAATTTCTTTCTCAAAAGTACTCTGATTCGAGTCTTGGCCTGACAATTTACCTCTCTTACTTATTAAGGAAATGAGGATGAAATAATTCCAAGTCACTTTCTCATTATATATCTCAAAGAGTGGCTATGAATATTAGGTCTCTCCACAATTTCTTGGAAGGCAAAGCATGACGCATTTTAGGATTGCAGGCTCAGTACTCTTCTTTGAAAGTGCAGGACATACTAACATTAGCTTAATCTTGGTATTCAATGTCCACCTTTTGTTATTTCTGAAGTTCTTGTATTCAGTTATTTCTCTAATTGCACATATGCTTGATTTTCTCATGGCTTACATTTATTTTTTAATTTTTTTTTGCTTCCAGTAATGGTGACAAGAGACACAGAGACCATTGCTGAGAAAGATCTGAGTTATTGTGGTTTTCAGCTGAGTATGGGATGTTGGATGAGACATACATATTAAATGTTTCTAAATCAAAACAAAACCCTACCTGAAAAGATGTAAATAAATAAATATGTAAATGTATAAGTAAGCATCTTCGTCATAAGTAAATATCAAAGCTTCATGCTGTTTCAATCTGCTTCAGTACTCTTTTAAAGAAAATTGTTCCTTTGTTCTGGGAAAACAAAGAGGAATTTATGCAGTAGAAAGCAAAGACTCCTCTGACAGGGAAATATTAAAGGTGTTCTGATTCAAGGAAATTATAACTGGGAATGATAACAAAAGCTTTTGTTTGTTAAGGACAGAGTTGCATCTCTGCAAGGAAGTGTGTATTAGGAACAAGTGCTTAAAAGTAGGAGTATAAAGACAAAACATAGCAAAAGAAAAGGATACAATTGCTTCCTACTCAAACCTATGTAATGATTGCCTCTCTTACAAGAAGGTGAGAGTTTAAAGTTACGGGATCACATTCATGAAAGGGATCTTTGTTGTAATGGTCGGCCACAAAAGAGCCAAATTCATGTGGTCACGAGTGGCACAACTTTAAAGATGATTCAAAAGGTATTTTCTTGCCATTGTATATTCTAACTGGTTATTTTTCTACATCATAACACTATTGGGGTTATTTCTACATTTGCTTGCTGTTTTACTGAACTCTGTCTTTGTACAGTGGTTTCTCTGTATTTCAAGGTGTTCACTCACAAAGAGTAATGATTGTTGTTGTTAAAACTGAGGCACTCATTTAAAATTTTACATTATATAGTAGATGTTTATTGTGTTTATCATTTAGTAAATTAGAATGTTTAAAAATGTTGAGTTTTGCAACACTAAAAAGATTTAAGAAAAAAAGGCTCCTACAGTGAGTGAAAAGATACAAAGCTACTGCAGTGATATAGGTACATCCAGGCTTGATACTTCATATATTGACAGCCACTTGGGCCATCTGCAACTAGAGTAGATCTTCGATTATCATTCTTTTGGTCTAAGGATGATATTGTTTTCCCCCCACATTAATAAACACATAAAGAAATAAAATAGATTGATCCTTCAAAATACCTTTCAGGGAAAAAAGTACCTTTCACATATCAGAGTTCAAAGGGTATCTCTCTGACCACATAACACTCTTCTAGATAGACTCAGTAGGAATGCCCATTTTTATCAAATTAGAACTTACATTTATGTGATTCATTGGTTTGTTCTCACGTCTTTTCATTCATTCGCACCACGAGAGCTTCAGACCTTCTCGAGTGTGTTCTCTAATCCACATACTATAAAATTCAGGTGCAGTGTTGTAGAAAACATTCACTGGATTGTGCATTTATCATCACTTTCTATCTGAGAAGACTTTCAGTACCCCACTCCCAGAAGGCATCCACACCAGTTAGATGTCCATTCTCAGCCACCACGCGTTTCAAGTCCCCTAACCACAGGCGATTGCTGATCTACTTTTTGTCTTTGAAGGTTTGCCTATCTGAATATTTCATATAAATGCGATTATAAAAAGTAGTCTTCTGTGATATTCCTTGGCCTTCGTACAGTGTCTACAGGGTTCGTCCTGTGGCACCGTATACCGGAACTTCGCTTTCCTACTCCACAATCCGGATGCACTGCAGTTTGTTCTTCCATTCACTGGTTTACTGAATCTGTGCTGTTTCTGCTTTTCTACTGCTATACATAAAGCCTTATGATGAACGTATGGACCTAATTTTTCATTTTTCTTGGATATAAATAAACTATTAGAATTGCCAGGTTGGATTCTAAGTCCATGTTTAATATTCTGAAAAAATCTACCAGACTATTTTACAAAGCATCTGAGCCAATTTAAAATCCCATTAGGACTGTATTCGTATTCTAGTTCTTCTACATCTTTGCAAAAGCTTATTATATCTCTTATGGTCATCATAGTGGAGACAAACTGTGATTTTTGTTTGCATTTCTTTGATGTGTAATAATAATGTTGGGCAATTTTCACGTGCTTATCAACAGCTCTTTGTATAACTTCTTTGAAGAAGTACTTATTTTAATTATTTTTCCTAGTTTTCCGTTGAGTTCTTTATGTTTTTGTTGAATTTTAAAAAAATACCTTGTTATAGCTTTTATCTAGATGTCCCCAAAAGTCTCTTTCGGTAATAGGTGGGCAGGTTCAAAGGTAACTGGATTAGGGTACGCGACACTGGGATAAAAAGGTGCCCTACACGATACGTGTCTGGCACCACCCAAAAGAGGGGAGCCTGGAAGGATGAAAGGGAAATGTGGGTGGTGGCTGCTGCTGCTTTTGCTTGGCTGCTTCACTGTTTTGCTGTCTTCTGCCTGCCTTGCCTGGACAGTTTCTCCTCTGCCATATCTCTGTGGCATGCTGCCCTTTTGTGGAGCCAGCAGACTATGAACTAAAATCTCTACAAATAGCGACAATCAACCTTTCCTCCTTTGACTTTGTGTACTGGGCATTTTGTCTCAGCAATGAGAAATGTAGCTAAGATGTATGTAATATATTCAGAATGTCAGTTCTTTAGGACGAATGCTTTGCAAATATTTGCCCCCATTCTGAGTTAGGTAATTTATTCTCTTCATAGCATCTTATGAAGAGCACAAATTTTTAGTCTTAATGAAATCCACTTGTTTTTACAATTTGGATTCTTAATTCCATATCTAAGAAGGCTTTGCTTAATCCAAGATTATGAAATTTTCCTACTATATTTTATTGTAAGTTTTGCAAAATTGACCTTGTACCATCAGGACTGATACATTTTGAGTCTACATGATTGTGTGAGTGTGTTTGTGTGTGTGTGTGTGAGTGTGTATGTGTGTGTGTGAGTGTGTCTCATGTGCACATGTAGTTGCTGAATCCTTTAAATGATGATTTTTTTCTTCATTAAGTATTTTTGGTACTATTTTAAAAATCATTTGACCATAAATGAAATATTTATTTATGTCTTATAAAATTGATTTCATTTTCTTTTTGTATATCACATTGCCTTGCTAACTGTATCATTATATGAAATTTGAAGCCAGGAAGTATAGTCTTTTCACTTTGTTCTTCTTTTGCAAGATTTCTTTCTCTAACGTAGGTCTCTGGCATATTTATAATTAGTTACAATCACCTTGTCAATTCTGGGGGAAAGCCAACTTGGATATTGATAGAAACTATAGATCTACTTGGATTTTATTCTTAGCTCAATGACATTAACCCTTCCCTTCCATGAATAAGGGATACTTTCCATTTGTTTAAGTGTTCTTTAATTTCTTACAGTGATAGTCTGAATTTTGTCATGGCTAGGTTTTAGAATATACCATTCTTTTGGTAAACTTATTTCTAATCATTCTATTATTTTAAATGCTATTGTATGTAAAATCACCTTCTTAATTTCGTTTTGGATTATCTACTACTATAGTAAAAAACCAAATGAATTTATATACTACTATTTTATCTTATAACCTTGTTGAGCATTATTATTTCTAATTATTTCTTAGTGAATTGCTTAAGATTTTATATATTCAAGAACTTGTCATCTGCAAAAACATATTTTTCACCTTTCCTAGCAATCTGGATTCTCTGTCTCTCTGTCTCTTTCTTTCTCTAGAATATATATATATTCTAGGGAGACTCTCCAATTCAGTGCGAATGGACAGTAAGAATATACATCCTTCTATTCTTCTTATTTTTCTTGAGGTAAAATAGTCATTTTTTTCATTAAATAAAATGTGGATAGATTCTTCTTATTAGGTTAGGAAGTTTTCTTCTCAAGTATTTTTAAGTGAAACATTATTGAATTTTATCCACTAAACCTGTAGTTTATCCATGACTGGTTACTGATTTACTGCAGAGACAAACTCTTCTCAAGTATTTTTAAGTGAAACATTATTGAATTTTATCCACTAAACCTGTAGTTTATCCAACACTGGTTACTGATTTACTGCAATGAGAAAAACTAGACACACACACACACACACACACACACACACACACACACACACAAAACATATATAGAAGAAAGAAAAGAAGGTATCTTAGCTATTTTCTCATTGCTGAGACAAAATATCTGACACTAACAAATTAAAGGAGGAAACGTTTATTCAAGCTCACAGTTTGTAAATCTCATGGTCCACAGTCCACTGGTTCTAAAGTAGGCCAACATGGCAGAGGGGAATGACAGGAGAAACAGTTTATGGTGTGGCAGGCAGAGGCAGCAGCAATGAAGACAGGTATATACGACCCTCCAGGCCATGCCCACAGTGATTACCTCTTCCTAGCAGGCTTCACTCCTAACATCACATCCAGCTATGTACTCATCAGTGAACTAATCTAGTATCACACATCTATGATCTAGTCACTTCCCCAAAACCCCACCTATGAGCAGGTGAGGCTCTGTGTGTTGTGTGGGGGTGGCATCTAGACATAAACCATGATAGAGGAAACAAGGAAAAGAGGAACCGACGGAGGGAAGGAGGAATGACAGACTACTAGAAAATTTTTTACAGAAAGTTAGAGCTTAGGCAAAATTTAAATAAACCATTTTGTTAGGCTTAAAGCAGCTACACATAAATAATTCAGCAGGTCTGAATTGTGCAATGGACCAAATGTCTTCTTTGGAAACGACAAATTTAAGATATATGTGGAATGTTCTGTCCAGAGACTTCTCATTTTAAGCATTGTGCCTGGACTGGAAATCAAAGTCACTTTTCTATGTCAAAGTGATTCATATCCTTCAAACCAGATTAATATGCTTCATCCTAGGACACCATCTCCAACACTGAATCCTGATACTTCGTGGTTTTTCAGAACAAGCCAGTGAGTAAGAAAGTAGTACATATTCAACACAAAGTTCATTATAGCTGTTCACATTTATATTCTGTTTTTTTCTTTTCACTAACATTATTGTAAAATATGAATTACAGAAATTAGTGTGTATCATTTTGACAATTAATACAGGTATGTAATATGTTTTGATCATATGTACCCTCTCCTTTCCTCTGGTTCTTTTCCTCTTTCCTAATAGACCTCCTCAATTGCAGTATATTCTTGAGATAAATGTCAGTTCTTGTCAACTTTGCAACTGTACATAGCCATGCTGTTAATTCAGGCAAGTGTGTAACAACACTTTGAAGGTATCACTTGCTACCAGGAATGTCTTTACTGACTTTCCATTTGGTAAGATCTTTCCCTACCATTAACATTCATGTTAATACAGGAAGGGGTCTTTTCTCTTCTTCAGTGATGATGAGATGAGAAATTTTGCTCTCTGTGAAGTTATTTGGGTAATTATTAGAGTAGTAGTTTAGTTGATCTCTGCTCTGCTATTAGGAATGATTTCCAAACTATTATTCCAGACTCGAGAATACAATAGGTATAGTACAGAACTGGTTCTAATTTCCTCACCTTGTATTTTTCTGATGAATTGAGCACTCTTTTTACTTTAACAAAAACTTATCAGGGCCATACTTGTGCTGAGACAAATTTTCTGTTCAAAGAGAGTGAAATGAAAGGAAATTTTAGTAATTTTGGTAAGTCTGTAGAGTGAGGAGGTGGTATTTTTACTTGTTTTACAACATGTTTCCAATATAATTCATCTCTTGAGGTAAAAAAAGAGCAATGCTGCTGAAATAGCAGCATTTTAGTTATTTTCTTAATGATGTCTATTGAATATCCTTGAGTTCCAAGGATGTTTAACTCTGTATTAATCCAGTCTGCTAAGTATTGCAAGTTTGGCTGACTGGATAGATAGGTATTTTGTTTTAACTATATAGTCATCTACCCCCAGTGCCTCATATTTCTTGTTGTAATTGTTTAGGTAATTCAGGGATGTGATTGTTCACACACACATGCATGCATGTGTGCAGGCACAATCACACACATGTGCATGCACACACATAACACAAGACTGCTATTAAATCACTGAAAAATGAAATTGTTCTATTTATCCTGTCTCCAGTTAATAGGCAAATGGGCTAATTCCGTGTATTAGCTATTACAAACTGTACTGCTATGAACATGGGTGTACATATATAACGGTGGTATGATTCTTTTAATTCTTTGGGGAAGATATCCAGTAGGTGAATAGCTGCGTCAAATAGGACCTCCAGTCCTGGTTCTCTGAGGTATCTCCATACTGATTTCCAAGGTGGTTGCACCAATCTGCACTCCCACCACCAATGGAATAGGGTTCCTCTTTCCCTACAGACGCGCCAGCATTTGTTATTGGTTGATATCTTGATAGCAGCCATTCTTTCTGGGGTGAGATTGAATCTCAGCATTGTTTTTATTTGCATTCTTCAAATGACCAGTAATGTAGAACATTTTTCATATGTTTATTTGCTATTTCTACTTCTTTGTCCGCGACCTTTCTGTTCATTTCAGATGCCCATGTTTGGATTGGGTCTTTAAATTTGGGAGGTCTGATTTTTTGTAGTTCTTTATATATTCCAAATAGTAGACCTTTGTCTGAGGAGCAGCTGCTAAACATTTGTTCCCACATTATGGCCTCTCTCTTTACACTGTTGATGGTTTCTCTTACTATGCACAGGCTTTTCGATATGAAGAGATCTCAGTTGTTGATTATTTGTTCTAGTTCACATAAAACAGAGTACTACTCAACCATAAAAATGATAAATTATATGTATTTATAGCTAAATGGATGTATACTGAAGTGATACTCTTAAGAGAAATAAATTAGGACACATGTGCAAACAGTTTCTTTGCTGTGAAAAAACTGAAACTGTAAATAAGGATCAAAAGGTATAATAAATGTGAAATAGGACAAAAAGGTGCAAAGGGAAAGGGGAAGTGGAAGGGTATGGAAAAGGAAAGAGGGAAATGGAATTAATGTGAGAAAATGAAAAAAATGGAAACAAGTCATGTACATAGGGAGGGGTGGGGGTTGAAGGGAGGACAGGGGAAGAGGGGAAAGAAGAACCAAGATATAGTATGTAAAGGTACAGAACTCCAATGACGACTATCATTATATCGTATACCTAAAATGTACCAATAAAATTAAAGTGAAAAAGAAAAAGAAAGACGTCTTATGCGTTCTCAACTAAAAATTTTTTGTGATTTTGATATTTTATTTGACTCTTAAATTTCTTTGTGAATAAACTTGTAATTTTATAAGGAGGTAAATATTTTTGATCAAGAGATGACTGAAATTCTATAAAATATAGCACCCGCTTATGCTTTCAGGTTATCCTTGATGAAGAAGATAAAGTAAAAGTGATTGTACCTAGAAGTAAGCTGTATTGTCTAGGATAGCAGCCCGGGGTTATGTGAAGCATAGAAAAGGAACATCTGCTATGGTGATATCAAGTGACTGCTTGCTGAGTGGCAGGAGGGAGTAGCCAAGAGGAAAGTTCATCAGGTCACTGGAGAGGATGCTGCAGGACGTGGATGGATCAGTTTTCCTCTTTCAAGAGCAGTCGTTCAGAGCTGTGTTATTTCTCATTCTGCTTGTGAACAGTGGAGTGCAATGCTGATACTACTGCCAAGAGTTGCATTTTAAAATAATTTGAAAGTACATGAAACAATGAGATGGATGAATTCCTAAATTAATAACCGAAATTCTTTTGATCATTATCAGTATCCCACCCACTTACCACCCAAAACACCACCATATAAGTCACATAAAATCAGCTTAACCAGTTTTATTATGTTTATGTTTTATAATGATTTTTCTATCCTCATTGGCCTAGGTTTCCATACTAACCACCTTTATTAATTCCTTGTAAATTGCTTTTTTTACTGTTTGAGAGAAGGTTACTCATGGGAAATTACCTTGTTATGTAGTTTCCTAGCACTAGACAAGGTAAGGCTAAAAGATCATTTGGTTAGTTCTAACTTGGTGAAGATGGAAAATAAGTAACTGGTATTAGATACCTATCTCCAGAGCAGTGCTGTTAAGAGCATAGATTGTTGCAGTAAGATAAATCTGGAGTAAAATGTGGCTTTAATACAATCAATCCTGTGACCACAAGTTTCAGCTGCCTTCTTAGAAAAAGAGAAGCAATAAAAAGTGTTTCAGAGTAGATTTACCCTTAAAATAAAATGACAAATACAGAATGGTTTGCAGATTTCAGCACATAGAACTCAGTAAGTAGTAGCTTTTAATTACATTAATTTTGATATGGCATATTGCTTGTAGAAAAAGAAACAAGTGACAAAAGTATAATTATATGAGGGACACTTGGTTCAAAAGCTTTAATTATTGTTTTGAACAGTAATATAATTCTGTTGACACAAAAATTAAATATTTACACATCTTAGTCCTGGAAACAACTTTCCATGTACTTATTTTTGTTAGCTGTAAAATTCATTTTAGAGGTTTCTTATAAGAAAAATAGTACACAGTTCTTTCTATTATAAATGTCCTAATATGAATGCACAATGTGTGTGTATCCTTTGTTAAATTAAGCATGCTAAGAGTAATAACTGAGGAAAGCAGGAACTGTGAAAACGCTATAATAATTGGGTTATTCTTTTTAAAAAAGTTCTCAAAATATGACTTTGAAAGATAATATAGCTGCTCTACAGTATCCTGGTTATTGGAAACACAGTTTCAAGAAATAATTGCTCTTGTTTTTCACTCTGTCACTTTTGTGTATTAGCATTTGTGTACTGCCATTTGTCTCTTTCTGACTACATTTAAAACATACGTCATCTGGCTGGGTGTCGTGGCGCACACCTGTAATCCCAGCACTTGGGAGGCTGAGGCAGGAGGATCGCTAGGAGTTCAAGACCAGCCTGAGCTACATAGTGAGTTCAGGTCAGCCTGAACTACATAGTGAGAACCTGTCTCAAAAAAAAAGTCTAAAACATACATCACCTGGCAATTATTTTTTAATGTTTTATTCTTAATATTGTATTAGTAGAACTGAATCAATGAATTTGCCACATCAACCTACTTAAAACATAATTTTTGCATCATTTAATAGTTGAAAGTACAGCTTTTGATTTGCCTTCTTGGTAGTATCACAATAATTTGGAAATGTTTGCTTTTTCTTGACCTCTCCACGTCTATATTGCCATAGAAAACTCATGATTATGTCTAAATGGTATTGATCCAATATGACTTTCAAAAGCATTTCTAAAATTTTACACATGAGTATTTTTTGAAAATTATTAAATTGTACAGAGAGAGAATAATTCCCATTAACCTACATATAAGGTGATTACTTGATTGTGGCTTTTTGGATGAGAAGATTAAATTTTCAATGTCCTGTTTTTGCAAAAAACTTCTTGTAACATTATACATGTATGTAGTTATATAGCATATCAATATATAAATATAGCATGTAAATATATAAATATAGGTGTATATGATCATCCAGAGCTATATTTTACTGTGCATAATTTGCTCTTAATTGTGAGCATCACAATTTTTTTATTTTGAAATTTGCCGTGAAATGGTTGATGAAGTAGCAGCTGTAAGTGTAGACCTTAAGTGCTTTACTTCTGTCTGTAAACCACCTTTTGTGAACAGAAATGTGCATTTCATCTTTGCTTTGCCATCTCAGATGTAGGCTCTGTGGAAGGACTCGCCTACCACCGAGCCTGGGACACGCTGTACTGGACCAGCTCCACCACCTCCTCCGTCACCAGACACACGGTGGACCAGGCCCGGCCTGGGGCATTTGACAGGGAAGCCGTTATCACCATGTCAGAGGACGACCACCCCCATGTGCTGGCCTTGGATGAATGTCAGAAGTAAGAATCACCAAAGTTTTAATTCTGTATAATAAGTCAGGAGACTCTCAGAGCTATACTGAGTTTACAAAGAATAAACAATAAAAACAATGGTTTTCTTCATGATATGGTCATTCTTTATAATTCATAAAACTTTACCTTTCTAATGAGGGTGTTATAAGTATGGATAACTAAAATCTAGAGTATTTAAATGCCAGATAACATTTTCATGACTGAGTAAAAGTAAATTAAAATAACGTAAGGAAAACTAGATGAGAAAGCACAATGTTAAAGATGAAGAAGACATCAATGCACAGCTGGTAGGAATTTTAAGTTTAAAATTACTGTTATATATTGAATCCTAAATTTTTTCACTTTAATAAAGTAATTTTATTAACTTGTGTCACATGAATTTAAATATAAAAACACATGGATAAAATTTATGTACAGCTAAATCTTCAGTATTTGCCAGAGACTCCTGCAGTAAGTCTCTAGTGCAGTAAGTCTCAGTGTGCAGCGCAGGGTTGAAGAAAAACTTAAGACAGAGTTACAGAGAAAGTGTGGACTGCGGCTGCCAGGGCTCCTTCGGCAAAAGGCACTGGCTTGTGTCTTCCACCAAATTTATGATTTATCAATCAGGATAAAGGTGCAATACGTGTACAGATGTGCAGTACGTAAAATTACCATGGAAACTAGGGCAGGCAAGGCTTTAAAGAGAGTCAAAGCATTTTCAAATTAGGAACAGAATAGACAAAATACATGGTTGTAAGTGGAGCACTGTCCTTCAAGCTCTGGAGGCACTAATTGTGGGAATGGACTTGGGTGCGATTGCTCCGACCTCAGCTACAGATGTTATCTCGTAGGAGCCCCACAGCTTCATAGGCCATTACTCTGGGCTTGGCTGTGGCCGTTAGCAGGGAGGTCATGTTAATCTGCGTGTTGCCGCCTTGCTCGAGAGATCCTTCTGGGAGTCACATAGCTTCAATTAGACTCTCTTCTTAAAGCGAGGGACAACTCTTTACAGCATCCACTGCTTATAGCATGTTCTGGGCATAACCAATATCGTGGGCTCTGGCACATAAGATGTACTTGAAAACCATCTAAGAGATCCACATCGGTTTGTTGGCCTAATGTGAAAATATCTGAGAAAAATTTACAGGTAGAAAAGTAGTAAAAGTCGTGATTTTGGAGGAGATGTCAGCAGAAAACAGTTCTAGGAAAACTAAATCACAAAACACAGGTAGAAAACTATAGAGTTTCACTTATATACAATATTGTATGGGCTTGCTAACCAGTCAGTCTTTTATGTTCTCATAAGTAACAGATAAAGAAAATAAAAAGACCCATCTTTCCTTCACTGAGCGGAAGTAGAAGAAATTCCTTTAGTTGTGGTAAAGAAAAATGGAAGAACAGAAAGAAATGACAGAAACCACTGACCCTGACCAATTGCCAGACAAATTAATTATATACATTGCTCAATGTGAAAATAATTAAAATCCAGACACTTTTATGGAGCTGGAAGTCAGATCAGACTTAATTCACTTCAATGAACATCGTCATACACATGAACACTCTAAACGTTAAGGGATGCAATTAGTCCTCGTACAGGTCAAGGTGCCTAAGTACAGGTGGTCTCTGGCCTTCTGCTGCCAGGGCAGTGGGAACTCCACTCAGCTCCCAGCCCTGTCACATGGCACCTTGGGCTGACTCTGCTACACTGATCCCAAAGTTTCCACAGAGGAGCCTCAGGATGGTGGCACATATCCATAGTAAGAATAAAAGAAACGATCAAAAGAATTTATAAGTCATTTCAAGTAAACATGGGGAGGTTTTTAAATAAAATTGTATATTGAAGAAAGACATATTGCTGTTAATCTTGTAGAAAACACTCCACCATGCCATCTCTTTTAATATACCTAACCCATTATTCTTGACAATGTGTCCTTTACTATAACAATTTTATTTATTTATTTATTTATTTATTTATTTATTTATTTATTTATTTATTTATTGAGATGGGGTCTCACTATGTAGTTGAGACTGACCTGGAACTCACTATGTAGCCCAGGCTGGTTTTGAACTCACAGCGATCCTCCTGCCTCAGCCTCCTAAATGCTGGGATTACAGGCGTGCACCACCATGCCCGGCTAATATAATAATTTTTAAAAATGTAAACATTCACCATATTTTTGAAATATCCTTGTAGGTAATTAGTTTTAATTTATAAATGCTTCATAGGCTAAAACTTATACCTTTATCTTATATTCACTGAACTGTAAATTAAACAGACCAAAAATAGTCTAACTAGAACATTTGTAATTAAAGTACTAAAAGTAAAAAAAAAAAAAAAAAAAAAAAAAAAAAAAAAAAAAAAAAAAAGTACTAAAAGGCAGTTTACCCTCATGTATATCAATTACAGTCACTCTTGGGTTAGTATACAGAAATTTTAAAATAAAATTCTAAATGAAAATTTTTCTCCTTAAGTCTAAAACTCAGTTGTGAAATTAGTTATTTGTATAAACTTAACTTACTCAACTCTCTTGACTCCTTTGATTCCTGCTCTGTGTAATGAACAGGTGAAATGAAAAGAAAACTAATATACTTAATATTCTCTAATTTTGAAGCCAAAACTACAGGAAAATATCACAGACAAATTGTGAATTAAATACTTCATGTTATGTGCATAACTTTTAAATTATTTTAGTTAAGTGCATCATTTTAAAAAATATCAGTAAAATTGCTAACAATTAGGGAAAATGGAATGAATGCCTTTTTATCTTTTCCAGTGTATAGTTAAGATAGAATATTTTTTAGTTTATTGGTACATTTTAGGTATAGAGTACAGTTACATTCATTATCGGGATCTTGTACCTTTATATGACAGCTCTTGGTTCTTTTTTTCCCCTACCCCGGCCCTCCCTTCGCCACCTCCTCCCTTCCCCATTTGTAAACACTTTATTTCTATTTTTTAATTTTTTTAACATTTAGCCATTTAGAACACTTTTGTATTCTGTAGATAAAAATAAAATGATATATTTTAAGAAAGAGTAAGGATCACCAACCTCTCTTCAAAGGATGTGGGCTATTTTTAAAATTATAACAAATATTTTTGTTGTAAACTTGATTGTTATCTAGAAATAAGTTTTTACAATATATTAAAATATACACATTAAGTAATTCATTCGACTATATTCATAAATCTCTTTTAAATCCTTTTGTATGGGAATGATATATGAAATCTTCCTGTAAATATGTGATATTATTTTGTAGTTTTTCTTTGTCATTATGTGCTAAGTAAGCATAACTTTCTCTCGAGTTTTAAAATACCCAGCTATCAGCCACACTCCTTGCCTTCCCTTCCTTGCTAAGAAGCAAAAATCTATCTTCAAATAAACTCTTAATAGTAATCCAATAGATAAAAGAGGAAAACAGGAAGATGTTTCAGTAAAAATATGGCTGGGAGACAAGAATCTGACAGACTTTGTATACTTCCACTGATTTCAAACAGATTTCTGAAGAATCATAGGGTTTCCACAAAGTATAATTTAACAGGTTGGGGATGGTGGCACACACCTGCAATCCCAGCATTCTGGAGGCTGAGGCAGGAGGATCGCTGTGAGTTTGAGCGAGACCAGCCTGGGCTACATGAGTTCCAGGTCAGTCCCAACTACATAGTGAGACCCTGTCTCATAAAAACAAATCAAACAAACAAAGTATAATTTAACAAACACTGATTTTTAAAAAAACGCATTCTGCAGCACAAAAAAATTGTAATTTTGTTTTAGGATTTTAGAAATAGCCCTAAAATTCCAGAAACAAGATTGTGATTTATGATGAAAATCATCTAAGAGAAAAAAAAAGATAAGTTATAGAAATATGGAATGTTGATAATTTTTATTCTTAAGAAGATTTATACAGTGGAGAATGTAAAATTTAAAAACCAAAACCACAGTAGAAAGAAGGTTGATTATTATTTTCATCAACATGAAAACAAATATAGTTAGCAAAACTATGTCCAAAATGAGTATGTTGGCTCTGCTGAAATTTAATATGAAAACGTTAGATTATATTTGCAGTTCATAGAAAATTTAAGATCTGTGTTTTGTTCCTAATGAAAATAATTCCTACATATGCATCAAACTGACTTAATTTAACATAACTGTTAACTTAAAGGAATGCATAGGATAATTGTGTTTCACAAATAGATTCCAAGTTTAAGAAATTAGGAAAAATATATATGTAAGCATAATATTTCTGTTTCCCCTTAACACCTGAACTTCCTTCAGGGTCATAGACGATGAAGCAAATCATTTTGCTTAATTTTATTTTTTCCTGCCTACACTAATACTTTTAATCTTAAGGGAAAATTGAATGCATTACTACAATTTATATTTTATTTAGTTTAATGTTTTGGACCAACTGGAATGAACAGCATCCGAGCATCATGAGATCTACCCTGACGGGGAAGAATGCTCAAGTGGTGGTTAGCACAGACATCTTGACTCCAAATGGGCTCACCATTGACCACCGTGCAGAGAAGCTGTACTTCTCCGATGGCAGCTTGGGCAAAATTGAAAGGTGCGAATATGATGGATCCCAGAGACATGTAAGTTAATTGAGATTTTCCTACATTACAGATTTATAGAATGGCCCAAATGAAAATATATGTTTTATACTTTCCTAAAATATATATACAAAGGAATTTTAAAGTAGCCATGGTTGAAACGGACTTATTGAATATCTATTCAATGAAATGAAAAAATTTTTCTGTGGATAATATTTTGGAAACATTCAAGTCCATTTCCTGTTATAGAAGGATATTATCTTTCATAAACGTTTTTATTTTGTTTTGTTTTGCTTTGAGATCTGTCTCACTGTGTAGCTCAGGCTAGTCTCCAAGTCCTGGCAACCCTCCCGCCTCAACCTTCTGAGTGCTGGGACAGGTGTGCACCGCCACACCTCGCATATAAACTCTATTCTGGGCAGACAATGATTCATTTTCTCCTGCTCTTAATTGAACTGGAATTGTTTGAGTGATTTGCACATGCTCCACTGTTTTTTTTTTTATATGAAATGAAACTGGTTACTTGCGAGAGGATAAAAATAAGAAAATAATGAAATGTTTATCTGTGTTTGAGTTCTCAAAGCAATCAAAAGCTCTGAAGAAAGGGAAATGGAATTCTTTTCAGAGTCAGGCTTGTTTTACTTGCTTATCTCTCTGGGTTGCAAATGAAACATTAGAGAAAGTTTCTCTTATCTCTGGAAAATCCTGACTAGAGTTATAGAAGGCCCGAGGAATGCACCAATGCCGGATCTCTCCCTTTATCCTGTGAGGAGCAGCAGCTTTGGAGACTGAAAAGGCCCAGGGTTCAGAAGAATTGGACTAGGTTTGTTGGTTTGTTACATACTGTAGAAAGCCTTCCATGCCCTATGTAGCCTGGTGCCTGCTGGAAATGCAGTTTCCTCAGTCTTCTGCTGCATTGAGGAAGGTCTGAGATGTGAGACAAATATCTTCCTGAAGGATCAAATAGTACATATTGGAAATTTCATGGACCTGTGGTCTCTGTCATGTCTCTGTCATGTCTTAGAGTACTAAGGTGAAGAGAAAGAATCTGTAAAAGAATAAGAACGTCAGCATGTCAGCAAAGCTTCATGTAAAAAAACAGGTGACCCAGCCATAGGCCCTAGATTGCTCACTCCTAATCTATGTAGTCAAGTGAAATGTTTAATTAAATTGAACGTGTGTGTGTGTGTGTGTGTGTGTGTGACTTTCTAAAGGAAAAGAGCAGTCCATTGATTTACATTCAAGTACAAGACATTAACCTCATTGTGGAGGGGCTAATTTGAGTGGCATTCTCACAGGACAGTTCAATATTTAGGCAACATTGAAATAATGAGCTTAGATTTAATGAGATGCAATTTGTGCTGAAGACAGTAACCTTAATAAAAAAAAAATGATTTGCCTACATTTTTTGCCTCTCTTTTCCAATTAATGGTCATGTGATCTTAATTACTTAACCTTTATAAACTAGTTTTCTGTTATGCATTTCTTCACCTAACTTTCAGAATTTTTATTAGGACATAATACAAAAAATATGTACCTATGGTTATAGTATAGAAAATCTAAATGAACCTACTGAGTGTAGTGTCAAAAACCTAAATGAAATTACTGTATTTATAAAAATCATTAATGTGGTGCTATTTTCTATCTCAATATACAAAGTGCTTTTATATCTCTTCATGAAAATCATTCACTGACGTCAACTTATTTTTTAATCTATTTTTCCACCCCACCCCCATTTTCCCAGTTGTCCAGCAATAAGAATTCACTACTGTTCTTAAGTAACATAAAATAATTGATAATATTTATAGGCCACAGGTGTGATGTCTCCTATAGAAGTATAAACATATGTAAGGATCAAGGGAGAGTATTTATAGATGTATCGCCTAAAACATTTGTTGTTTCTTTGTGGTATATACACACAGAACTCTTCCAGTTATCTTTCAGTATATAATAATACATTGGTAAAGGTATCCTACTGTACCCTGCCTTTATCCTTCTCTCAAAACGCAATTTTGTACTCATGACCAACCCTCCACATTCTCTCTCCCTCTCATCTCTTCATCTTTCATCTTTATACTTAATTGAAACCAGCTTTTTTAGAGTTCAAAACTGCGTGAAATAGAACAGTATTTGTTGTCTTTCTATGTCTGGTTTGTTTCTCCTATTATAATGTCCTCCGAGTATAACTATGTTGCTACAAATGCGATTTTATGACTACATAGAATTGCGTTGTTATGTGTGTGCCACATGTTATCTATTCATTTATTGTTGAAAGCTAAAACTAATTCCTCATCTTGTTTGCGAACATTATACTGCAGTAAACCTGGGACGGCAGATTTTTCTTTGACGTAATGACTTCCTATGCTTTGGATAAATACGTAGAAGGGAGACTCAGATAAAGTTGTAGTTCAATTTTTATTTATTTTGGAAAACTTCATATTGTTTACCATTGTGGCTTGTACTTATTTATATTCCCCAAAAGAGTAAAAACTAGTGCCTATTTGTTAACATGTCATATTTGCTATGTTTGCCCTTTAGATGACAGCTATTGAATTGAAGTGAGATGGTATCTCAGTAATGTTTTGATTTGCACGTCCCTGATAATCAGTGATCCTGAAAATGTTTTTATATACTTCTTTGTCATATACATGTGTCCTTTATTGGCAAGTATGTTTTCATGTCTTCTGCCAATTTTCTTTCTGCTTTTCCTTCCTTTCTTTCTTTCTTTTTTTTCTTCCTTCCTTTCTTTTCTTTCTCATTGAGTTTATTGATACTTTTTAGGTATACAGTACAGTTACAGTCCTCATTGGTATCTTGTACATTTACATGACAGGTCTTCATTCTCAGTTTTTCCCTTATACCTGACCTCCTTTCACCCCCACTTCCCTATTTATAAAAATTTTGTTTCCATTTTTAAATTTTTCTCATATTTTTTTCTTTTCGCTTATTTCTTTTTCCCTACCCTTCCCACTTCCCTTATAACTTTAGCCCTTTTCTTCCTATGTCAATTATACCATTAGGATCTTATTTATGACTATAGTTTTTCACACCAGAGAAACTATTCAGTATTTACACATGTATGATTTATTTAATTCACTTAGGAACATAACCTCAATATGCATCCATTTTCCTATAAATGACTCTAATATCTCATTCTGTATGGCTGAGTAGTATTCCATTTTAAAGAAAAATCACATCTTCTTTATCCAGTCTCCAACTGATGGGCAGTTGGGCTGTTTCCAAGTTTTAGCTATTACAAACAGTGCCACTGTAAAATGAGTGTGCATATATCACTGTGTTATGATTCTTTTAATTATTTTGAAAAGATATCCTGCAGAGGGATGACTGGGTCAAATGGAACCTCTAATCCTAGTTCTTTGAGGTATCCTCGTACTGATTTCCACAGTGGTTGCACCAGTCTGCATGCCCATCAACAATGGAGAAGGGTTCGTTTCTCCCCACAACCCTGCCAACATTTGTTATTGGTTGATTTCTTTTGATAGTACCATTCTTTGTGGGGTGAGGTAGAATCTCTGTATGGTTTTCATTTGCATCTCTCAAATGACCAGTGATGTGGAACATTTTTCATATACTTACTTGATGCTTTTACTTCTTTGTCAGAGAAATGTCTGTTCATTTCAGATGCCCATTTTTGAATTGGGTCTTTATATTTTTGGGGGGGATGATTGTTTTGAGTTCTTTATATGTTCTAGATAATAGTCCTCTGTCTGAGGAGCAGCTGGTAAAAATTGTTTCCCATATTGTAGGGTGTCTCTTAGTTCTGTTGATGGTTTATTTTTCAGTGCAGAAGCTTTTTAATAAGATGAGATCCCAGTTGTTGATTCTTTCTGCTAGTTCCTGTGCTGCTTAGTATGTGTTCATAAAGTCTTTTCCTATGCCAATGTCTTCAAGAGTTCTGCCTAATATACCCTCACTTAAGAGTATATCCTCAATATGTATCCATTTTCCTATGAATGAATCTATTTTCTCATTATTTGTGGCTGAGTAGTATTCCCTTTTAAACATTACCTTAATGAATTTTCAGATATTTAAGTATTATATCATTGTATTAATCATTATACTAGTTAATCCTAATGGTGCTGGGGATAACAGGCTAAAAATTCCATATTTTATTTTGGTGTCATAGTCTTCACACATGTCGGTCATTATAATGACTGTCCCCACTTCACTGACACAAATAATGAGGTGTGAAGAGACCTAGTACCAAGGAACACACAATACATTTATAACAGAAAACAAGTTGTATCCCTGGTGGACTCACTCTAAAATCTGTTCTTTTTTGGGGGAGAGTTCCAGGGATCAAACTTGGGTCCTTGTGCTTGTGAGGCAGGTGGCAGAACCACTGAGCTAAATCCCTGGCCCCTAAAATCTGTTCTTAAAATCACATATCCTACTTAAAATCATTTTCACTTTCAAAAGTGGGCCAAAATGAGTACACAGCTGTTTCTATATGCCTTATAACTAAAAATAATGCATTCTTTCCTTGTGCCTCTCATTTCTTTCATAAGTAACTCATAGTTTCTTTTTTACACTAGATTTTTTTTAATGAGGATAAAACTATGTTTCATAAATTTGAAGTTCTTCTGATTTACTTTAAAAAATAAGAAGATTCGCTTCATTGAAAAGTAGGTCCACAGCATGCCAGCACATATCACATTACACTGACACACATTTTAAGCGCCTTCTTGAAAGCAAGATAGAAAACATCATCCAAGTTTAAGTGATTCACTGCCCCCTTCAAACGGCCCACTCATAAAAACATAAATCGTCTAATAACTTCTTTTTTTCAGTGACATGACATTTTTTATTTTTAGTCATGACCAATGTTGAAATGTTATTTCAGAGAAAAACGGAACTTGAAAAATCTTGTTTCAAGTGTCCTTTATCGCAAGATCATAGAACTAATTATAAATTTGACCTACAACTTGGTAATATTTAGTCAGATAGTAAGTTTTAATAAAAACAAATTGCTTATTCAAAAGTGATCACAGAACAATTCAAGATGCAGAGTAATGATGAGAAACATCTGACTGGCCAATAGATATAGTTCTCACTAAACAAGACCCCAAGCTTTTCTTTTTTAAAGGAAAAGTAAAGTAATTTCAGTAGACAGCAGTATGGGAAGAAATTTTTGTCACACAGACTAGTTTCCACTTAAGTCAACTGTGTCTGGCTGTCTCAGTTGGGAGAGATGCATTTACATAATTGGTTGTGCTTCAGCCTTCTTTGCAAGCAGCTGTAGATCTGCAATACACTTGGCAATTGTCTCCTTTTCCTGCTGTGCAGAGATGCTTTGCACCACTTGCTTCTCTACCCAGTATATCGTGCTCTCGTTCATTTTGATGCATCATATTCTGCAGATAACGATAATGAGTTGTAATATAAACATAAATGCAGAACTGGGGATTTAGCTCAGTAGCACCAAGCCTGCCTTACAAAGGGAGGGTCCTGACTTTGGTTCCTGGTACCAAAGAAAAGCAGTTTTCCTTACCTTTGTGAAAGCTTCTAGGAAACATTGTGAATTCAAAGAACTGAAAGTTTTCCATGCTCTTAAATCTAGTTGAGGAGATAAAATATATATTAATTCAAATACATTGATATAAATATTATCATTTCTGTTATAACCATCAATATTTGAGTCTAAATATTAAATTCAAAACAGAATTAATTTTTTGAATTTAAATCCTCACTCTTTCCTTCAATAATAGATTAATTCACTGGAAATCCTGTTCATTTGTTTGAGTTAATTCAGGCTGCTATAACAAAATACTATTGCTATTTTGTTCTCCTTGAGAAAGAGAAACCATATGCACACATACACACACACACACACACACACTCACACACACATACACATGCATGCACATAGTTGTTGCTTTCAAATAAGTTTGTAAAATCCACACAATGAATTTAATTTTTACATTTTGAATTGCACTCATTAACTCGTGGTAATTTGTCATTGTGGAGCACATTATTTAGTGACATACAACTGAATATTTGTGGGCAATGCATTTATGAAGGCGGTGAAGGAAGGGCAGGGGTATGGGGAAAAATAAGAACCAAAATATGTCAGGTAAATGTACTGTATCGTTTGCTTTAAATGTTCCAATAAACTTAATGGGGGTAAAAAATAAGGGCAAAAACCTCACGATGATTTCATTCTGTTTCATTTCTATTTCAGTTCTGTATGAGTCATTTTTGTTATTACAGTAGCTGAAACAATAACTAATCTCAACAGGGGCTAAGACAGCATGATTATAGCCTTTCTCCCTGCAGTTACCCAGCAAGTGTTAATCGTTTCTTGGAAGGTGTCTGCACCTGAGTGACAAATCCTCCCAAACACACATTTGTGTTCCTAGAAATTGAAATTACTGATGTTTCTAACATCTGACATTATTTTAGAAAGTTTGTCCAAAGTTGTTCTTAGAGATTATGCTCAGGCAGAAAGGCTAAATCCTAAAACATCTTTAGAATGAGAAAAATGTAGATGAAACCAGGCATTTTAGATAAACACATTATGATGACAGAAAATCTTTTGAAATCTGTTGAAATCCTGCAACAAAAGTATTATTTTAGTAATATATAATGTTGCATGTTAATATCTCCTAATATTCATTCTCTATTTATAAAATCAACTATATTTTCTATAAAGGTAAAAATCAATTACTTTTTAATCTATCTATCTACTTATTGTCTTTAATCTTATTGATCTATATATCTCCATGCAGTCTTCTATTTTTTGATACTATAATTTTATTTTTATTTTTTGGAGGTCAAATGTTTTATCAAATCAAATTCACTGTAAGCATTGAAACAGTCTGGAACATATTAAAACCAAAATAATCTTGATATTTTTCTCATTGAGTTTATTGATACATTTAAGATATACAGTACAGTTACATTCATCATTGGGATCTTGATAAGATAATTTTAAAGATAGTATGAATCTTTTGTGGACCTGAAGTTTGAAACTTATGAAACAGATTTTTGTGTACAAAAAGTGAACTTTCTGACAACCTCAGTTTGAGTAGCAACATAAAAGCTATTCTCTATCACACAATGAAATATGGCAGACTGGTCTTAATTTTTTAAAAATTAAAATATTTGGATTTAAAAATTTTAATATAAAATCAAAATTATTATGGACAGTCCTTAAATTTCAATGAACTGAAATAATTTGTAAGCTTAACTGGAATGATTTAGTGTTGTTTCACAGTTTAGAAAGCTGCGGCCTAAAAAATTACATTAATTTTTATCTTCCTATGTCTAATGTATAATGCCAACTATGCTTCTAAAATACCAGTGTCTTTTATAAAATTATGAAGAGTTTTAAAACACTTCCATACTTAACTATAAAATTAAAACTTTTATATACAACTTTATATTCTCTCCAAACTTGATTTAATACTAAACTGTAATATGAAGATATATTGTCATTTATAATAGGACATATTACAATATATAAATATGCTAAAATAGGTAATGTAACTTAACAGAGTGGCCAGCTATTTTAATGTATGCATGCAATCATCATTAATGTGACAGCTATAAAACAGATTTCAAGCTTTAAAAGAAAACAAACTCCAACCTAGGCTGATGTAGATAGTTGCAAAACTATCTTTCAAAACTGATGGAGAAATAAGGTACATTCATGACAAAGAATATGTGAGAAACTACATGAATACCAAACCAGCACTCCAAACAACTTTAAAAAATATCCTAAAAAAACACAATGAAGGTCACAACTTCATGAGACCCAACACAGCAAATCTAATGGACGAGAATTTAAAGGGAGAGGGAGAAAAATAAAGAAACAGCAACAGGAAAATAACATGGCAATGATAAGTGAATACATATAACTTATAATCAGCTGTTCCTCAGACAAAGGTCTACTATCTAAAATACATTAAGAACTTAAAAATATCGGAACCCCCCCAAAAATAAAGACCCGATTCAAAAATGAACATCTGAAATGAACAGATACCTCTCAGAAAAAAAAAAGTAAAAGCAGCAAATAAACATATGAAGAAATGTTCAATAATACTGGTCATTTGAGAGATGCAGATGAAAACAGCATTGAGATTCTACTTCACCCCACAAAGAATGATTGCTATCAAGAAATCAACCAATAACAAATGCTGGTGCCATTGTGGGGAGAAAGGAACCCTTCTCCATTGTTGGTGGGAGTGCAGACTGGTGTAACCACTGTGGAAGTCAATATGGAGATACCTCAAAGAGCTGGAACTAGACGTTCCATGTGACCCATCCATCCCTCTGCTGGGTATCTTTCCAAAAGAACTAAAAGAATCATACTACAGTGATATATGTACACCCATATTTATAGTGGCACATTTCATAATAGCTAAAACTTGGAAACAGCCCATTTGCCCATCAGTTGGAGTCTGGATAAAGAAGAGGTGTTTTATTATTGTTGTTGTTGTTTGTAAAATGGAGTTCTACTCAGCCTTAAAGAACAAAAAACTAGAGACATTAATAGTTAAGTGAATGCACATTGAGGTCATACACTTAAGTGATATTAATAAGATACACGTGTGTAAATACTGAATCGTTTCTCTGCTGTGAAAAACCAGAAGTGTAAATAAGGATCAAAATGAATAATTGATATTGTGTAATAGGAAGAAAAGGTCTAAAAGAGTAGCGATAGTGGGAGGAACAGGGGAAAGGTAAAAAGTGCAAAGAAAAAATGTGAAAAGGAAAAACATGGAAACAGTTTCTTTGTAAACAGGGAAGGATGGAGGGGGAGAAGGGAGGGCTGGGGAATGGGGAAAAATATGAGCCAAGATAAGTTTTGTAAAGGTACAAGATCCCAATGATGAATGTAACTTTATTGTATACCTAAATTGTACCATAAACTTAATAAAGATTAAAAAGTAAACAGATCAAGTGTATTGTACTGGATATTCAATTTCTGAAAGTGAAATTCTTGAGCTGTGTGATTTTCATAGTTCAAGATGAGTTTGTGCAAATGTTGTATACAAAATGCAACAAAAGTCATTCCTTATTTTATATCGAAGCTGTGTTTCTTAAGTAATAAATGTATAAATCTCCGTAAAAGCCTTTTATATAAATTTATAAGTGAGTTAAATTCTAGATGCAGATCATTATAAATATATTTGTAAGGCAAGTTAAAATTGGTCTGATTCTGAGACGATCGGTTGTACAGAACTTTCTGGTGAATTACAGGGCATCATTTCATCTTCGCTGACCACAAAATTACCTACCCATGGCTCCCATTCCACTTTGTAGCAATCAAGTTAAAACACGGGGAATATTTTCCAGAACTCATAGAAGGAATGGCACGGCTTCCACTGAGAACCGTTAAGATAGGTAACTGTTTTAAAGGGCCACGTGGAAATAGGTCTTCCAATAGCATCCTTCTACTCTCTCTGGAATGACTCAGCTCATTGGATGCTAGGCCTATCAACAGCTACATTAACCACACACAAGAAGAATAGTACCTGTTTGTTTGTAGATCTCTGTGGACTTCAGTTCTAACAGATGAACCAATGAAATACAAACTTAATTTTTACTTAATAGAAACTGTAATCAAGTATATAAAAAAAGCCCATTGACTTTTAGATTCTGAAGAGATGCTAGAAACTCAGGTGTCTTTTTGACTGAGTTTTTTTTTTTTTTTCAGTTCTCTGAATTTAAGAAACTATTTAGTATTGGGATTATTATATCCAATATTGATTGCAGTATATTTTAAGTATCCTTGAAAATCAACATCTATTCAAATTTCAATGAGTTTTGAATAGCTTTCCAAACTTTAAGAAGTTTAAATGATTAAATAAAAATGACATAAAAAAGAATAAGACAGTATAATTCTGTGAATAAATTAAATTATTTATTAAAATATGTTTAGGCTGTTGGGAACTTTTAGTGTGTAATAAGTGAAAAAATAAAGCACATGCAGGTTAGAGATATAGAAAGTATTTATTACATGAAAGAGTCAATATTATTGGCTTAGTGTACTCAGGACATCAAAACAACATGCAACAGACCAAGTGGTTAAAGGGTAGAAATTTCTCACAGTTTGAGGCTGGAAGTCTGAGATGAGAGTGACCCATCATCAGGTTTCGGCTCTCTTTCTGATTTACAGTAACATCTTTCCACTCTGCCATCACATAAGCTTTGACTGGGGATCACTCATGGGGGATTAATGGTAGAGGAGAAAGAGACAGAGAGATCAACAGAGACAGAGACAGAACCTGACACAGACACACACACAGGCACAGACACTGACGCTGACACTGAGAATCAAATGAATGAATCATTTTCCTCTTCGTATGAAGCCACAAATTCTTTCAGATAAGTAACCAACCCTTTGGCTTCATTTAACCTTCAAAACTTTCCTAAAGTTCCTATCTTCAAACTATGACTTTTGGGATGATATGGTTTAATCCATAGCAGTTATAAACCAAATTCTGTGGGAGAAAATAAAATCACCTGTTTGTATGTTAAAATAATTTTTAAAACAAAAAAATAAATCCCCAAATTACCAAAAGATGTTTTGGGTTTCAGAATTAGGTGATTTATTTTTGCATGTCTGTACTTTTAAAAAAAATCATAAATATTGAGTGGAGGAAAATTATTTGTTTACATTTTTGAATGTTTAAATTAAATTTCAACATTTTTGTGTTCATTGTAGATGCAGACGAAGTTTCAAGAAATAATAGAGAAAAACCCTTTACTTAGTTTTCCCACTGACTGCATCTTGCAATTTGATAGCCAGAATGTAGACATTGATATGGCAAAAGCAGAACAATTCCATCATTACAAGGTTTCCTCGTGGTGCCTCTTCTCATAAGTACACACGCTTCCCTCCCACACGATCTCTTTCTTAGTCACAGGCTGCCACTCTATTCTCACTGTGTTATAATTTCAAGAAGTTGTATAATGTATTTTTGTAGCATGTCATCTTTTGCAATTAACCTGTTATTTTCAGCACAGTTCTCTGGAAATTCATTCAAATTGGTGCATGCATGAATAGTCTTTTTTACTCAGTAGTATGAACCTGCCCTTATGACACACTTAAAGCTTATTACTTCCTTAAAGGCTGTGTCTCCAAATACAGTCACATTAAGGAGTAGAGCTTCAACGTGAATCTTTTGAAGAAGATGAGAGTCCATGGCAATTTACATCCTTATGTATGAATTTACCACAATATTTTTAACCATTCACTTGTTGAAGTAGAGGTAAACAGTAGTTTACATTTTGGGCCTGTACCGAATAAAATTGCCATAAACATTATATACAAGTTTTTCATTGAATATAATTTTTCATTTGTCTGTGATAAATACATAGGAGTTTAGTTTCTAAGTCATATTTAGCTGGATGATTAGTTTGCTTTATTTTTTTATTTCTTTAAGAAACCGTCTAGCTATTTGCAGAATGGCTATACCAATCTTATATTGCCACCTATAGTTTATAAAATATGAGATATTTAAATATTCTAGATTGTAGCATTTTTGTGAGACAGGTGCGGTGCCACTGAGCTAAATCCCCAGCCCCAATTGTAGCATTTTTGAATAGACAGTTTGCATTTTTTTCTCATTCTGTAGGTTGTCTTCATTTTTCATGTTTCTAGAACAAAAATTTTAAATTTAATAAAATCCTATTATCTAGATTTTTCTTTTGTTTTTGCTTTTGTTATTAAAATTAAGAATTCTTGTCTATTCCTAAATCTCAAATATTTTATTTTGTTTTCATAAGCATTTTATAGTTTTACATTTTCTGTGATTTGCATGTAAAACATCTGACTGTAGTCTCACACATTCCGTGGTGAGGCCTGACTGGAAGGGGCAAGTCCCTGGGGCTGACTGGAAGGGCTTGTTCTCGTGGCCAGCTCTGCCCTCCCTCTGCTTTCTGGCTGCCATGGGCTGAGCTGTTGGCCTGCCCTAGCTCGTCCGTCATGACGCTTCCGCGTGGAGCCCACTGACTATGGACTGAACCTGCAGGGAACTGATTCAACCAGATTTTAGAAAGAGGCCTGGGAGGCTAGACAATGAGTCCCTGAGAGGGTGATGTACGTGATTGTGAGAAGAAGGCCAAAGGTGCTGTGGAGACCGCAGAATTTAGACCATTTTAGTGCACGGTTCGCTGTGGAAAACCGGCCAGAAAGAGCCGGCCCGCGTGAAGAGGCTGTGTTGGTTGCAGCCATTAAACCACTGGGGCAGGGCTGCCACATCCTTTGGAATTCACATCTCACCACAACCTGTCCCGAGTGCTGGACCCATAAATACTAGATTTAGTATTTGCCTTGCTGAATTTATGCTTTTCTTTGGTCCTATTCACGTATTCTCCGCTTTTAGAATGGGAATGTTTACTCTGTGCCAATATTTGTTGAAAATACTTAAATTTCTTTTTGAATTTTGTGTCTCATATCTAAGAGTTTGGCTTGAGTCTTAGAGGAGATTTTGGACTGGACTTCTGAAGAGTGTTGGAACTACTGAGACTTTGTTGACTCTTAGAAGTGGACTAAATACATTCTGCATACTGAGAGGGATATGGGTCTCTGGGGGTCAGGGGTGGATGGTGTTAGATCTGAAATGTCCCCTAAGTGTTTTATGTATTCGGAGACAAAACCTAGCTAGGACAAGAAGGTCACTGCGAATGCGACTTGGAAAGGTATATTTTTGCTCCAGGTTCCTCCTCTTTCTCTACGTGGCTGCTTTTCTTCTTCCACCAGCAATGCTCTGCCAGGCCCCGGACTGAATTTACTGGAAACTGTCAACCAAATAAACCTCTTATTTTAAGGTGTGGATACTGGGTGTTTTGTCCCAGGGATAGAAAATTGACTAATGCAATGTTTATGTTCATGATGCATTTGATTCCATTTTTTGCATATAGTTAGAACCTTAGGTTGATGTCTTGTTTGTGCTTAGGAATATCCATCTTTTCTCAGTTCATCTTTGTTAAGAAGCATTTGGGCACATTTATATATGTCTATATGTAGGTTTATGTTCTGCTTTGCTTGTTTATGGATTTACTCCTCTGCAGTGCCACCCAGTTTTGATTACTAGCTATATAATATGTTTTGAAATAAGATAGATTTATTCTTTACACTTTATTTTTTATTTTCAAAGTTGTTTTAGCTATTACAGTCCATTTGTCTTTCTTTACATGGATCAGAATAATCTGTATATGTCTACAAAACATTTTTGATGTATCTGTAATGACTGCAAGTGTATTTCTAAAGTATAGATTTTTCAGGGGTTGTTTCGGGTGTTACACTGTACATAACTCAGCACTACACTGGCACTGACATTTTATCAATTTGAATGATGTTTAGATATTGTATGTCCTCCAACATGTTACTTGGTTTGTCTCCCTTGTAACATAATTGCCTTAAATGATTTCATCTGTAAACATTAAAACCCACAGGATTAGGTTATCTTCAGTCATCAAATTTAGAGAATTAAGGACGAGAATTAAAACCTACTATAACCATATTTGTTCTTCCTTTTTGACTTATCATGGTTTCTTTTTTATACTTCCTTCCTGTTCACTCTAGAGAACTTCCAAACTATTTTTCTATAGAGGGCCTACTGGTAATTCTTCTAGTTAAATTTTATCTGAGATACTCCTCATTTCCCCATGGGCAGATACTTCTAGACTGACATTTCCTTTGTGAGCACAGAAAAATATTGAGACATTATTTCCATTTTGAGAAATGGACTTCAAGATCTTCATCCAGTCTCCATATTGGTACCATGGCAGAGCCTGGGAAAAATCTGAGGTCTCCTTTGGGCTTCTGCTGATGTAAGTCACACAGGGTCAGAGAGAGCACTTTGCTGCTGCTGTGTGTGAGTAGAAGTCTAGGCTCTCCGCTTGGTCTTCACAGGCATTAGTATGTGTATGAGGAGGCATGTTATTCATCTTGTTTGTTTTGGCAATGACGGTTTGCTGGCATAGAACAATTATTTAAAATTTTTCTCTCTTGCTTCTTTGACTTTTTCCTTTTCTCCTGGCTGCAGTAAGCAGGTTGATTTTAGTTTTGTTTTTTCTGTGCATGTTGGCATTTCTAGGTTTCTGTCTTAGTTCCAAGTCTGATATATATGAAGTAAAATTAAAACCATGCCAATCTTTGATCCCAAGGTACCTAGTGGGTTGTTTACTTCACTCTGTCTTACAGTCTTTTGTTTGTCTTATATATAAAAGGAAAATATACATATTTTTAGAAAAGCTTTAAAATGTATAGCCGGGCATGGTGGCGCATGTCTGTAATCCCAGCATTTGGGAGGCTGAGGCAGGAGGATTGCTGTGAGTTCGAGACCTGCCTGGGCTACATAGTGAGCTCCAGGTCAATCACAACTACATAGACCTTGTCTCAACCCCCCAAAAAAATGTATAAAACATGTTCTATAAATCTCTAGGCAGAATGTTTATGTCTCACTAGTGGATTTATATTGGGATAAGACTTATTAAAGCATACCACATAAAATCTAGAATCAATGAATAGAACCTCAAAATATTTGAATGAAGAACTTATATCTAAGTGAAATAAAGATTGCCAGATTAAAGATGGTGGATATATTACCTAAATGTTTTTGTCTGTAACTGAAGTGTATTGACCTGGTCAATGAGAATATTATATTAAAATGAATTTATGATTATAATATGTTATTACAGGTTGGGAATAAAATATATCATTCCTGATTCGGAATAAAAAAGAAGAGAAAAGAAATGTGAAATTAATGTTAGATGGTATTGTTTCAAAGAATCCTGACTTTGCTCTAAAGATCTTTGTGATTTTGAACAAATAGATTAATTTTTTAAATCTTAGATTTAAAATTTTGATCTAGGATTATGTTTTGTCTAACTTTTCATGATTTTGTCTTTGGTCATTAATTTAACTAGATTATCCATTGGACACAACTTTATATATGCATATGCCTAATGAGATGATTCCATATCCCGGGTTGTTTATTTATGAACAAAGTCTTAGCAGTAAAATAGAAATACTGTTTTTCAGGAAGTAGGATGATATGACAAAATAACAGTATTAGATTATCGAGAGAGACATGGATTTGAAATTTGGATCCCTGATTTACTTTTTAGTAAACTTTGAAACCTTAATTTTTCAACATGTTATTTTCTTTTAGAAAATTTGACCAAATTTTTTATGGCTCATAGAATGCATTCTGAGAGTTTGACAATAGTTAACAAATAATAATTCTTGTAAAAACTTCTTTTGATTTATGCAAATTTAAAAATAAGCCAGATGAAAAAATGTAAGTATATTTGGTCACACATACACATGTGAATGAATTTCATTTAGAACAATGTTTAAGTTGGCTCATTATCTCTTCAATAGGATTACTAGGATCTGGGAAAAGAATTTATTTTTCATTTTTGTCTTAATATTTGTTACATTACTGGGTTCAGCAAATATTCACTGAAGCAATGAATCACTGAATAAATAAACGAAAATAAAAATATACAAATATTATTTTGGATGAAATGAAAAACTAAACAGCTTTTCAATATCAGACCAAAATCAAAGCTTATCTATTTCAAAGGCCTCAGCTATTCAGGATAATTTTCTGAAGTCTGTTCTGCTGATATTCTTATTTGGTAAGATAAGAATGATATTGCAACATGGTTAATGGTGTTTATTTCTAACACTATCCCTTTGATTTAAATCCACACACATTTCAGTGATGGTTCAGCTTGGTTAGTCTTGGAAATTAAAGTATTACTGAAGCTGGACTCTCTCAAAAAAGATGTGTTCCTGGACAAGAATAATGGGCAGTAACCAGGGTAACCAGTGTGTTCACCCAGAAAATAACTGGTGTCCCTTCTGCACTGTATACTGATACTGACAGATTGATTTTATATTTCTTAGAGGTATTCCATTCGTTAAGCATCAGACAGAATTTTTAAAAGACCAACAGCTACCTGTCCTATTTGGCTCAGTGGAAGAATTCATGTGCAGAATAAAAGAACAGACAGCTAAGGGAAGCCATTCTGCATCCATATATATAGATATATATGTAGATTTTTCCATATTAATTTTACTTGCCAACTAACAGAGGGCAAACAATGAAACAAGTTTACAAATATTTTCTTTTTCAAACAAATTTCAGATAAGGGGAAAATTTGCAGATTGACAAGTTTTAGAGTTCAATACAAAAAAGTCTCAATTAACATCCAGAAAATTTACTCTGAATTTATGACTAATTTTGTATTTTCTTATCTCTAAAGCATTTCTTATTAGTTTTACATGCAGCAATACCAATATGATTTTTAACATATAAAACAATATCTTTCCTTGTTTCAATGAGAACATTTAAAACTCTAGTAAATGAAGTAAAATTAATTCATTACTATTTGTTTCCAACATGATTCAAATTATTTTGTAATAAAGTATCAAGGATAATATGACTACCAGTGAATGGTACAAGAATAAACTTATTCCTGAATTTTCCAGCATCCAAGTGATTAAGAGCAGTGAAAGTTACTCAGTATTTTGGTTTGGTAGAGAAGAACAAAAGAGTTAAAGAAAAAAAATTAATGTTTTCTATTGTCCTTAAATTTAAAAGTCTATCATAATAAGATATTTTATTTATGTGGCTTTGAGAATATAAACAGATTTCTTAAATCAACATGTGAAATTATTTCTATTCCGTATAAAAATAAATCAGTCCAAAAGAAACATGGCTGACCATGAGCATAAACAATACATTCATAGCTTGCAATTAGATTATTAAATATTAGAAACATAAGCTAGCATTGGAAACTAAATGAAGTTAGTAAGATACATGAGCTGAATTAGTATGTAATCATTAGCATTCAGAAGATAATAAATGAAAATGTAAATAATGTTAATTAAAGGTATGTCTTAAGGGGAAGTAAACAAAGCAGTCACACACGTCAAAGGAAAAACTGCTAAAACAAGCAGTACTGCAGACTTGTAAGATAATATTTCCATCAACATTGAAACAGAATCCTATGATCACTGGTGCAGCCACTGAAAATTTCTGTAATTAGTAATTTTTCTTGCTAAATGATAATTCTAGTCATCAAGGTCTAAAGTGTCAGGTGTTTATTGTCAGAATGGAAAGGTGATGCTCAGGGGGACAGAGGATCTGATCGCCTCATGTGGCTCTGTATGCTTCTGAAGAAGGTAAACCTAATCAGTTTGCTAGACCCTCTGCCTCTGGGGCTGCTGAAAAGTAAGGATATTAAGGGTTTATTAGTTGAGCAAAAAACAAAGGTCCTAGTTTTATATTTCATTTGTGCAAACTATACAAAATATTTAGTACTAGGAAATTATGAAAAGTAGAATTTTACTTCTCACAATTCTGAAGTCCGGGAAGTGCAAGATCCAGGTGTTGTCAGGTTCAATGTCAGGTCAGGTCAGGGTGCCTTTTTCCTACTCCTTACACAGCAGAAGAAGCCAGGGAGTTCACTCATGTTGGAAGAGCACTGACCAAACTGCTTCAAACCACTGTAAAAGGCCCTAATGCTACCTGTGAGGGCTCCACCTTCAGGTTTAATCATCTCTTAAAGTCTTCACGTCTTTATACCTTTTCCTTGATGGAAAATTTTCAACAAATAAATTTTGGGGATATTCAGACCACAATATTACACAAGTTTTGGTACTAAACAATACAAAAAGGTATGCTAGTCATAGTTTGTAAATAATATATCATATCAGAGATAGTAGATCTCAACATAGAATATACATCAGCATCCCCTGGGTAGCTTTTATGTAATAGTGCTTTTTATGAGCCATCCAAGAACAATTAAATCAAGATTCATGGGTGAGGCATAATTTTCATTTTTTAAAAGTCTTTCATATTTATATTTTGTAAGACTACCTAATATATAGACAATATAATATACCAAATATATATATATATATGTTACATATAATATGACATATTATACATGTATTATATATATATATAATACGTGATAGATATATATATGTATATGGTAATATAATAGGTTATATTAGGTAGTCTTACAATATCAGAAGCAGAAAGGCAGGATCATCCTCAATGGCTGTCTGCTCCATGCAGAAACGGGATTCAGTAACTGTTCAGTCCAAAATAACGGAAGGTACAGAATTAGAGGGATCAATATGTAGCACCAGTATGAGACTGAAAAGCCAGAAGCTCCTTATGCTAAAAGGCTTAAGAAGCTAGAATTTGATGTTTATATGTGATGGCAGAAGTAGCAAAAACATACCTGCTCAAACAGAAGGGAGCATTACAAATGCAAGATACTTCCCTTCCTGCCTTTGATTCTAACCAAGCCACAAGCCTATGAAATAGTGTCACCCACATCAGGGCAGGTCCTTCTCAATTTGATGTCTCACATATTGATAATCTCTAAACACTAGGTGTAAAAACTCAGAGTATAATCTAAATGTTTTAAATGATGATAACTTCTTAAAATATTATAGTTTGGGGAAACATATACCAGGTACAGCAGAGCATACACATTTGAGCCATCACAATAGTCTATCAACTGATTCAGAATTTCTGGCAGTTTCCATAAGAATCTTTATAATCTTGGCTTTCCACTGTGCCTAGTACATTTTCCCCAAGATATGGGACTCTCCTCACTGATGTGATCAGACACAAAGACATAGAATTCAAATTTAACAATGTAGTATAAAAGTCATTCCATCAGAGATTTAGCTCAGTGGTGCCACCGCCTGCCTCGCAAGCATGAGGTCCTGAGTTTGATCTCTCGTAACATTAAAAAAAAAAAAAAAAGTTCATTCTTTTCTTATTGCTCTTGTGATCCTCTGATTGACTGAGGAAGGGATATTATTACCAATATATGTTTAACTCTAAATGAAGGAAGAAGAAAATGAGGAGAGAAGGTGAAGGGGAGAGACCTCAGACTAGTATCTGGTAGAAAAGAGTATTAAATTGTATTGTTTTAGTCTTATTGTAAATATTTCTAGAGTTGTATGTATTCTATATCTTAATGTTAACATTAGATTTCCATTTATGAATATGAGTCAATTTAAAATGAATGGCAGTAAAAATTATGCTTTAAAAAGGGCACAAAATGTGAAGACATTTATCTCAGATTTGTAAGAAATACAAAGCCTGCATCAGGAGCTTCTATTCAGTAATCAGTATTCAGTGTTGGCACGCAGTGATCAATGAAAACAGAATTAGTTGAGAGGGTGTATTCAAGAGTATTCATGAGGGGAGGGGAGGGACAAGGGGAAAAAATGAGAACCAAGACCTGTCATGTAGAGGTACAAGATCCCAACAATGAATGTAACTGTACTGTATCACTAAAGTGTACCGATAAACTCAATTAAAGCTGAAAAAAAAAAAGAGTATTCATGAGGGGTTCTCTACAGAGTCTGGTCCTTCTGGTACCAATTACAAGGCATCACTTTACCCTGAGATCATCTCAGAGGCAATATAAACTGTAACACCTTATGACAGTCCATGGGGAAGTAGTGTTGAAGAAAAGCATAAAAAATATTGTTTTATTTTCTCTTTGAGAAAGATTTGACCCATAGATTACTTGTTTCTGGAACACTTCTAGGTTGTGAGCGGTGTAAGCTAATGTAAGTCCTGATTTATTCTTAATGGTCCAAGGGAGAAGCAATCTGAGGAAGTTAAGAGATGCCATGAATACCTATATATGAAAAGAAGGCCCTGTGCCCACAGGAATTTAATAGGCACACCAACTGTGAAAGAAGTGCCCTTGAATTCTAGAGCCAGGTATGCTTGAGAGGATCTGATGCTCCCTGTAAAGCAACTGTACTCAAGGATCTCAGGACAGGAGATGGCATCCTGACAGACTGCTTGTTCTGCATCAGGAACAGGACCATACCATCTCTGTTCTGTTCTTCTTTTTACAGATTTTATGACTATACTATTGTGACATTAATCTTCTTAAAGCTTAAAATAATAGCAACAATTTAACAGGAGCTTAGTCTGCATTTAACATAATTACCACAAAGTAGCTATTATTATTATTTCTCTTTGCTAGTCACAAAGACTCAATAATCTTTCTATTACACAGAGGCCCACATTCTTACTAGTTTGTGATCTTTCAAACAATGAATATCTTTCCATGTTTGTTACTTTTCCCCAAATACTTCTGTCATTAGAATAGCCATATCATTTTTTATTGTGGTTTAAATATGTCTGCCTTGTTCTTAGACCTGAACATAAATGCTACCCACCTAAGAATGGGAGAATGTATTACCTAACGAACCAATGCTTCTCAAGATTTAATGTGTTTATAAAAAAAACCACGGAATTTTATAAAGTTAAGACTATTTTAAAGTATGTCTAGTTTGAAGACAAAATTATATGTTCCACAACATTTAGTATAAAAAGTGTAAATGTTTTTTATCTACAAGTATTTTACTCCATTATAGATATCTAAAATACATAATGCAAGTAGGTAGACAGTTGAAAAACATTATGTGGCAATGAAGTATTTGAAATAAATTAATATGTTTGAAATCCTAGCCCCAAGAGAAAATAGTGGAGGGTAGGGAAGAGCCATGGAAAACAGGATTTGTCTACAAAAGCTATTATCAAACAGGTCCAGCTTTCTGATGAGACAAACTTAGTAAAGTAAGTTTTATCTACCTCAGTAAATGTTTGTGGGGTAAAAGCAAGAACAATTTTACCAATGTTATCATAGAAGAATAGGTTATAAGAAAAGAGTTGACCTATTAAAACTGCACTAAAATTATTAAAGTTTAATGATTAAAATATTCAAAACAATTTACTCAGTAATAACTCAGGTGCACTTTAGAACTCTCAATCTATTATCATATTAAAGTAGTTGTAAGAGTTAATCTTGATTGTCAGTTTGATTGGATTGTACATTCTTTGAGTGTCTATGAGTGTCTCCAGAGATGACTGGCATGGGGGGCAGCAAACTTATAACAAAGACCTGCTGTGAATGGGGGTGGCACCATACGGTAGGGTGGGGTAGGCTGGAATATAAAAGGGAGCAGAAGGCGGACCACTAGCAGAGCTCTCTGGCTCTTTCTCCCTTTCTTGCTATTTCCCAATTGCCACGAGGTAAGCAGCTTTCCTCTATCACAGTCTTAGCTCAGGGCCAAACCTCCGAAATGGTGAGTATTTTGTTGCAATGGCAAAATGATAACTCACATAGTAGGGCACTTACCAATTAAGAAATCCAGAAGGCATATATTTCCTACATATTTGTACAGTTCTCAAGTATTATTTCTAATATGGGAAAGTAAGAAGAAGTAGGAAAAATTCTTAACTGAGTACGCTGATCATGATTATAAATATTTAAGACACAATAATCCTTTCATTTTCTTGAATGTAACCGAATAGGAATAGTACATCTAAGGTTAGAACTTTTAATCATATGTCATGGTCTAAACATCTAAAGCCATTTTGACAATTATGCAAAAGAAGCTTCCAATTCTGACTTCAGGTCTTCCCACTCTGTCTGCTTTATCAAACTTAAATAAAGGAAGGAAATAAAAGCAATGATGCAAGGTTCATGCCTGGAACTCACACTCCTGGAGGGCTCACCCCGCTGATATACTGCTGTAATAAATTACAAGATAAGAGTGGTTCCTTTGATTTATCACTGTAATAGATCACAAGGGTGATGACTGACATAAACATGTGTCCCATAGATAGCTGGGCTGCATGGTATTTTATTTCTTTCTTCATTTCCAAGTGTTTAGTTTGAAAAGTAGGAAAGAGAGCAAACTGACAAACCCAGGAGGATATTTCTGGGCCAGGCTTCCCCGTAGACTGTCGAAATAATAGCTTTTCCACTGAGAAGTCCCAAAGCTCTTTTCTGCTTCTAGTCCCTCCCAAAGGGCTGTTTACAAAGATAAAAAAACCCTGAACTCATATGAATTAGGTTTTGTGAGTTCAGGATGTAGTTTTTCTTTTCTTATTTTTTGACTATATAAATACATAATGACAGACTTCATCTGCATTTTCTGTCTTCCCCTGAGCTGTTATGAGCCATCATGGGACTTGGAATTACAGACATTTAAAATCAAAGTAATTACCTAATAGCTATTATACCCCTACTTTCAAAAGGCAAACATTTATTCTATCATGAGTACCATCGTTTTTTTCTAAACCCAGAATTTATGCTGATGTGAAAATGGTCTCTTTCTCTTTCATGGTTAAAATTGTGCTCCAGCATGCCTTCAGTGAGCTTGTCTCCAGTTGGGAACTCCCAGTAGCATATATCATCATTTATTCTCTCTGTTCTTTGAATCTATCTATCTAGGGACCTGTGTGAAATTCACAGCCTTTTTCAATCACAAAATATCTTTGCCCCTCGTTAATGTTTAATATTTCTAGGCTTTGCATCTTTTTTGTCAAGAACTGTGAATACTGTAGAAAGTCGAGACACTGGGTCAAGAAATAACATTTTTATTAATACAACTAGATAAACATGCAGAAAAAAAAGACATTCTCATATCTAGACTTGCGAAATGAGAGAAGAGCTAATGAAGTGAGTGCATGTTGTAGCAACAAGAAGCAACAGTGATTTTCTTCTAGTTATATGTGAGAAAGTGACAACTGTCCCCTTTGACTTTCAAAAAGAGAGAAAGAGAAAACCAAAACAAAACGTATGAATGCTTTTAGAGTGGAAACAAACATTCTAGATTCTTACCCAGACCTTGTAAGAATAAATATTTGTTTTCAAGGAAAGGGCACATGTGTTCCAGGTGTCTTTTAGCTTTTATACACCAGAGATGCACCCACATTTGGGGAGTCATTCTTTCTGATATTTTGAAATAATGTTCAGGTATTCCTGTTGCTTCAGAGATTATCATAGTCCCCTGCTCTTCAGACCCCATGAGGAAGTCAGTTGTGTTATCCTTTCGAATCAGAGAACTTAGATACCGACTTAATTTTCATTATATGTGAAAAGTGTGTTTCTGAGAAAATAAAGGTAAATATTCCTTTTTTTTAAGCATATGTATTTCTGTGTCTTAGGAGGTTAGAGCTTTTTTCAGGAAGGCTGAGACATTAAAAGGAAAGGTGTTTTGCCATAGCGTCATCTTGTGCGGTTTTATTGTCCCCGTTAAAGACTTTGGTATTTCCCTCCTCATTCTCCTCTCTACACATTTACCTTCCTCACTTTGTGTCACAGCACCAACCTGTTCCGTTTCTTTTATTTCTCTTTGCTTGCCAAAGCAAAGCAGTGGCAAAACAGATGAACACCTTCAACTCATTCCAGCAAGAAAACAGATGTTACACAAATAGCATTAAGTAAATAGGGAACAATAAAATTGTGGTAAGTACTGACAAAATGATTTCAATGAAAAGGGGACTGATGGTTTTTGAGAGAATGGGCGGGGCAGATCTCACTGAGAGCCGGGCTGAAGGAGAAGAATGAGGGGAGTGAGGGAGCCAGCTGCGGGGAGGGTGTGTGCCAGATGGAAGGACAGTGGAGCACTGCAGACGGAAGACCCTGAAGAGGATGAGCAGGAGGGCAGGGTACCTGCAGGGGAGTGAGAAACTAGAAAAATAAGAGGGTTTTGAATGACTGATTCGTTCATTCATTTATTGCATCAGGTAGCAAACCTGTAGCTGTCACACTGAATGAGCTACATTCCCACATCGCTTAACATTTATTTTTGGATGGGAATTGTACAAGTCACTAAGTCAGTCACGCTGGACTGCATTTGCAATCCTCCTGCCTCAAGCTTCCAGAGTGTTAGTATTTTTGGCTTGCATCAACTAACTGTTTTTAGCTTTTTAGTACTCATTTTCTTTTTCATTCTCACGTAGTATTATACACAGAATTATTTTTACTGAAAAGCACCAACATTTCAGTTTCCTTAGATGAGGTTACACTTTTCAACACCCACCTAAAAACTGTGTTTTTATAAAAGATGATAAAAATAAAAATAAAGTAAGAATCTTATTTTTGATGATTGAGACTTCATTAGAAAGAAGGGAAATTTAAATTACCTAAATAAGATCTGCCAGCATTTTTTTCTTTTATTAGCATGTAATACTGAAAAAGTATTCATTTTTTACTGATCAAAATTAATGTTCATTGGTAATTTCAAAAAACAAATAAAAGATTAGAAATTCTTATCAATAACATTAATGTTGGCGTGACTTTCTTTTTTTTTTTTTTTTT
>NW_022900941.1:22535853-22542146 GCF_012274545.1 Fukomys damarensis | reverse complement strand
CATTACTGGGATCCTGTACCTTTACATGACAGTTCTTGGTTCTCATTTTTTCCCCTTGTCCCTCCCCTCCCTTCACCCGCTTCTCCCCTCCCCATTTACAAACACTTTATTTCCATTTTTTCATTTTCTCATATTTTTTTCTTTTCCCTTATTCCCTTTTCCCTACCTTTCCCACTTTCTCTACACCGTTAGCCCTTTTCTTCCTATTTCACATGGTCAATTATATCATTAGGATCTTGTGTACTATTATAGTTTTTCACTCCAGAGAAGCCATTCAGTATTTACACATGTGTGACTTATTTATTTCACTTAGAAGTGTATCCTCAATATGTATCCATTTTCCTATGAATGAATCTAATTTCTCATTCTTTATGGCTGAGTAGTATTCCATTTTATAGAAAAACCACATGTTCTTTAGCCAGTTTCCAACTGATAAGCAAATGGGCTGTTTCCAAGTTTTAGCTATTACAAACTGTGCTGCTATAAACATAGGTGCGCATATGTCACTGTGATATGATTTTTTTAATTCTTTTGGAAAGATACCCAGAAGAGGTACGGCTGGGTCAAATGGCTGGTTCTAAGGCAGAGCAGCAGCAGAGGGCATAGTGAGCAAAAGCTGGTGGCATTGCAGGCCGGAAGGAAGGAGACACAGCGGAGGGTTATTATAGAGGAAGGTTTGCCTCCCCGCCCCCAGTGACCCTCCCCCGCCATCGCATTCAGCTAAAAGCTCATTCCTGGACTAATCCACGGATGAGTATCACGTTCCCTGGATCAAATCACTTCCTGAAGTTCCACTTGTGAGCCTGAGCACATGAGGCTTTGAGGTGACATCTAGATATAAACTGTAACAGTATTTAAATTAAAATCTTAAAAATAAGGACTTGGATGAATCAAGTAAGTGTGGAATTAGTCCTCAAATCCTTAAGTCTCTCTCTCTGTAGATAGATAGATAAATAGATAGATAGATAGATAGATAGATAGATAGATAGATAGATAGATAAGATAGATAGATAGATGATAGATATGCTTGTGGAATCCAAATTAAATTACATCAGTACAGAAATGTTCTAAAAATGTAATCAATGACAAAACTATCTGATTTGTTACAGTGTTATAGTGTGCTTAATTTTCAAGTTAATTTCTCACTAGATCTCTGTATCTTCCAATGATAAAACAATTTTAGTAATGGATTGGTTGTGACAAAACAAGACAGGCTAGCTGCAATAGAACATGACCTTAACTTGTGTTGCAACGCTTTTATTTGTGTGTTGTGTATCTTGTCTACTCAATATTAATTGCAGGATTATATTTTTCAAAAGAGAAGACTGTTACTTTGAAAGAAAAGTTCAATAAGGTTAATTAAAAGAAATAAAGGAGTCAAACTCCATAGAATATGTAGAATGAAAAAAGGAAACATTAATATAATAGGAAAGGATACAGAAGCTTCAATATGTTTATTTTTGAAAGAAAAATAATGATATGTGTAAATCATATTAATTAAAAATAAATTTCAACTGTTAGAATGAAGGTGTGGCCAAAAATGTTTTTAAGGTATTGATATTGTAATAAAAAACATAACAATAAAAGTAAACAATGATTGCAGATGGTGTTACATAATTTTTCTTGGAGGAAAAGAAATGGAAAAGGTTTGCTTGATGGAGAATGTGTGATGTAGAATATAAATGGCAAAAACATAATTTGGAATACCCAGCTTTATTAATGGTTGGATTCTGCATTATTTAGTGTTGTGGTTAATTTTGGGTCTCTACCCTCATTCACCCCTGTGTATCAATACCATATGGAAATGGAACACTTCTTTGGTAGGATAATACTTTTGAGTTTCATTACAAACAGTGTAATATCTGATATCTTTTTTTTTTTTTTGCTCAGATTAATTTCTCCAAAAGGAAATAAAAGATTTCCTAAAGGGGAGAGGACTACAAGGATAAATTCATTTCCTTTAAAAATATAATGAAATTATTTCTGGTATCAAAATTTAGGGTTGTTAATCACCTGATTTGAATGCTGGTATCACAAACATTCCAGGGATCATAAACATGTGCCAGTGAGTTTTATACCCTGAATTATAATATGATTCAAGCTTTCCCCTGGCTATTCTTCAATATCAGAAGGTTGGAGACTCCAAAGTTTACGCATACCATTGGTCTAGCACAGGGACTGCATTTCAAAAGATCAAGAGAACCAGGATCAAGTGTGGCTCATTCATGTGGTGCTTTTCCTAATGTCCCATTCTAACTTTGTTGAACCTGCTCTTTGATTCTTTTTAGTCTGTGTAGGACCTAAAGCCTTTTCTCTTTACTGTTTTCATTCTTCTCTTTCTAAATTTTACACAAATTATTGAAAGTTGCCAATAGTGAAATATCTGAAACTGAATGTTAGATATACTTAAATGTGAGATATTATGGTCTTGTTATCATAAAGGCAGTTAAATCTATTGGAAATATACCTAACATCAATTAAAAATATGCATAAATGAGGACTTACTTATTTAAATTATTACCTAAATTTATTTACATATAATTATTACTTAAATGTATTTACTTAAATTAATCATGAATGTCTATGAAATAAAGACAAGTTTAGACCCTGTTTCTGTCTATAATGAGTTAGGATTATTTGGATAATAAAGTTGTTACAGCCAGAAAGAGTCTTAGAGATAATCCAAGTAAATTTTTCTCAATTCACATATCTGCAATTTGGTTAGTTGTAGATCTACTTTAGGGTAGCCTATCCCTCAAAATTGGTGCACAACACTTAGTTCTTTTGACCACATCCAAGGACCAGTAATGTTCTTTTATGAAAGCATTTCCAGTGTCAAAAATAATAATTTGTCCATCATATTTTAGCACTAGGACCACGGAGAAAAGATGGTGGGTAATTTAGAAAGTGTAAGAACATAATAATTTAACAGAAGTATTTAGTGAAATTTCCATTTTATTTATATTTATGAACACTGTACTTCTAATTCACTTTTATGAGTGAATACTATTTCTCTTTTATTACACATTATATCTAACGTCTCAAAATATATTCCCTGGTAAATATTATTTATGTAATGACTTTTTTCAATGTCATTTGATATTGGCATTGACATTTGAATGATACTGAAGTCATCAGTTCATGGGAGAGCATTTCATTATGCAACATTACCAAAAGAATGTAAGGACATTATTTATATACTTAGTAGTTAAGGACATATCCTTGAACAGTTATTAGTTTATTTTTGTCATTTTTCAGGCAGTTGCTAAATTGTGATCCTTAATGTTTCATGTTAAATTAATTATAATGAGATTTTGTAGAAAAACTTAATACCTGCCTAATATAAAACACCTGATAATTGCCTTCATTTACCCAGAATGTATTCAATAATATGTTGCTATACTCTTGTTACTAAGTTATAATATTTTTCTGAGCAAATGGGAAGATACGTTTGTACAAATGTTCATAAATTTTATTTCATACTGCATGGAGTGGTCAAAATATTGATCTTGACTCCAGAGACAGAACCAAATAAGGTTTAAATAACTAACCAAAGTTCAAAAGCACTGTTGCGGTCCAAACAATATGTCTCCAAATACTTACCTTTAAAATGAATTTTATTGAACAACTTAAGATTCATGGGAAATAACACCAAATTAAAGCAATAATGACACATAACAGTGATAAATTAGAGCGAATATAGCATTTTTGTGGAATATCTGAATGTTATATATCTATTAAATCCTTAATTAAATCAGTTACAGGAAGTAGATGCAAAATGTCAAAGTTTGAAATGTAGATAAATATCTATTAGCATTTGAAGAAGTAAAATGTATTTTAAATTAACTACAAAATAGAAATCATTCCCTTTATCTTCACATTTTTCTTATTTTCTATTACAAAAGATCTCATTTATAGGCTATAAGAGGCATTAGTAGTAAAGCGGTTTAAAATGTGCAGCTTAATTAATTATTTTTAATCTGTCCTTGGGCAAAATAGTTTCAAGTGTGAGAATTTCTTAGCCCAACACCCTCTGGGGTGGAATGCCTACTTGAAAAATTGAATGAGTGAGAACTAGTGAATTGGATGATCATTTTTATAGCAGAAACAAGTTAATAAAAGGCCTTTGTAAAAACACTTCGACATAGATATTTTTGATGGAGTGGCTTCATGTAGGTTCTTGTGTTTTATTTCTTTGAGATAACTATTGCAAACTTGAAGGACTGATCTCTTATTCTCTGACTTATTTTATGGACTGACCTTCATGAAACCCAAATTTAGTCATTTTTTCAGCAGCACAAAACCTCTGGCTTATATCATGTTTATTTATACTTAAATCTCGCTTAAAGACAGTTTCCTTCAATTTACAATTTTAGGTGGTATGTTCAGTGGTTCTTTTGTTATAGAGGATTTGATAATCTTAACTACTTTGATCACTTGGAAAATATGCCAGAGTCCGATGAGGCATAAACACTGAGAAATAATTTTTTAGGTAAAGCCACTAAAATTGGTCAATTTAATTTAAAGTTTACTATTGACTTTTTAAATGTGAAGAATTTTACATGACAATATTATTTCTTTCTAAGCAAATATACTGTGGTATATTTAAAAGAAACAATAAATAAAATATTCCCATACAAAGAGGCATCTGATAAATTGGCACAGTTTGGGAGGATTATTGGCATTAATACATGATTTTAAAATGTAAAATAATTACTATTACTTAGTAAGTATATTAAATAGAAAACTCCCACTTTGTTTTCTTATATAACTGTTCAGCTTCCATTTGAAACAATTCAACAGATTTTCTTATACATATATAAACACATATTTATATACATATATACACATATTTATATACATATATAAGACAAGAAGTATTTTTTATTCTAAATGCATTTATATTTTCTCTTCAAAAATCTTAGTGTTTAACTATAGAAGAGCCTTAATGACTAAAATCAAATGATCTCAGTTTTCATGCTCTAAAATGTTTCAATATTTTGGAGGTCATGAAGTAGTTTTCTATGACTTTTTTCTCACAGAATGGAACACAAATTTTTTACTGACTACATGAATAGTCACATTTAGAGTGATTGTTTTTTAATTATATTCAGAGGAGTATTAAAAATGAACATGATTAATATGTGCTAAAATTTCTGGTACCAAATAGAAAAAGTTATATTTTTTATTTGAAATGTTTTGAAATTCTAATAAAATTTACAAGCTACAAGCTAAAGGAGATCTCTTAACAGTCTATGATTATTTCTAACTTGCTCCTAGGTTACAAAAACAAAAATTTTCAAAAAATTTTGAATGGTTAGGCTTATTACAGATTTTAAAAACTTAATATAAACTTAATTTGTAAGAATTAATGCATGCTTTATGTGACATTTTGTTTAAGCAAAATTTTTATCACATTTGAATATCAGTCTTTAAAATTCTTCAATGAGTGCAAAATAAGTGTGAGATGGCTTCTTATTGTGATTTTTGACTTGTATATCTCTGATTGCTTACCACCAGGTTCTTTCATTCAGAAAATAGTTATGTGCATCCAATATGTGTGAGGTGCTACTCACAGTCCTTAAGGTTTGCCAGTAAAACAAAACAAAACAAAACAAAACAAAACAAAAGATAAAAGTCGATACTTTCAGGTGACTTACATTCTGCCAAGTGAAAACAGGTAAGAAGCCACAAACCCAGTAACCATGAAGTAGAGTAAGAGACTATACGAGAATCAATGGTTATTTAGTAAAAGAAGACAGGTTTCAGAAATTTGGAACTCAAGACAGATCATGTGGGCATTTTAGGGGAAATCTCTTTGATACAGAAAAGTGTCAGTAGAAGACCTTATGTGTGCTTCATATATGTAGCATATATGTGTTCTTCATATATGAGGCACAGCCAGGAGGTCACTGTGGCCAGAACAGAGAGGAGGTATAAGGGAGAAGAGAGGTACAGATTCCACAGAGGTAAGAGGAATCATTTCCAACAGACCCTTTAACAGATTATGGTGGCGCTTGAAAATGATTCCAATGTACTAACACTCAAATCTGGACGAGGGAAGGATTTAATTTTTCTCATTCATTATATTAATATTATTGTTGCATATTTGTTTTAATTTATCCTCATTCCTAGCCTTCTAATTAATAAGGCAAATTAAAATTGATACAAGTTACTATTTCATGTTTTTGAATTTTGGGAATTATAGATAATAAGATTTAACAATGTGATATGTTTTGCAATAAAAAAAAATGTTTTTAAAAATATCACCATTCAAAAGACTGATGAGTGTT
>NW_022900941.1:22521447-22535792 GCF_012274545.1 Fukomys damarensis | reverse complement strand
TTATATATAATATATATATTTATAACAAGTCAAAACTCATTTTTATGCAAATAAAACTGCAACAAATTGAAATGAATAGAAAACTGTACACTTAGTAAGAAAACTATATGGTTGGATGTTGACACAGTCATGTGGCCAGATCCAATGGAATTTAAATATATTGAGTTTAATTTATTTTTTAATTTTATTGTTATCAAAATATTTTAGGATGTGATTAGGTATTTTTGAAAATTCAGATACCTAAATAACTTACCTTTCCATTATTAACATCTGCTTTATTAATATCCAATATTTATATAAGTGACCCTCTAGACTGAAATAAAACATCATGTTTTAATTTTATAGTTAAATAAACATGTTCAATGTGGCTTTTTCCCCCCATTAAGTTCATTGCTGCATTTAAAGCAAACAGCAGAGTTACATTTATCATTGGAATCTTGTACCTTTACGTGATATGTCTTGGTTATTGTTTTATCCCTTCTCCTACCCTCCCTTCACCCCTTTCACCCTTCCCTATCTACACACACAGTTTCCATTTGTTCATTGTTTCACATTTTTCCTTATTCCTTTCCCCTCCCCTTCCCATTTTCCCTTTAGCCATTTTCTTTCTATTTCACACTCTCCATTACACCATTTGAACCTTATTAACACTTTTAGTTTTTCACACCAGAGAAATTATTTGGTATTTACTCGAGTGTGTCCTATTTATTTCACTTAAGAGTATAGCCTCCATTTGCATTCATTTAGCTATAAATGTTTCTAGTTTCTCATTCTTTATGGCTGAGTAATACTCCATTTTATACAAAAGCCACATTTTCTTTATTTAGTCTCCAGTTGTTGATGGGCATTTGGGTTGTTTCTAAGTTTTAACTATTACGAACTATACCACTATAAACATGTGTGCAAATACATCATTATTTATTATACTCTTAATTATTTTGGAGAGGTACCAGCAGAGAAATAGCTGGGTCAAATGGAACCTCTAATACTAGTTCTTTGAGGTATCTTCAATTGATTTCCACAGTAGTTGCATCAGTCTGCACTCCCACCAACAATGGAAAAGGGTTCCTTTCTCCCCACACCCCCACCAGCATTTGTTATTGGTTAATTTCTTGATTGCAGCCATTTTTTGTGGATGAGGTGGAATCTCAGTGTTGTTTTCATCTGCATCTCTCAAATGACCAATGATGTTGAAATTTTTTCATATATTTATATGGTATGTTTACTTCTTTGTCTGAGAAATGTCTGTTCATTTCAGATGCCCATTTTTGAATTGGATCTTTTATTTGGGGTGGTCTGATTTTTTTATGAGTTCTTTATATATTCTAGATAGTAGTCCTTTGTCTGAGGAGTGGCTGCTAAAAATTTTGTAGGTTGTCTCTTCGCTCTGTCTGTGATTTCTCTTGCACTACTAAAACTTTTTAATACAGTGAGATCCCAGTTGTTGATTCTTTGTGCAAGTTCTCATGCTACTGAGGATTTGTTCATAAAGTCTTCAATGCCAATGTCTTTGAGAATTCTACCTAATTTACTTTCCAGTAAGTTTAGTGTTTCTGTTTTGATAGTTAGATCTTTAATCCGCTTGGATTTTTAGTTTAGTGCATGGAGAAAGATAGGGATCTAGTTTTAATCTTTGGCAAATTGAAAGCCAGTTTTTCAAACACCACTATTAAAGAGGCAATCCTTCCTCCAGTGAGGATGGTTGGCTCCTTTGTCAAGGATGAGGTAGCTGAGTATGTCTGGTGTTGTTTCTGCATCTTCTAATCTATCCTATTGATCCTCGGGTCTGTTTCTTTGCCAGTACCATGCTGTTTTATCACAGTGGTTTTATAGTATAGTTTCAAGTTTGGAATTGTGGTATCCCCTGCCATGTCTCTGTTGTCTAGAATGTTTTTCACTATTCTAGGTCTCTTCTGGTTCCAAATGAATTTTTAGATTGTTTTCCCAAGTTCTGTGAAATATACTGTTGCTATTTCAATTGGGATTTTATCAAATCTGTATAGCAGTTTTGGAAGTATGGCCATTTGCACTCTGTTGATTCTTCCAGCCCAGGAGCAAAGGTTGTCTTTTCATCTTCTTATATCCTCTTCTATCTATTTTTTCAGAGTGCTGTAATTTTCAGTGTAGAAGTCTTTTGTCTCTTTCATTAGATTGATTTCTAGATTTTTTTGGATGTTATTGTGAAAGTAATTGTTTCCCTAATTTCTCTCTCAGTGAGCCTGTTATTTGTGTATAAGAAGGCTGTTGATTTTTGAGTGTTGACTTTGTATCCAGCTACTCTATTGAATCTGTCCATTAAGTCTAGCAGTCTTTTGGCAAAGTTTTTTGAGTCTTCTATGTAGAGTATCATATCATCAGCAAATAGTGATAGTTTACCTTTTTCCTCTCCTATCTTTATTCCTTTTATTTCATTCTCTTGTCTAATTACTATGGCTAATTTTTCTAGAACTATATTGAACAGGAGTGGTGATAGTGGACATCCTTGTCTTGTTTCTGATTTTAAAGTGAAGGTTTTCAGTTTTTGACCATTTACAATGACATTGGCTATTGGTTTTTCATAGATAGCCTTTATCAAGTTGAAATAAAGACCATCTATTCCAATTTTCTGTAGGGTTTTTATCATGAATGGGTGTTGAATTTTGTTGAATGCTTTTTCTGCATCTATTTAGATGATCAGATGGTTTTTTGCCCTTTACTCTGTTGGTATAGTGTATTACATTTATTGATTTACATGTGTTGAACCATCCTTGCATCCCTGGGATAAACTGACTTGGTCATGGTGTATGATCTTCTTTTTTTGGGGGGGCTACCAGCGATTGAACTCAGGTCCTTGCACTTGCAAGGCAAGCAGTGGCATGTTTGAGCTAAATTCCCAGCCCTGTATGATTTTCTTGGTGATCTTCTGTATTCTGTTGTCCAGTATCTTATTGAGGATTTTTGCATCTTGGACCGCAGTTATCTTTTTTGGCTGGGTCTTTCCCTGGTTTTGGAATCAAAGTAATATTTGCTTCCAGGAATGAATTCAGAAGTATTGCTTCCCTTTCAATTTCATTGAAGAGTTTAAAGAGTAGTGGCCATAGTTCTTCTCTAAATGTCTTGTAGAATTCAGCAGTGAAGCCATCAGGATCTGGGCTTTTTATTGGTAAATTTTTAATTATATTTTCAATTTCACTGAATGTAATTGGGTGTTTAGGCTTTTTATATCTTCTTTGTTCAACTTTGGAAATTCATATATCTAGGAATCTGTCCATTTTTTCTGTATTTTCCATTTTATTGGAGTACTGGTTTTTGAAGTAAATATTGATGATCCTCTGGCTTTCTGCTGGGTCTGTTGTGACTTCACCTTTTTCATTCCCAATTGCATGAATTTGACCCTTTTCTTTCCTTTTTTTTGATAAGGTTGGCTAAGGGTTTATCAATTTTATTTATTCTTTAAAAAAACACCTCTTTGATTCATTGATTTTTTTTTGTATAGTTCTCATAGTCTCTATTTCATTAATTTCTGCTCTGATCATAATAATAATCCTGCCTTGTATGAGCTTTCAGTTTGTGTTGCTCTTATTCTAGAAGCTTAAGGTTAAGCATTAGGCTGTTTATTTGAACTTGCTCTGTTTTCCTACTATGTGCATTTACTTCTATGAATTTCCCTCATAGAACTGCTTTAGTTGTGTCCCATAGATTCTTGTATGTTTTGTTCACATTTTCATTTAATTGTAGAAATTGTCTAATTTCTTCTTTAATTTCCTGTCACCCAGTGGTTGTTCAGAAGAGTGTTATTTAATTTCCATGTGTTTGTGAAGATCTTGCAGTTTTTAGGCTATTGATTTCCAGGTTAATTGAACTATAGTCTGATAATATAGGGGGGATAACTTCAATTTCTTTGCATTTACTTAAGCATGTTCTATGAGGGAGCATGTGGTCTATGTTTGAGAATGACCTGTGTGCAGCTAAAAAGAATGTATATTCTGATTTTTGGGGGTGGAACACTCTATAGACACCTACTAAGTCTGTGCTAAGACTTGGTTCAGTTCTGTTATTTTGTTGTTGATTTTTGTGTAGATGATCTGTCTATTTGTGTCTGTGGAGTATTGAAGTCCCCCACTACAACTGTAGTAGCGCTTATTTCATTTTTCATATCCATTAATATTTGTTTAGTATAGTTGGGAGCATTAGTATTTGGTGCATATATATTTATGATTGTCTTTTCTTCTTCTTAGGGTGTTCCCTTCATAAGGATGTAATGGCTTTCTTTGTCTCTCTTAATTAGTTTTGGTTTGAAATCTATTCTGTCTGCAAATAATACAGCTACCCCTGCTTTTTTTCTGGGCCTGTCACACAGAGAACTATTTTCCATCCTTTTACTCTCAGTCTATGAATTTCTTTGTGGATTAATTGGTTTTCTTGTATACAACATATTGTTGGATTTTGCTTCTTAATCTATTCTACCAGCCTGTTTCTTTTGATTGGTGAATCAAGGCCATTAACATTCATGTTATAACTGCTGTGTATTGACTTTTCATTGTCATGTTATTTTCCTTTTGTTGGTTCTTTTATTTTTTTGTTTTTCCCTGTCTACCTTTAATTTCTTGCCTTGCCAGGTATATTTGCTCTGTTGGCCCTTATGGAGTTCTAGTCTTCATTTTATCTTTCCAGGATATTTTTAGAAGTGTTTGGAGTGCTGGTTTGGTGTTCTTGAAATTTCTCAGGTTATCTTTGTCATGAGTGTCTGATTTCCCCATCAATTTTGAAAGTAGTTTTACAGGATACATCAGTGTAGGTTGGAGATTGTTTTCTTTTAGGATTTGAAATATCTCACTCTATTGATTGAAAAGTCGGCTGTGATTCTGATGGACTTTCCTTTGCATGTGATTTTTTTTTTTCTCTAACTGCTTATAATATTTTATTCTTATGTTGGGTTTCCAGGATCTTGATTATTATATGTTTAGGTGTAGACTATTTTTTTTATTGTGGCTAGTTGGAGTCCTATATGCCTCACTTATCTGTGTGTCAAATTCCTCCCCTCTGTTTGGGAAGTTTTCTGTCTTTAATTCTCTGAACAAATTTTTATGTCATTTGAACTTTCAATACTTTATGGTTTCTTCTCAGTCTTATATTATTCTTCTTTGAATCATCTAAGAGTTGTTGGCTTGATTTCTTATGGTCACTTACTGTCTTTAAGAGATGCCTCTTTTCATGGTCACTGACTGCAATCCTATCTTCTATGTCTGAAATTCTATCTTCATATTTATTCATCCTGCTGCAAATGCTTTCTATAGAGCTTTTATCTCCTGGATGTCTGTTTGAATCTGTTTCATGGATTCCATTTCTTTCCTATGTTGGGCATTCTTTCCATCATGCTCCTGAGCTCATCCATTTTTTTTTTATCTGTTTCTGTTCTAGAGTTTATAATCATGTCTTTCATTCTTCCTGCCATCTCTGTGGTGATCTGGGAAATTATTTTTGTTTTGAATTTTTCTAGAGCCTCATTTATCTGTTTTGTTACTTCTTGTGTTATAAATTCAGGGAGTCCAGGTGGTTGACTGTCAGACTTTTCCACCTCATTTCCCCCAGAGTTTACCTTTGGTGGGGTCAAAGTCTGTGTTTCTGTCTTGTTTAAATGCCTTCTCTTTTCTATTTTTAACCATTGGTACTGTCCTTGGTTTAATTCCTGGGTTAATACTTTGAACTTACAGATATATCTGGTCTTTAAATTTTGAGATTCTGATGTCTCTGAGGCAATCTCATTTTCATTATACCAGGGAGGAGAACTGATTAGATCAATCACAACACCTCAGCTCAAATGATACAATCAGCAACACAATAGCATCAAGCACAGATTAGAAAATGACAATTTGTGGTAGTTATTAATCTATCACCTTTAACTGTGTGAATTAATCAAAATGGAGGAGCACCCCAAAATATGTTTATAGTGAATAAACTCTTCAATATAGCAACTTTACCCTTCAGGATGGGGATATAGAAGGAGGTGGCGAAGGAGGGATAGATAGGATAGAGAAATGTTAAAAGTGAGGTCAGAGGACACAGGAAGATCACACAAACTCTAGGGAGCTGTTAAAGAGAAGGGGAAAAGACAGAAACAAATATACCCAAGAACAGAACAAGCTAACAGCAATAGGGAAACTAGAGACTGTAATCACCATCTTTTAAAACTAATGGCAATTGAGAGAAGGAAAAAGAGAAGAAAAGGAAAAGAAAGAAAATAACTTCGAATTTGTATAGGAACAGGGACAAAAAAGGGAGAGTAATGGAGATCAAGGTGGGAGAGAGAGAGAGAGAGAGTAAGAAGGAGATAAAAAGAAAACAAGATAAGAAAAAGAAGACTAAAAAAGGGAAAATTGAGGAAGGAAATGATAACATTTTTAAAATGATTAAAGATAAGAGAATAATATTACTTTAAAAATAAAAAAATACAAATAGAAATAGATAGCCTCCTTCAGGGTATGCCTCTGTTGTTATAATAGATACCATGGGCAGGAGTGTGCAGATCTAAGCTAATTAGTTTCAGCTGGCCTGAAGCTGTCCTCTTAGGTTCAGGCTGATTTTTGGCTGCAAGGTGCAAGTTGAAATCTCTGACCTCCTGCTGTGTTGAACTCTACCAGTTTCGACTGCAGGTTCCAGCTGTCTTACCTCTGAAATTAGACCAGGTTTTGATGTACGGGCTGGTCCCTCTGATTTACCAACTATGGTGGGGTTTGGGGCACAAACACCACTGTGTTCCTCTGGTTCACTGGGTTCAAGGGGCCATCCTACCCTCAATGTGACTTTGAATCACAAAAATTTTATCCCTTTCTCAGAGTTAAATTAAAAAAAAAAAACGGTTTTGCATATTTTTTGTTTTTTTGGCTATTCCTGAGAATGTTGAGAATATTACTTTACAAACATAGAGGTGAGATAATTCTTCACCCATTGAAAGATTGTGGCTGAGACCCATGTAACTGAACACAAATTAGGAAAAGGAAAGCATACACATTTATTCAGTATAAGTTTTCCACCACAAAAAAGCCTTCAAAATAAAGACCAAATAAATGTGAATCTATATTTACTTTCTAACTCTGATGAAGTTGATGAATAGCTGTAGAGAAGTATCATTGCAGGATATCCATAGTGGTAGCTGCTTAGTAAGACTTGTCCAGAATCATCTCTGTCAATGGGTGTCAGTTTTCCTCTGGCTAAGGGCACATAAGGATCTTATAACCTAGTCCAGAAAAAGACAAGAGAGTTCTTTTATTGCTTGAGAAGGACAGCAGAGAGTGAGAGTCGCCTTTCTGTTTCTGTTGCTTTCTTGAATGTGAAGGTGCCATATTTTGGGATAGTATGTTTTAAACCTATAACAAACACTATCACAAACTTTCTCCCTCCATCTCCTTATAGCTACATAAAAATTTAATTACTCTAACTTGTCAGTGTAATTCCAGTTACTGTGGCAGTTGCAGTTCCAATACCTAATCTGCAGTGGATCTTCAAAACAGTGTAACTGCCAAATAGTTTGCTGGGTCAAAACACTGCTTTTTAATTTGTCCTCCAAGTTTAGAAATGTAATAGCCTATGTAACCCTTACAGGAATTTATCAATTGACATGACAGCAAAAATGAAATAGGACTCAAAAGATTTCACCAAAGTAGACAATAGCTTTAATTTTCAGCATAAGTTTGGTAATATGACAAGCCAAGTTGAAAAAGTATTAAACTTACAAATTAAATCCTCTCTAAAAATCCTTTCTCTGATTTTTAGTTGATCTTTATAGGTAGTCATGCTTATCAAAATATGGGGAGGGGCGAGGGGGTTAAGGGAGGGTAGGGGACAAGGGGAAAAAAGAGAACCAAGACCTGTCATGTAGAGGTACAAGATCCCAACAATGAATGTAACTGTACTGAATACCTAAAATGTACCAATAAACTCAATTAAAGCTGAAAAAATAGGGGTTAGATTTTAAGAGTATTTAAGATTTTAAATTTGTCCTAACAAGTTTATTTAACTCCTACAGATTTTATGCAAATAAAAAGTATAGGTAATATTTATTAAAAGCGCACCATGCTGCCAGGTGTGGTGGCACATGCCTGTAATCCCAGCACTCGGGAGGATGAGACAGGAGGATCACTGTGAGTTCGAGACTAGTGAGTTCCACGTCACTCTCAACTATATAGTGAGAACATGCCTCAAAAAAACAAAACAAAACAAAAAATTGTACCGTGTTGCCATGCTAAATATTTTTATGAATATAATATAAAATTTTCTAAAATTTTGTAAGAAATATTATTAGTACTATTCATTTTAAGTGTGAGGAATATGAAGAAGGAAAAAGTGAAATTAGTAAGCACCAAGTTGCTCATAAGAAGCTCTGCTATATAGGAACTCAAACTCCAAATTCAGAACCCATGAGCTGTTGTTTATATGTGTTTAAATGCCAGCCCCAAACTGTCACATGTTGAAGCTTAGTGCTTGGTGGGGGGGATGATAGTTTGGAACTCTCAGGCTTTGTGGCTTCCTGTCTAGTATAGGTGATCTTTTTCTACCATACGTGATCCTTCTCACATTGCCATGTGTTCCTTCAGTTGTCTTACCATCTGCAGCAACAATGAGTTGCTCATCTGAACTAAACTAATGATGATATCTTGCTCTTAAATCTCCAAAAGTATGAGTGAAATAATCTCTGTTCTTTATAAAATTACCTTGCTTCTGTTATTTCTTTATTGAAATGAAAAATTAAGTGCTATACCTTGAAAATTGTGCTATTCTCTATTTTTCTTTTCAAATGTATTTCAAATTAATGTAATTCTTGCTCTTCTCTTGGCATTTATAATTCACACATACATATCCATTAAAAGCGCACATATAGAAACATGTAATCATTCTTTACAGCAGAATAATTTTAACTTCTTATGCTCTACTATCTAATATTTGATATTGTTTGAAATTCTGTGTATTTTAATTTGAGAGATTAAGACTGGTATTGCAGTATGTTATGGATATATGAAGTTTTGATATAATATATACTCCTTTGACTCACTCTTTACTTTTTCTACTAAAATATTAAAAAGCCAGGACAGTTGTATTTAAGCAATGATCTAGAGATAAACATTAAATATTTATAAAAGGTATGAGTGTGATCCTGAGAAGATTATGTCTATACTTCTTCAGTGAAATATAAATGTTAGTAATACCATTTTACAAAAAAATTATATTTATACATAGGCAAAAAAATACATAGTTTATATATTCACATAGAAAGATTCCAATACAACAAAAGGACATTTTAAATTGCTGATATATCTTCTATTCTATCAAATATTTATTTAATATTAAATATATTTTTCGTGTGTGGGTTTTAGAAAATGAAGATACAATTCCAGCTTTCAAATATTTCAGTTCTGCCAAGGAGACTGATAAAATAACAATTTTTATTACACAATCTGATGAGTGTTCTAATGAATGTATGTAAACACTATTGTGGGTGTGCAGAAGAGGAAAACATTTGCCTCGGAAAGTTAGCTGGGAAATGATTTCTAGGTTTAGTTACTCTTGAATTGGTTTCCACAGTGGATATCATTGGGAGTAATTCAAAGCAGAAATAAGATTCTTAATCCTGTTATTTTAAATTCATTGGATTAAGAAATGTGAAATTGATGAAACATGCTGCTGGGTGTGTGTTTGGATGGGTTATGGAAGCTCGACTGTATATATTATATGGTCCTAAGCCCGTTACTCTTTGCCACTGTTCTCCTGCTCTGCTTCCTAACTGTCATGAACTGAGCAGCTTGGCTCTGCTATGATGTTTCTGCTTGGAGTCAGCTAATTCTGTACTAATCTCCTGAAACCATGAACTAAATTAAACCTTGCCTCCTTTAGGTTATGAGTGTCAGTGTGTCTCAGCAGCAGAAAGCTAAACAATTCAGGAAGAAATTCAATGAAAAGCTTATCTTTTGTTCTTAAATTTACTTTTTACTATCAGAAGACATCAAAAAATGGAAAGATATACTTGTTCTTGGATAGGCAGAATGAATATTATCAAAATGGTCAGACTTCCAATGGTGATGTACAGATTTAGCCCAATCTCAATCAAAATACCAATAACATTTCTCACAGAACTAGAGAAAACAATACTAAAATTCATATAGACTCCAAAGGGACCCAGAATAGCGAAAGCAATCAAGAGCAAAATAAACAAACAAACAAACAGCAGGAGGCATCACAATCGAGAAAACAAATTATACTACAAAGCTACAGTGATTAAAGACATCATGCTCCTAGCACAAAGACAGACATGTGGATCAATAGAACATTTCAGGGGATACAGGACTAATACCTTGCAAATCTTAATCTAATTAAATATATTTGATTTTATGTAAGTTATAGCTTCAACAATTGTAATCATATGTGAAGGCAAAATTACTAAAACATGAAAAATTTACCGAAGTTGTATTCAAGAGTGGCTGTAACACCTATGGAATTTCACAGGTTTGATTTCTTCCCAGTAGTTCACTGTGTGATATTTCACCATTTTTTTTTTCTTGGAAAAGGAGCATGGTAAACCATTGGTTTTTAACTACCATATTTTATACACAAGATAACTCAACCATAAGAAACCAAAAAGGTTATCCAAAGAAATATAATGTGAGAAGGAGAATATTGTAAGTTGTAAGTAAAATCAATATAATTAATTTTCTGATCTCACTCTCTTGGAGGGTCTATCCCTTTAACAAGGCTGTTGGCTTTTCTTGTTTTTTTTTTTGTTTGTTTGTTTGTTTTGTTTTGTTTTTTCTTCTTTGGGATCTGAGAACTGCCCATTGCATTGTCTGTTCAGACTGAAGGATGGTATGATTCTGATGGTATAATTCCAGACCCTTCCACAGTTGTTCATGGCATCACTATACCTGTAAAGAGTGTTAATTATAGCTTCCTCATGTTATCCTAATTAGGGCATGCGACTATTTCCTGCCTCATGTTTGTTTAACAGACTCCCCACAAATACTTTGGTTCACTGAGAAATTCAAAGAAATGGAAAATTATTCATGTTTTCTACTTGCAGTTGAGTCATGTAGAAGATTAATTGTAGTACTAGACAAATTTCTAATAAAACATAAGATTCAGTGTCAGAAAACATTAATATTTGTGTATGTGAGTGTGTGTTTGCTAATTAGGAGAGCCACAGAGTCAATAAAGAAATTTTCTGGGAGAGATATTTTTATTAGAATGCATTTGTGATACACAATAGTTACATTAATGTTGTGAAACTGGTACATGTTCATAACACACCCTAATTATCTTTTCTTCTTGGCCCCCTCCCTGCCAATTTTCCTTCATCCCCTGATCTTCCATCTCCACCAACTATAATCCATCTCTTATTTTGATCTGTAAATTATCGATATTTTTCATTTCTCATATGAGAAAACCTATGCGATATTTAACCTGTGTATGTTTTATTTCCCTTAGCATATAGTTGCTTTGAAGTATTTTTTACAATGTGATTAGAAACCACATTAATGTCATCTAGATATCTTGTATTTGTTTTACAAATTCTCTCAGGAAAGTCAGATATAGTCATGTATTTTATATTGTCTTCATATATTTAAATTACTGTTTTAACACTGGGTGAAAGCCCTCTGCAGTTATTTCTTTGAAATTAGTAAAACAGATGTGGCAGAGGCTAACTTGTCATTTCTCGTAATGATCATTTATTATCATGTCATGGGGGAACTCAGCTGAAATGTTTGGGAATCTCCCATTTGTCTGGCTTTTAAATTGTTTGTTTTAATATTTAACATCTTGGCAGGGGACAAATGTCTGGCTTACACAACTGAATATTTTGTATTGCCTGACTGGTATGAGTGCTTCCACCAATAAAGTCCTAGTGATGTGTGAAGATAAAATGCATATGACTTGTGACTATTAATTCCTGACATATAAATTTCCAGTCTGTATTGCATATCTGAGAAACTGTTTAATTATGAAGACACTTATTAGATTAAGGGACTGTGTCAAGAAATAGATTTTCTGATTAAATATGAATTATATTTTGAAAGTTGAACCTATTTATAGGTTCAAGGTGAAAGTGCTTCAAAATTATGCCATAATGGTGTGCTATGCAACGTTGTAGTGTGAAATTTATGATGACACAGTTTCTGCATTGTAAATAAAGATGCTGAATAAGCCTGCTAGGGGCCAGATTTTTGAACTTTTGATAAAGGTATTTAACATGGAGATAAGACCGTGCAATGAATTTTACTCAGAAATGAGATAGTAAGAGTTAGTGCCATTGTTACTATAATCTCTTGCTTCCTACAAAAGCAACATGCATAATTATAGGCTGTTTCATAGTTCTTTTCCCCATTTTCTTTGTGTCAGCAGCATTGAAAGGTAAACTACTAGAGTCGTTGAGTAATAGCATTAATAAAAGTTTTATAATGGATTTTTGATGACAACATAGAAAATATTCCATTTTTAAGGACTGTCTATAAAAATAAAATTTTTACATAAAGCTATTTAAATTTCCATTCTTAGTCATTCAACAATATTTACTGAGTATCTACTTTGTCTAAAATTTGAAGCTGAAAATTAAAGAAATTCTCTAACCTGAAGAAACATAGATGTTATTGTAAAAATGACACATATAGATCTCCTAATAAATTGATGGAGAGTTGTCCAGTCCCTCTGATTAAGGCAACTTTGATAAATGAAAAGTAATTCCAAATTTGGATGCTTTGTATTTAAAACTGTCTCAGTTCACTTGCCAAACCTAATACCCTGGACTAATTATATAACCTCTTTAAGATCTAATCCTCAATAATAAAATATGATTACAACAGTAGCTACTACGTGGGTTAATGTGAAAATTAAATTGCATATTACACATTAATGGATGCACATTCTATATATTGTAAATATTAGTGAAATGCTAAATCTTTATTGGTGATTAAATTGTGGTGAAAACATGAATGAATGAATGAGAAATGAACGAGTCCTGGCTGGGGTCCGGTAAAAGGAAGTGAATTACGAAACCTCTCATTTCTAAATTCTACTTGTTTTTTCCTTCACCTTGCAAGCATGAAATATAAAAGTATTTTCTAGGCAAATGCTAGTGATCTTGACTAGTTTTTCTGTAGCCTTTTTATTTTTGTCTACTCTTTACACCAAAAGTGGAATAATCTCAATAACTATAAACTGATAACATGAGATTAAAACCTGAGTAGCTGATCATCACTTTTGGAATTGAACCCAGACTCATGGGCATAGCTGAGGGGAGGCCCTACGTATCTGCATCTCTTTTGTCCTTCGTAGGCTCATCTTGGGTTTTCTTCCCTGAAGTCTTGGCGACCACTGTGCTCACTTAGCCCTTAATCAGTTTCCCAGCATTTCATGATCCCATTGCTCTTGACATCTGTACCCTATTTTTCTTCTGCCCAAAGTTTTTTTTCTCCTCCTCCCTCTTCCTACTTCCGGCTTGTTTATCCATTCTTCCATCAGGACAGTTGTTGCAGATCAATATTAGAAATGTAGTTTTTTTTTTTTAAAGCTGAGGATTGGCATCCTTCTTGCTAGGCTAGTGCACTACCATTGAGCTACAAACTCAGGCTTCAAAAAATATTATTTTAAGATAAGACCTTTCTAAGTTTCCCAGGGTGGTATTGAAGTTGTGATTCTCCTGTGTCTCAGTCCCCTGAGTATCTGGAACTATAGACATGTACCACTGTGCCCTCCAAGCTTATGCTTTTAAATGTCATAGCAAGATCTTTGTCTTTCTTCATACTGATTTAAAAATATGTATTTAAAACAAGTGTAAATCCAAGTTTCTTTCTTCTAACAGGGAGGATTGAAACTTCATCTTAGCTCAAGCTTTGTAACAGATACCCTACATAGACTGTGTAGCCTTAAGGATAGATATTTACTTTCTCAGACTTCTGAAGGCTGCAGAAATCACAGATTAAGATCTTACTGGCTTCCAGATGATTGCCTTCTGGCTGATTTTCGTATTACTCTTGTGGGCAGAGAGCTTCCATCTCTTCTTGTGAGGATACAATCTGTCGTGGAGCTTGACCTTCATGATGTCATATATGCCTAATTACCTCTAGAAGGCCTCATCTCTGAAGGCTATTAACACTGAGATGAGGAGTCTCCTGGAGAGAAGCAGATACATTCACTCTGTAGCCATATTGCATGTTATCTTTTATGCTCATAAAGTATTGCTTAATAAGTAACATACTTCTAAAGAAATACAATTGAGGGCCAGGGATTTAGCTCAGTGGTTCTGCCTCCTGCCTCGCAAGCACACCAACCCAAGTTCGATCCCTGGTATATATTCATTCATATATATATATATATATATATAT
>NW_022900941.1:22515835-22521428 GCF_012274545.1 Fukomys damarensis | reverse complement strand
ATAATAAAATACCAATATATATAGTCAAAAAAATAAAATATTAAGATATTTTATTATAGTACCAATATATATATATTCAGATATATAATCAAAAATAGTAAAATACATATATATATAGTCTAAAATATTAAGATATTTTAGCAATCTTTTCAGATTCCCCATATGATAAAATATGTCTTAAGATTAATTTTCCTTTATTTTGGTACCAGCAATCAAACTCAGGATCTTGCACTTGCGAGGCAGGTAGTAGCACCACTGATCTAAATTCCTAGCCCAATATTAATTTTCTAATGATCCAATGGACTCTGTGATATATAGTCTAAAATATTAAGATATTTTAGCAATCTTTTCAGATTCCCCATATGATAAAATATGTCTTAAGATTAATTTTCCTTTATTTTGGTACCAGCAATCAAACTCAGGATCTTGCACTTGCGAGGCAGGTAGTAGCACCACTGATCTAAATTCCTAGCCCAATATTAATTTTCCAATGATCCAATGGACTCTGTGTGTGTGTGTGTGTGTGTGTGTGTATGTGTGTGTGTGTGTTGTGGTGTGTTTGTTAAAACCATCTTCATACCCCAAAGTATCTCACACTTATATTGATAATTATTTTCTGGTATGAGACTAAATGAAAAACTTGTCATTTTGTAATATAGACATTTCATTTTCCACTTTAAAGAGTTTAAAGTTTGGGAATATTTGCTCTAAGTTGAAATTTTGTTTTACTTATGACTCAAGGAACTTGATTGCTCATGTTCCTCATCCTTCAGAGTCTAGTGATCTCTCCCTTATTAAAGAAACAATAAATTGGACAAATCATGTTCATAGAAGAGAATAGAGAAGGAATATGTCAAAAGACAGCTGGGAAAAGCTCCAAATTCAATGCCAAATACATCTATTGGGTGCAGTTTTCAAATCATATTTCTTAAAAGGGCTTCAGAATAGAGACCAGGGATTTAGCTCAGTGGTTCTGCTGCCTGACTTGCAAGCACAAAGACCTGAGTTGATCCCCGGTACCAAAACAAAACAAAACAAAACAACCTTCAGAATAACCAGACCAAGCTACAGGCTTTTAAGCAGCTGAAGCTCCATACTCAGAATACTTAATCTGTAGCTGGTGTTGGCCTACCCACCTACGCCTGGTTAGAGGGATCTTCTAAGATAGCCTTCAGTTCCTGGGATTTCTGGGAATTCAAAGATTTCTGGGTGATGCAAGAACAGAGAAACTACACCCTTTGAGAGTAAGTTGTAAGTGTGTAGTATTTCAATTATAGAGCAGCACCCGATGATAAATAGGAAAAATAAATCAGTAGTAGTAAAAAGAGAATTCTATCTCCTCACTTTTCCCTTTTGTTGGGTTTCTGTTCGACTTCTGTCTATCACTAGTCTCCTTTAATTCTTGTAGCAGGATTACAATGGGAATGTTGTAATTGGTGGGAGATTGGCCTGTGGTAATCTTTCCTGGTTAGGCTGTAGCAGAAGTGCTACCCACTCACTTTAAGTGAATACAAAAGTATACACTATGATATCAATTTATAAAGAATAAAATCAAAAAATATATTTTAATGAAAAATGGTGAATAATATTATTTATGTAATAAGATAATTTTATTTTTTATACTTTTCTTTCATTTATAATTCATGTTCCCCAACATGGTTTCCCAGGATTAACATTATCCGAAAGATTGTTAGAAATACAGAATATCACTTTCCATCTCAAACTTAGGGAATAAGACTCCGAATTTTAACCGAATCCCAAGTGATTTTCATGTACATTAAATTTTAAAAATAATGTTATATGGAATCAAATTTCCTTATGTAATCTGAACATTGTTTTAATAAAAGGTAATTAACAGTTAATGGGAATGAATCAGGCAGGGTTACGGGGAATCAGGAAGATGGCATTGTTAATTACTTTAGAGTAATTTAGAATTTGGTACAGAATGCATAAATGAAATGGGACTTATTTTTTCAATTACCGTATTCCCCAACTGATGTGTTTCCCCAAGCGATACGGATTTTAGTAGTCCATAAATATTTTAAATGTAGAATGTATTAATTTTTAAGAAGGCAATACATGACAAGAAGATTGAGATTTAGTGACAGTATCAGATGTTTAGCAATATAAACACTAGCTATAACTTTGCATCATTGGCTGAGCTCCTTAAATTTTCTGTTCCTAAATTTTCTCATCTAGAAGAAAGGAGAGTATATTTTCCTTACTGTTCATTACTACAACATTTGTAGTAGTATAAACCATATGGTAATATTTTAGAAAATATCTGCCATTATACATTGAAGTTAAATTGTACATAAAACCCCAGCTTCCGCACTAGGTATACCACGTGTGACAAGTTCCAAAATCTGTCAAAGCCTGCTTCTTTACTTGTGCATGAAAGAGGTAATAAGTTCTGCTTTATGGAATGATTTCAAGGATTTAATGAAATAATGCTTATAAATATTTAACATAATGCCTTGCATAACCACTTCACCTATTGGCTTGAATCATTATATATATTTTAAATTTGTGTTTGATTTTTAAAATACCTCTTTCTTTATGATCATTTCTATGTAAGCATCTTTTCTGAAGATGTCCACTTTTCTTTCTTTCTTTCTTTCTATTTTTTTTTTTTTTTGAGGGGTTGTGGTGATAGGGAAAAGTAAGCTAAGTGAGGTCTCTAATCTGGATTTTTTTTTCCTTTTATTGAGTTTATTAGTACGTTTAAGGTATACAGTACAATTACATTCATTATGGGGATCGTGTACCTTTACATGACAGGTCTTGGTTCTCATTTTTTGCCCTTGTCCCTGCCCTCCCTTCACTCCCTCCTCCCCTCCCCATTTACAAACACTTTATTTCCATTTTTTCATTTTGTCATTTTTTTTTCCTCTCCCTTATTACCTTTCCCCTACCCTTCCCATTTTCCCTACACCTTTAGCCTTTTTCTTCCTATTTCACATGGTCAATTATATCATTAGGATCTTGTGTACTATTATAGTTTTTCACTCCAGAGAAGCCATTCAGTATTTACACATGTGTGACTTATTTATTTCACTTAGGAGCATATCCTCAATATATATCCATTTTCCTATGAATGAATCTATTTTCTCATTCTTTGTGGCTGAGTAGTATTCCATTTTATAGAAAAACCACACCTTCTTTATCCAGTTTCCAACTGATAAGCAAATGGGCTGTTTCCAAGTTTTAGCTATTACAAACTGCGCCATTATAAACATCGGTGTGCATATATCACTGTGGTATGATTCTTTTAATTCTTTTGGAAAGATACCCAGCAGAGGGATGGCAGGGTCAAATGGAACCTCTAGTCCCAGCTCTTTGAGGTATCTCCATATTGATTTCCTCAGTGGTTGCACCAGTCTGCACTCTTACCAACAATGGAGAAGGGTTCCTTTCTCCCCACAACCCTGCCAACATTTGTTATTGGTTAATTTCTTGACAGCAGCCATTCTTTGTGGGGTGAGGTGGAATCTCAGTGTTGTTTTCATCTGCATCTCTCGAATGACCAGTGATGTGGAGCATTTTTTCATATATTTACCTGCTGCTTTTACTTCTTTGAGAAATGTCTGTTCATTTCAGATGCCCATTTATGAATTGGGTCTTTAAAACTGGACCCTTATCTTTCACCATGCACTAAATTAAAATCCAAGTGGATGAAAGATCTAAACATTAAAACAGAAACACTAAACTTGCTGGAAGATAAGTTAGGCAGAACTCTTGAAGACATTGGCATAGGAAAAGACTTTATGAACAAATCCTCAGTAGCATGGGAACTAGCATAAAGAAACAATTAGTGGGATCTCATCTTGTTAAAAAGCTTCTGTACTGCAAAAGAAACCATCAACAGAACTAAGAGAAAAAATACAATGTGGCAAAACGTTTTTACCAGCTGCTCCTCAGACAAAGGACTACTATCAAGAATATATAAAGAACTCAGAACAATCAGCCCCCTCTAATCTGGAATTTTAATAGTATGGCAAGCATATCAAAGAAACTACTTAGGTTTCTTAATCTGATTTTCAAGTTAAAGACTTACAAATGAATACATTTTGAGAAAAAAGAACCACAAAAGTTACCACTACAGTTGACTTTGATAAAGTATACAAACTCATTGTATTGGTATATAATAAAAAAATTGTTTCCACATATGTCTTTGCAGTAGCTCCTTGAATTTGTTAAAGCAGGTTTTGATCAGGCCTATCTTAGAGAAGAGGAAAGTTAAAATTTAAAAACATAGAGCACTGTACTGTATGCTTAAAATGTACTAATAAACTCAATGAGGGGAAAAAAAAAAAAAAACATAGAGCACCTTTCTCAGATTCACTCTGCTAAGAATGACCTGGCTGCTATTTGCATGTAGTTGTTCTGCAGCACAGATCTGTGACCTTGCCCTGTGGTGCACTGGATTCTGAAGGAGCCAGCTGCATTCTGAGTCACAGTGTCTCCCTTCATGTCTTCTGTCCACAAGAGGAAGACACAGATTTCTTTTAATGAAACCAAGCGAAATAAAATAGCAAATTACACCAATGCCTGTAAAGTCATTTTTGGAAGTTTCTCTAGCATTAGAAGTAAATTATTTTGTTAAATTCATCTGTATCATTGGAATAAAGCCCATTATATCATGAGATATCTATTTTATTGGTATTAAGAAACCTCTTTACTTACTGAAATTCCTGTGTTTTATTTATCCAATTTCCCTTCTGATATTTAGTTTTTTTTTTCTTTCCTTCTTTACTTTGGGTTAATATATTTGTCTTCTAAGTTCTTAAGACAGCAGCTGAAGCCATAGATTTTGCTATTTTATTATTTTTAAACTTTACTTCAAGAATAGTGAAATAATTTAGTGGTATACATTTCTATACACCCATAAAAATTCCCAAACTTTATTCCAATTACTATATCCAACAATTACGATTGAGTGAATATATCCAAGTAATCTTATTCCCTTATTTTTTGGAGAAAAAATGGAGATGGATACATGAATAACTGTGTCTTTAGAAGTTAGTTAAGGCATTTGGAAACAATTTAATTCCTTTAGCCTTGCCTTTAAGGTTTGTAAGACAAGACTAGAATGGGTTAAGTCTAGGGCTAATTATTCCTCACTTCTAAGGAAAGACTTCTAACTATGCTCCTCAGCATCAGAACGAGTTTGAAGTTAGTAGGGTGCACAGGCATTATTCCTAGGCCTGTGTAAGCTTCAGGGTCCTGCTCCCTAATCCCTTCGTGAGGTTCCTTCGCATCCCGGAGGAGCTGGCTAGCAGACCCGTGTTCTCAGCACTTGCGTGAATCTCCAGGATTCCTCAGATGTTCACCCTTCTCTGTGATGAACTCTCTCCTCTCTGACACCTTGTCCTGTGGCACTGGCCCCACTGTCTTCTCTTACCTCTCACCCTTCCTCGCGCTCACTTCCGGGGCTCTCTGGGCTTGTTTGGGCTCCTCTATACTAACCATAGCTGCTATGTGATGCATCATTAATTTCTTGTTACTCGGGAGTCACTATCTTTCATTACTTAGCTTTCAAAGTGTTGAGAGGCCTTCTTTAATATATATATATATATATATGTATATATAT
>NW_022900941.1:22477365-22515752 GCF_012274545.1 Fukomys damarensis | reverse complement strand
TATATATATGTATATATACATATATATATACACACACACACACACACACACATATATATATATATATATGTATTTTTTTTAGTTTCTTCATTGTATAGGAAGATATATCTATGTTCTTTATATCCACTTTAGACTGAGTACAGGTTTGGTCTTTATAATTTTTTTTTTTTAGCAAGAATATGTACATCTGGTTTAATCATTCATACTGTAACCATACTGAAGGAAGGAACTAGAATTTATTTCTCTGTATACCCTGTATATTTTAGGAAACTGATGTCTTTGCTATATATCTCATAATTACTTAATAAAAGATAAAAAATTTTGGTAATGTTAATCTCGTATTTCTGAATTGATGATTTTGGTTATAACACTGAAAAAAAATCTAGTTGTTTTTACCAACAGAATGCTTAAATAGAATTATTTGAGCCGAAATAACCAGGAAATGTGGATCTAATCTGCTCCAAAATCCAACATTTTTATAACAATACCATGACTCCACGAATGGAACATTTCACATCTGACCTCATATGACAGACACATAAAAATATAGTGTGATATCATTTTCTGGCTATATCTGTAAGAAATACATATAGCATTAATGAATTTTATGTTCTGACTTGGGTATGCTACCAAAGATAATTCATTATACATGAATAAATATCTCCCAAACAGCAGAAATAAGATTTCTGAAACTCTTCCAGTGCCAGGTATTTTAGATAACTATGGCACACAATATAGGAGATTAAGATATTTCAAGTAAACTGTAAAGCAGATAAATGTAACCCATTGAGTGAAATGTATTTTATCCAATGATTATCAGTGATTATATCCAAATAATCATAGTCCCTTATTTTTTGGAGAAAAAAATGTAGGTAGATAAATGAATAATTATGTCTTTATTGTAAAAAAGAGTGTATTTTAATTTATTCTAGGTGATTGTTAAATCTGGGCCAGGTACGTTCCTTAGTCTGGCAGTTTATGACAATTACATCTTCTGGTCAGACTGGGGAAGAAGAGCTATCCTGCGTTCTAACAAATATACAGGAGGGGATACAAAAATTCTTCGTTCTGATATTCCGCATCAGCCTATGGGGATCATAGCTGTGGCCAATGACACCAACAGCTGTAAGTTACAATACAAATGTTATTCCCTAATTATAGAATCTCTCACGCATACTTAATTGGATTTTGTTTTCTCATACTTCTTGGAGATCATGTTGAAAATTTGACCATTCCATATATTAAAATTCTCTGAAATGTTGAAATAATTCTTAAAGTCCTTTAATCATGACCAGAGGAACAATTCATGTCCAATTATTTGTTCCTGGAATTCCACTGTGCTCTCTGTTACTCCTCAGAACTTTGATATTTCAAATTGTTATTATCAAATTCAAAACTTTGATATTAAAATTAATGATATCTCATGACTAGGTTTGCATCTGGGCTTAAAAGTTCTTCCATAATTGTAACACTTACTAAATTGTAGTTTTCAGTAGCAGTGAGTTTTCTAGTGGGACTAGTACATTTGCTTTTGTGGTATCCTTGGCAATCATAAAAGAAATATGTAGTGTTTTGCGTTAATGCATTTTCTAATCTATTCTAATTATTTCTAAAATAATCTAATTATTTAGAATGTTTGGATTTTTCAAAAGTCCTGGATGTACTTTTTATGAGATGTCTTTGAGAGGTTGAGGCACTTGAACAGATTATTATTATTCAGCTATATATATAACATGGGATGGGTACTGAATACAACACGTTACCAATAAAGCCTCTTCATTGCAGGTGAACTTTCTCCATGTGCAGTACTGAATGGAGGTTGCCATGACCTCTGCCTTTTAACACCTGATGGGAGAGTGAACTGTTCTTGCAGGGGAGACCGGATATTGCTAGATGACAACAGATGTGTGAGTAAGTAAAGAGAATCAAAATGTAATTTGACATATCTGCTCAAAATGTCATACACATTCATCAAAACTATTTTAGTGTATTCATGAAGTTTTATTCTCCTCCAATATTATAAGCTCAGTGGTTTATATTTGAAGTCCATTTGGTTTATCTCTCTATTATTATCTTACTATTTAATGTAATTATAGCACCCTGTAAGAGCTAATGATAACCAAGACAATGATTAAAGTTGTACCCCTCTGATTGCATGCTGAAAGGTATTATGGCTAGCTAAAGAATATCTGGAATATTTGCATATGACAGTCATCTGAAATCTTGTAATTGTAACTTTGGGAAACAATCAATTACAAAATTAATTAAAGCTGAAATAAGCCAGAATACAGGCAATATATCAGTAACCTTGCAGTAAAACACTCACAGTCCATCACAATGTAAATGAGAGAGAATGGTTCATGTAACTTATTTGTAATCATTTCCAAACTGTTAATTAAGAATTCAACATTGCAGCATTGCATGATCTTTATGCTTCCCAAAGGCATTAGAATCTTTAATTAGTACCATTACAGTACACACTTATTAGCAGCTAAGTTTTCAAAATAAATAATGGCTGAAGTGTTGCCATATTGCTATGAAAAATTAGTAAACAGTATAAAAGGTTAATTCCCTGTTAACTTTAAGACTATTTATATGAGAGAAAGGTGGGAAGGGAATCATGTATTTGGAAATTGGTGAACTCACTCCCCAAATGTGTCAAATTGACCATTTTTTCTCATTTATATCCCTATCTCTTTTCCTTTTACCTTAGAAAATAGGCCATGCTGTCTGTGATCATATTGTACAATTTCTTCTTTATCTTTGGTCTTCTTTTGGTCTCCGTCCCAAGAAAGCTTTTCTCTTTCACCTATTACATAACTTCTCACCTTGCAAATTGGGGCCACCAACCAACAAGATACCTCTTAGCAAAAGAGGCAAAATTTATTTTAAGTCTCTCCCGAAACAAATGAGAAATTGATGTTATGGGTCATTAATTTTAAATGTCAGTAGCCAATTTTATTTATTCAGGTCGTAAATTCCCATCATTCTTTGTCGTCTATCATTTCTCTGAGTTGCTCAGGCCATTGCTTAAGCTCCCTTATAGTTTTCCTTTGTGGTTTCAGTTGTAATGGTCTGGCTCCAATGCCGCCTGTAAGGCTGGAGTGTTAGTCATGCATTAGATTCACTCTTGTTTCTGTCACAGGTCACTACAAGTTAGTATTGAAGCAATGCCTTTGGTCAAAACAGCAAGGTTTACTTACATAAAATAAAAGCCTGTTTCTGCAAAATACAGCATACACGTTCTCCCTATGAGGCTGACTGCTTTTCTCTTTTGATGAGAATAAATAAGAAATTTCATGACAAAAATTGTTTTCTCTTTTGATGAGAATAAATAAGAAATTTCATGACAAAAATTATTTTCATTAAGACAGTCATATTCTCAAGGAACTACAGAGTCATAGTGAGTTCCTCAGAGGTGACAAAATGTGGAACCATCCATTGCGCATTCGTACTGAAATCTTACAGCCCAGCAGAGAAACTGACTTCTTGTCAAATCCATCTTTAAAAAGTAAGGTTGGATCTGGCATACCTGTGTCCACACCTGAATGAGTTCATGTAGAGATATTTGTGAACATTAATGGCGTAATTAAAAGGACTATAGTATCATTTATTGACACTCCTGAGTATTTTCCCCTGAGGGAAAACCATTTGTTGTCATAACAGATACCAAAACTGAGGCAGTTCCATTCTCACAATATGGCTAACCCTATCAACCCCATTGCTAACCCCATAAGATAAATAGGAATAGTATCCCTAATTAGATAAAGTCCTTCACTTGTACAAGAAGAAGAGGACAGCAGAACCACATTGTTGTGAGTAGGCAGAAGCAAAAAACAATCAATACGATTTCATCAATTGAACACACCTGAGCAAGAAATGTGCTCATTTAATATTTATTTTTTCATCATGCAAAGACCATTCACATATAAAATCTGTAGATAAATTTTCCTCAAAGGAATTATGGTTATACAACACTGGAGATGGCATTTTCTATCACAGGTGTTTTTCAGTGGAAAGGAAGCAGTACGCAGCCTGTATTTAAAATATTCAAAATATGTCAGGAATGTCATAAACTTTCAGTTAAGTGTCTGAAGTTGCTCCAGTTCTTGATCTAAAATAATTTTACCCAGTAATATTAGCACCCTTCTGAGTCCCTTTTCCTTTAAGTTTAATACTTTCGTTTTAAATGTTCTTTAACTTCTCTAGAATGACGTTCTACTTTATCTACTGACTGATAAGTGAAGTTTATACCATGATAAAGATTTTTATCTTTGGAAACTTGTGATCATTGAAAAAGTGAAATAAGAAATTCAAAATTAAACATAAACATGTTTTAAGAATTAGTTAAATTCAAGTATATTAAAGAAATAAAACACTGGAAATTTCAAATAATATTAGTGAATTCTTAATTGAATATTCTACTAAATTGAAAAATAAACCATATATACGATAGAAATAAATGAATTGTACCTACTTCTAACATATGACTAGATTTTAAAATTTCACTGTACACTCATTGAACAAACATTGGCGTCAGTACATAGAAGCAGAGAGCATGCCCCAAAAAATTGGATTTTGAAAGTTTGTTATTAAATATATTATTAAGAATAGAAGTGAGTTAATGCTCCTTATAGAGACATATAAAACCAGAGGTTGCATACTCATATTCCCAGTATTAAACCTTGCCATAGCAAATATTTTCTGTATTATATCATCATTGATCTCTGTTTACAATTTAAGGCAGACCAAAAAAAATTTCAGATTATTTTTTATGAACATTCTGAGATTTAGAACTGGGGTGATGTGTTGTGGTCGGAGGTGCCTATAAACACCAAGTGCTTCCTAGATCATCATTGTACTGCACCAGCTCATCCCACAGAGCACCTGTTGCCCACCTATGGTAGGACAGAGTCTGTGCCCATCCCCTCCACAGGTGAATGGAGCAAGAGCATTATGAAAATGATTTTAACCATTCCAATATTTTTAAATGATAGGATTTGACCCAGGTTTTCACTGGAAATTACTGAGGAAATAGCCTTGGATGGAGATGGAGCAAGTAGTGACCATTTATTTGAGATTTCAAGTCAAATATTAAATGCGGGTCCTCAGTTCCCTATAAAATTATAGTGCATTAAGGAATATATAGTAGATTCTGATAAGAAAGCACAAAAACACTCTCAGTGTGCGCAAAATTAATTTGATTTGTTCTTTTAAAAATTTATGTTGAAGATAGACTTTAGTCTCTATCCGTAATCACACAATCATTCAAATTTGAACAACTCCTACCTCATTAGTGCAAGGTCTCGAGTTCGATCCCCGGTAACAACAACAAAAAAAATTTGCACAACTCTTCTGCTCTTCACACAATTGCCAAATAATTAAAAATATGCAAATAGGCATAAAAGAAAAAGAGCTTTGTAAACCATAAAACATTTACAAAGGGAGAGTAAGAACAATAATAAAGTGTCCTTGTAAATTTTTTATAAAGGTCGTGAATAAATGTCCTTAAATTTTATGTTTATATAAATCGTACATTATACTTATAATGAAGGTTAAGGAATATAATGGTCATGGTATCAAAAATACTTATCATTATACAAAATTTTGGCTTTTTATTCCTTCAGCTAAAAATTCCTCTTGCAACATTTATTCAGAATTTGAGTGTGGAAATGGTGAGTGTATTGGCTATCAGTTCACCTGTGATGGCACTCCTCACTGTAAGGACAAATCAGATGAAAAACTCCTCTACTGTGGTAAGTGTCCAATTTAAGATTTACTCATTTCAGAGATAAATTTCTGGTTATTTTCATGGTTTTTGGCTTCTCTGTGTCTTTATTAAATATGAAAAAGTTACTGAAAGTCTCTTGTTGACTAACATTAGGTGTAGGGCAATTTAGTTGGCTTTGCTGGTGCTAAAATTTCCTAGTCAGCAACCAGAGAATACTGAAGATTTTTCATGCTTTTTCATCCAAGAAACACAAATTAAAACAAGTTAGACTATGACTTTTGATCTTGCCGGTAACTCATCCATAGCAGTATGTTTTAGGCTCACATTTTTAAATGTAATTGAGAAATATCAGTGCTTTTGGACATTGTAGGCTTACTCTGCAGCAGTGTCCACTGTAAGTCAAGAGCACGTTGTGGGTATGGTATCACAATCTTTTTCATTCCATCCGTGACTCTAGGATTATCATGGAGGCTCATTTCTGTGTAGTCTTCATCAAGCATGGGCTTTCATCAGCTATGCTCCCAGTGGTAAGACCAACTGTTGGTCCATCTACCCCTCTCTCAGAAGTAGAGAATTAGCATTTGTCTTCATTGGCCTCATATTTTTCTTGGAAATTTGTCTTTGTACAATCATTAATAGGTATGGCACAATTTATCCAGATTACCTATAAATTAGCCTGATTATGTGCTACACAGAATTCTAGAATCCATATATGTAATTGCTGTACTGCAGTATTATTTTGCTCATTTGTTCTACTATCAGGTTAATAATTATACCTTAATAATTAAAGAAAGGTGAAACAAGAAAACAATGGAATTTAGGCAATTCACCAGCACTCTTTTACATTACAGAATAGGGATTTCAGTCTCTTTCTTTTTTTCAATACTGTACTTTCACGTTTTGATGATAGTAATTATCATCTTTTGGCTTCTTTTGGAGTAATCCTCTAAATATATATTGTAGGACTGACTTTATGGCGATGAACAGTTTATTTATTTATTTATTGCATTACTAGGGATTGAACACAGGCATGCTCTACTACAGAGCTACAGTCATGGCTTTTTTTATTATTACTTTTTTGAGACAGGGTCTTGGTAAGTTGTTTGATATAGGTTCAAACTTGCAATCCTCTTGCTCTAGCCTCCTAAGGAGCTGGGATCATAGGTGTGCACCACCACAGACATCTACTTTGTCTTTTTTATAATACTTTAAAAATGTAACAACCGTGTTAGCTGAAGAGCAAAGCAGACACATTCTCAGGACTCCATTGGGCCTGTGAGTAATAGTTTGCCAACTCCAGTCAGAGAGCACAAGCTTTGGAATCACACCCAAGGTTGAATCTTTGTTCCTAAATTTTCAACTTTGAGATTACTATGATGAAATAAAGTTCTTTATCTTCTAGTTTCCTATAACAAAACAAAAAGTTGTAATGATGTTTAAAAATGATTAAATAAGCAAATATTTATTTATACATTCAGAACACAAATTCTGGCACAAAGTGTGTTAATGCAGTTAATATCATTAAAAGAGAACAGTTTTTACTCCAAAATGAGAATGGCCAGAGACCATCATTAAGATATTCAGGTAAACAGATATCAGGGATGGGGACGGAGCTCAGGGTGCAGCACCTACCAGGCAAGCACAAGGCCCGGTGTTCAATTCCTGGAACAACAACAACAATCAAAGACCAATCCTAGAAAACCCAATGGAATTTTAAAGATAATCTTAAGATATGTCAATGTTATTGATATTAAGATGAGTTTTCAATGTACATTTTCAGGAATACATGTTTTGTTGCTGTTTTATTTTTCATGTTATAAAGTCTTTGCATATGACAAAGAGTAAAGAGTTGCATAGTAGGGGTGTCCTTGTTGCTTTGAGGCAAATATTTCTTTATTCTGAATTAAATATTCATTATATTCCTATTCCTGTGTTACTTGATAGAAGTACAAGAAACAGTAGTGTAGGTATAACTTGAAGAGATCACCAGGTATGAAACTCGAAGCCAAGAAAAATCTTTTATGAATGAGCTACTCCTTGTTCATTAATAAATATTATATTCCAAAGCTTTAGTGTGGAATTGCATTTATGTTATAGATCCACAAATATTTTGTGGATCCATAAACCACTCTTTATAAATAAAATGTTATCTTTGATTTCCATTTTGTAAACAATATTCTATAAGACCTCTAACTGTGATTGTCTAATTTGATTTATAAGAAAACAGAAGTTGCCGAAGAGGTTTTAAGCCTTGCTATAATCGTCGCTGTGTTCCTCATGGCAAGATATGTGATGGTGAAAATGATTGCGGTGACAACTCTGATGAATTAGACTGTAAAGGTAAATGTTTTTTGCATCACACAGTGACTACTATTCCACAATGATTTGTAAACTTTTCCAAACTTTGTTCCTGAATGCACGTGGTGTATAACACTTAATAACATTTATGGACCACACTTTTAAATTCCGTCAGAATAAAACTGGAGACCATTATCTTAAGTGAGACTAAGTCAGCAAAGAAAGATACGTATGATTTCAGTCATATGTGGAATTTCAAAAAGTAGATCTTGTAAAATTTGAGAATAGACTGAGAAGACTCGTGTTAATGAATGAGCATTAAACTACAGTGGGGTAAGAACAAGAAGTTCTAGTGTGCTATTAAATAGTAGAGTGACTATGGATAACGATAATGAAATATGAACAATATTTCAAAGTACTAGAATAAAAGTTTGTGAAAGTTTTACTATAAATTCCTGAGAAGATAGATATATTTAACTTGATTTGAACATTACACAATGTGTATAAATAGCAAGCCATCACATTGTAGTCCATTAATAGATGCAATTCTTATAAATCATTTAAAAATAATTCAATTTAAAAACTATGCCTATATTTTGGTTTCTAGTATTTCACTAATTTAAAAAGTCACATTTCTTAATAGTCCAGTTCAATATCACTTTAAAATTTTTTTCTACTGAAAATGTACAATATTTAATATACTGCTTCATAAATTTTGTACTTTATTCTTTGACTGCGTTGTTCCCATGATCTCAAGTTCCTAATGAAGGCCAGGAATCGTTGGTGCTACCCTACATTCCTTCTTTGCAGATGCTTTCTCCCGATGTATTGAATCATCCACAAACCTCTTAACTGCGTTATCTTCCACATCAGTCCTCTGTAGGCTTTGATTGAGTATCCCTTTAATGGCTTCTAGTAGGAATCGGGGAAAGGGGACATTACTAGAAACTCTACAGTAAATCCTAGTCTCCTGTGAGCCATGAACAGCACAAGGTGAATTAATTTATTAGATAGATAGAAAATGTGAAAAAGGGTATAGAATTAATATGAGAAAAGGAAAAATAATGGAAACAAAATATTTGTAAATAGGGAGGGAGGGAGGGCTTTACGGGAGGGCAGGGGAATGGGGAAAAAACAAACAAGACTGATTATGTAAAGGTACAAATGTCCAACAGTGAATGTCATTAGATTGTCTACACCAATAAAATTAATTTTTAAAAAATGAGACAGAGAAGAAGCTGAGCTTTAGGCCTGATCAATGCTGCTCTAGACAGCAAACATGAAAGACCCCCAGATTGCCACACCTTTATTTAGTACATCAGGAGAAATGAATCTAACACATGACCAAAGCAGAGTTCAGGACATGGGGAGAGTAGCAAATAGGAAAGATGACTCAAAGGGCAGCAGCAGCGGCAACTCTAGAACAATGAGGAACGATTCAGATGAAGGACGTCTTCAGCTGGTGCGATCTTGTCCCAAGCATCACATCACACGGGACCACTGAGGTTTTAGCTGTGACCAGGGGCCAAAATGTCTTAACATGCTGTGGCTGGCCGATAGACAGGAGAACTAGGCCTAATTGTAATTTTGATTGTGAAATCAGGTTTCCTCAAAATGATTTAGAATTGCTCCCAGCAGCTTTTCAGTCTATACTTTTTCCATTTCATTCCTGTTTTGTTAGTCGTGCTAATTCAGTTTGATATTGCTCACAGTGACGACTGGGAGGGACAGATAGTCCAACCAGACAATCTGTGGTACAACTCTTGCCTCAGCACTATTGTCCACATTTGTGTAAGATACTAACCACTCTGTTCCTCCACTTCCTAAACTGTGAGGCAGGAAAAATAATTAAGTGAGATTATTGACATTAAACTAAATAGTAAATAATTCTCACAATAGTAAAGTATAGTAAATGTTATGAAAACAATTGCATTTTTAGAAATCATACCTTTTTAAAAATCTGGCAAAAAATATTAGTGGAACACCAATGTTTGCCGAATAAATGACAAGTTTTTTTAGTCTAACATTTATGACCTTCTAAAATCTAGATCCAACAGATATTTTCAAAGCAATTTAAAAAGAATTACCAGTTACTAAACATACTGCTTGGAGTGCTGTGCATTGAGGACTGAGACACAAAATTAATGAAATATGTTTTTCTTCCCCTGAAGCAGTTAAAACCCTAAGTGACAGACTGTATTGTAAACAGATGAAGAGATATGTAAGGTACAATGATTGAACACATAAGAACAGAATTTTTTGTTTGTGTGTATGGCACAAAATTATTCTGAAAGTTCCAGATACTACACTGAATTCAATCTGAGCATTTAAGGAAAAATATGGTAGAACAGTGAAAACAGATGCCAGTTCCAATAGAAAGAACAAATTTAAAAGCTGCAAACAGATTCAGATTATATACAGGGAATTGTTTAAAAAGTTAGAAAACTACAATAGCCGAGTGACAGTGAGACACCAGGACATGAAGGTGCTCCTTGACTTTTAGTACTCTGTCTTTATCCTGTATTCACCAGAAAGTTGCTGGAGGTTTAAATCAGGACAAGTCAAATTGCATTAATTATTAATATTTTTTTAAGCAGGGTCTTGTCTTATAGTTCAGGCTCACCTTGAACTCATTGTGTACCCAGTTTGGCCTCACACTCAAGGAAGTCCTCCTACTTCAGCCTCCCTGAATTCTGGGATTACAGGCATGTGCAACCATCCCAGAAAATTTTCATTTATTTTTTTTAAATAAAAGAAATAGATTTGTGTAAATGAGGACTGTAATGATGATATTCAAAAGATAAAGCAGGAATCTACCACATACCATGAGAGCTAACAATAAAGAGGAGAAGACAAAGTTCACAGTGGTTTAAAAAGATAACATGGTTTGCCTACTGTCCTACCCCTCTACACTCTTCCACCCCTCCCTATTTACAAAAGCTTTGTTTCAGTTTTTTCTTTCTTTTCTCATTTTTTTTCTTACCCTTCTTTCCTTTCCCCACCCCTGTACTTCCCCTTTGAAACTTTGCTTCCTATTTCTCATCATCTATTATACATTTTGGTCCTCATTTACACCTTCAGGTTCTCATCCCAGAGAGACAATTCAGTATTTACATGTCTGTCCTATTTATTTTGCTTAAGAGTATGGCCTCAATATACATCCATTTAGCTATAAATGTCTCTAGTTTATCGTTCTTTATTCAGTGTTTTTTTTTTTTTTTGTTTTTTTTTTTTTTTTTTTTTTTTTTTTTTTTTGATCCAGGGATTGAACTTGGGTCCTTGCGCTTGCAAGGCAGGCCACCATAGTTTATCATTCTTTATGGCTGATTAGTTCTCAGTTTCTTTTAAAAAATAAAACACTTTCTTTATGTAGTCACCAGTTGATGGCATTTGTGTTGTTTCCAAGGTTTAGTTATTACTTTCTGCTGCTATAAACATGAGTGCACATATATCGCTGTGGTATGATACTTTTAATTATTTTGTGAAGATGCCCAGCAGGGGAATACTGGGTCAAATGGGACTTCTAATCCTAGTTTTTTGAGGAATCTTCACACTGACTTCCACAGTGGAAGTTTACCAGTTTATACTCCCACTAACAGTGAAGAAGTGTTCCTTTTCCCCCAAATAGCCTCACCAACATTTGTTATTGGTTGATATCTTGACAGCAGTCGTGCTTTCTGGAGTGAGGTGGGATGTCACAGTTGTTTTTATTTGCATCTCTCAAATGACCAGTGATGTTGAACATTTTTTCATATGTTTATTTGCTGTTTCTTCTTCCTCTCTTCCTCCTCCTCCTCCTCTTCCTCTTTCTCTCCTCCTCTTCCTCTTTCTCTCCTCCTCCCTCTCTCCTCCCTCCCACTTCTCCTTCTCCTCCTTTTTTGTACTGGGGATCAAACTTGTGACCTTGTGCCTGCAAGACAGGTGATGGAACTTCTGAGCTAGAACTCCAGCCCTGCTGTTTCTACTTCTTAATCTAAGAAATGTCTGTTCATTTTAGATGACCATTTTTTGGAATAAGTCTTTAAATTGGGGGGTCCTAATTTTTTAAAGGTCTTTATATACTGTAGATAGCAGACCTTTGTCTGAGGAACAGCTGGTAAAATTTTTTCTCCATATTGTGGGTTGTCTTGTCACACTGTTGGTGGTTTCTCTTGCTGTGCAAAAGCTTTTTAATAAGATAAGATCCCAGTTGTGGATTCTTTGTGTTAGTTCATGTGCAACTGAGGTTTTGTTCAGAATGCCTTTTCCTATTCCAATGTCTTCAAGAGTTCTACCTAACTTTTCTTCTAGTGGGTTTAGTATTTCTGCTTTATTTAGGTCTTTGATCCATTTAGCTTAGGGCATGGTGAGAGATCTGGGTCTACTTTTAACCTTTGGTAAATTGAAACCCAGTTCTTCCAGCAGCATTTATTAAAGAGGCTATCTTTTCTTCAGTAAGGGTTTTTAGCCTCTTGGTCAAAGATGAGGTGACTAAGTATGTCTGGAGTTGTTTCTGCACCTTCTAATGTGTTGCATTGATCCTTAGGTCTGTTTCAAGCTCCCAGTGATAAATGGAATCATAATGTATAATAAAATGTATCAATAAAATTATTTTTTAAGAGGAAATGATTAGGCAAAGGTATTTAGGCTACAGGTAGTAAACATTGTGGACAAAGGAAGTGATGCATGTAGAAAGAGGATGTAAAGCTAGTGGAAAATAATTGTTCAGTAAGTTTTTTGGGCAGATCCATCACCTTAGTAATTCACAGTCTCAGGTGATAAGAAGTATTTATCATCCAAAAGGAAGGACATCTTTCTAAAAGGGGCTATTGTGGCTACCATGGGTTAAAAAGAGCAGATAAGACAGCCCTTTTCTCTAGTCACTGTTTTTCAAAAGTCTTAGCCAAAATAAGAGAGATACCAAATTGTCACATTGTGAGAACTCTGTGGTCCTTCTCTAATTCATGAGTAGTATTATAGAGGTGGTGATTGAAACATCTGAAGAAAACAGAGCATGAAATGTATGGGGTGCTAAAAACAAAATTGAGTTAATAATAATATTTAAAGAGACATCAGAGAAGAAAGAATCTCATATAGATTAAGTGATAGATTAATCAAAAAACGTCTCCAAGAAGAAAGATTGTTTTGGCATCACGGCTTCATAGGGTTAAGGGTTTTATGAAGTGTATATCCTCTACTACAGCCAAAGACATATGACAAAATATGACAAATAGAACATTACTTATAATTTTAAGGTATTATTGGCAAATATATTGTTAGATGAGTTACTTGAAAGCAAGGAAAAGCAGAACAAGTGTGCTCTCCTTTAAAGTTGGATAAAAGAACACATGTGGATAAACTTACAAGTTGGTACAAGATCAAGTCAGAAAAATCAATAGTTTGATCAGCCCTGATTAAGTAAAACTAGAACAGACTAGAGGATGAGTATATGAGAAATCTGCTAGACCAAAAGAAATGTTTAAATACAAATCAGTGACTAGGATTGTTCTCCTACCAAAATTTAAAACTTTTATATTTGTTTTTTTGCTTATGATATCATATATTCATATAGAGGCAAATGTGACATTTATATTCACGCTGGATTAAAATTTCCATCACGAAATCTAATCTTTGTCAAAACCATAAAGAAATAGAAGAGTTATATAGAATTATAACAATTTCTAAGTACTTTTGTAAAATGTGGGAAGCAAGGAAAATGAAAACAAAAAACAGGAGAAATAAAAGGTGTCAGTTAAAAAAGGAAAACATGAAAGATCTTGGGTAATAAACACAGAGAAAACACGATAGATGGATGGATAGAGAGAGAGATAGCATGGGAATGGACATAAGACAATTTGGGACATTTTTAACCTGTTATAAAATCATTATTCATTTTGTTTATTTATTTATACTTGTGGGTCTTTTGCTTGGATTGGAATTGGGATACGATAATGAGGAGTATTACCATTCTGAATTTGGAGAACTTGTAGACATTCAAAGAAAGCTATATCAAAGATGTAAGATAGAGATCTGGAGCTCAAATAATGTATTTGGACTGGAAATATTGATTGTGAACTCATTAAGGGAAAGAATGTCACAGTGTACAGAGTAATATTTGCTTTCAAAGAGTGCATCCGAATTACCTGTAAATAAATATATATATATATATATATATATATTTATTTATTTATTTATTTATTTATATATTTATTTATTTATTTATTTATTTTAAGAAGTAATGGCTCTGTTAAAAAGTAATGCACAGGTCTTATGGAAGTTTGTGTACAGTGAATTATTTTCTCATGAAAGGAGACTAATTCAACGTTTTAAAGTATTATAGAGAGGGTAAGGAGTAGTTATAGATTACAAATATGCATTGCACATAACTAATAGGCAATTTTAGTGAAATTATATGGAAATCCAGATCATTGGTTATGGCAGGAAATAGATGATAAATGAATAAAGATAGTTAATGTACAGTGCTTTCAGAAAAGATTGGTGGTAAAGGAAAGGAATGCAGTACTGCACAGTTGTGTTGAGAAACCTATGTAGAAATAAGAAATAGAAAAGAATCATACAAATCACATACTTCATCGCTATATGGAAGTTTGGGGGGTTACTCTGCCTCATCCCTCGTTGTGTGACTTGTGGCAAACACGTGACTTTAAGAGTATCTAAACTTGACAGCTTAGAAAATACTACTTATATTTGCAAATTAAGTCACCTATTATTCACCTCCCCTATAAAAGATAAAATGATAAAATGTAAGATGCTATCATCAGTAGAGGAAAATGAATAAGCATTTGGAAAAATTGAGAAAAGGATACTAGAAGACCAAGAAATAGGTATGTTCAATTTATTATTTACAAGCAAGAAAGACTATATTAAAAACATTAAATAAAATCAATGGTAAAAGTATAAAAGTAGAATATAAAAAAGCTGAACTATAAATATATAAAATAGATTTTAAAGCAAAATTTTCCAAAGGGATACAATTGAAAAATAATGTTACTATGGATTTTCCTGAGAAATAAAACTTGTTTTCAAAAATGGTAAATCAGTAAGTGTGTTTTGGTTTATGAAATGTTGTGTTTGGTAAATGGTATTAGGAGGTTACTAAATTCTTAGGTGGGGAATTAAGGCAGTTAGTTGTAAATAGTAAAGAAAGGTTTATTTTTGCTTAATGATATCAGTACAAGTTGTTGAATAACAATAAAAACTTACAAAGGTTGTTTTTCCTTTTCATGGTTTAAACTTCATATCTGTGTTATGACTATCTCAGTCATATTCTTAGGCATAGAAGTGTGGATTTGTGAATTAAGCTTGTGTCCTAACTTTTCTGCTGTAATAATGATAGTTTATAAAGCATAGCAGTTAGTTAGTTTAAAATTACTAAAACATAGGACATAATGTCCTTTTTGCAAAGAGAAGGATATTTAAAACTAAAATTGTTCTTGGATGCACAGACTATTACTTACTAGTAATTAGTCTGTTTATTTAACTTAATCTGTTTCTATAGATAAATGGGTAGGTTTTTAATGGAAAGACTACTCATTTCAGTTGCATAGTCTGTTTTTTTTTTTTCTCTTAGCTTAAATTTGCTCACCTTGGTGTCCTTAAAGGACACTCTTCAAGCCAAAGAAGGAAGATCTTTTTATACAGAAGGCTGTATATATAACAGTAACTGGGTCTGTGTCCCCCAACCTTTTCCTCCCAGCACAAAATAGTGAAGGAAATGGCATGTGTAAGGGATTAGAAAGAATGAAAAAAAATTTCCCTCTATGTCTTCCACTTCTTTTTTTTTCTCATTGAGTTTATTGGTACATTTTAGGGATACAGTACAGTTTCATTCATCATTGGGATCTTGTACCTTCCCATGACAGGTCTTGGTTCTCATTTTTTCCCCATACCTCATCCACCCTTTGCTCGCACCACCCTCCCCTATTTACAAAATCCCCTTACTCCTCACTTTCTAAAGTCAGTGCAATGCTGGAATGCAACACTTTGCTGCATATATATGCAGACATGCAAATAATCTGTTGTTTTGAACCAAAATAATAAAAAGTATGATAAGAAATAGATACATGAGTTTACAGGGAGATTTGATAGGCTGTAGTAAAAGGCTGTAACAAAATTATCTGCAAATTATTAGAAATGTTATTGTACATTTAATTTATAATTCTATGGTGGCTACTACTACTTTTTAATCCAATAAGGAGAATCTATTTACAGAGTAAAATATAGGTTAAATGGAACTACTTTTTGTGTCTTCTGTCTTTGAGGAAAAGAAAAACACTAAATCCTCATAAATCTTTTATTTACTGCCTCTTTAAAGGTTTTCTTTTATGAACGAGGGCATTAGACATTGGGCTATCTAGGAAAGATATGAAGAGTTGTTCAAAAAGTTTGTCATTTTTGTGTTCCTCTAATGGAGTGTGACAAGATGAGTGAGAGATTCAGGGAGAGTGCACGATGTTCCTCCTCCACTGTTCAGATGAAGTTAAATTACTTCTTTGGGGAAGTGCATGAATTTCCTTGGGCAGCCAGAATGCTCTCAGGTACACTGGAGCTCTGAGGCTACTTGAAGAAAAGGAAATTGGTGGGATTTTTTCCCCCCACTGAGTTTGTAGGGAAAACTTTGAAAGATTCCACCCAGAGCAAGCTGGAAGGAAAGGATAAATATTCTGGAGGAAAAAAATTAGCATTTTTTGTGTTTATTTACTCTGAAACTAAGAAGTAAATTAAATAATTAAATAAAATATGCTTTGAAAATAAAAATTACAGATATATGACAGCAAATTTAATGCTTTTCTTTTCTCCTTCCTCTTTCTACGGTTTGGATTAGGGGAGATGGAAGAGAAAAGGGTCTTAGGCTATTTATGAGAACCTAGGAACCGCAGAAACTGATTGAGCTTATATCTTTCATAGCCCATTAAAGATTTTAACTGACAGGGTGAAAAGAATGAAAGAAATAGGAAAATTAAGAAAATATATTAAGTAAAGAGTGCTTTTCCTATCTCTTGTGCTACTACTTTAGACTCGCAATCTCTGTCAGTCTACTGTTTTTTAGTATCTCATTACCATTCCTGGGATGGATGCAGTATGTTTTCACTCACATTTTGTAGGCTACCTTTTTCTTTTGCACTATCTGGCAGGAAAAGTCTAACATTTCTCACTTGGCTTATCTTTATTTGGATCAAATTATTTTCTCCCTCTCTTTATTTAAACTTTTAGCCTGAGGATAAACTGTCAGAAAACTTTCATATTCACTTGACAAACTAGAGATGCCAATATCTTTCTCCCTCAAAAATCACCCTTAGGGTGAAACAAATTTGAGTAGTTGAGTTACCAAAACAAAGCGAGGAAGGGTTGTAGTTCAGAAAACAGAAAGGAAAAGGTTTTGGCAGAAGAAAAATATGTTTACTTACTTAATGAAGTCCATCTATTTCTGGATTTCTCCCATCTTTCTGTACTAATGCAAGAGGGCTTAATCTCCACTACCACCATGCGACTAATGGTTGCAAAATTTTACAGTGACTTAATATGTAAATTCATTAGCCTTTTTTCATCACCTTTTTAACCCTTTAGTTGTTCTCAAACTCTGTGTTGAGTCATGGACTCTATGGAAACAATACAATGTGTAAAGGGGAAATCTGCTACTATTGGTACATCTCGCACTCTGTAATAGACCAGCAGAACCCTCCTCACCAGGATTCGTTAATCCTATTATTAGTTGGCAAAATGGAAGAAGAAAACAGAGCCTACAGATTTGCTACTGTTGTCTCACTCCCTGACCTTCTACCTTACCTTTTTTCTGATGCCGTTCTTCTAAATGCTATCCACTAACCACTCTGCTGAACTTTATAGCTATGGTGCCCTTTCATCTAGTTAGAGTTCCTCTCTGGCTTCTTTCTTCTTTCCAGAATTCAGTCTAAGACTTTGTTCTATTTTTCCCACTTTTCCACGATTCTCTCGAGTTATTCTTTGCTCTTACTTCCCCCTCAAAGCTTCAACACTAATTTTGAAACCCCATAACTCTGAAAATGTGTAGCCTCCAGTTTTCATAGCTATGTGTATTGTCATACCCCATGTCCATGAAGTCCTGATTCGTCTCTCTGGCATCTCATCTACCATTCCTAACTCAGATGGGCTCCCTGACACCACACAGGGGATTCTCATAGGACAGAACTGCAAGGGGATAGGAGGCAAAGCTACATAGGATTTCCTAGAAATGTTACATATGAAAATATTATTTCACAAGGAAATGCATCCTGTCTTCTAAACAAAGCGATTGTAAGAAAGCATTAAATACACGGATAAGAAGAGATTACTAATGGTGAAATAAAAAAATAAATGACATGATTATCTTCTACGTTATGTATTAATATACTGTTTCAATTGGGGTTAAAACAATATAAAATGCTATAGAAGGTATTTTGATTTATTTATACATATGAGAAGAAATCTTTTTTTTTCTGTTTGGAATAATGCACTTATCTCCAACATTAATAGCATTATTTGTTTCTCATGCTAAGATTTACTTTTAATAAAGAAAATAGTAAAGCAATTATAATTGTAAATTGTACCATAAAAAATTAATTCTAATCATCATTTAAAGACAAATAAGCACGCAATTTCAAGATGCAATTAAATATATTAAGAGCAGTGCATTATGAAATACAAACAACATATACACCTTTGAGTAAAATTTGCATGTTTCAAAATAGCATTTAACCATTTACAATTGATCTAATTTATATTTATGATTAAATAGGCTCATTAAAATAGTAATACCACTAAAAGTAACATAATCAAAGAGCCCTTCAGGTTGTACAGTAGTGTAATTGACCTGTGGAAGTTTGAAATTGGTATAAAACTTTAACCTAAGTTAATCTAACATACATAAGATCCCACCAAGCTGCTCATAACATATATTGGAAAATCATTGTATGGTAATGAATGAACAGTCAATCTAGAAATAAATACTATAAATGATTAAAAATAAGGTACTCTGTACAAAGCATTTATAATAACAACAGTGAAACTAATTTTCATTTAAACATGTAATTGGACAGCCATGTTTTATAACACTGGGTATACATTTGTTACAATTGCATGGATGGTTGGTATGCATCATTCATACAGAATTTCTTATAATGAATGTTAGTGATATGGCCATTTACAGCTCATTGACACAGCATAGCTGACTTCTAATAATGTTCAAATGTTCACTATAACAAAGCAAGTGCTCAGTGTTCCCCCCAGTATCTGTTTCTATCCCTATCTTTGTCTGTCTTTGTGTCATAGAAACAAATGCTCCATTACTTCCTAGCAACCAGATTGGGATTTTTTCATTTGGTATTTAACCAATCATTTGTGCAGTGTCATACCCTTTCACTAAAGAAGGTGGAAGAAGAGAGAATTATCAATAATGTTCATTGATGTATTACGTCTCCTTGCTGAGCTGTATTACCATGGCAAAAAAGCACAGTCCCTGCTGTCATGGAACCTGCAATTTAGTGGTCCTCTATGAACGTAAACAGTGTGTAATTCATTCCCAATTCAGTATAACAATATTACAATACAGGAAAAATTGTATGACAGAGGAAGTCATATGAGAGGCATTTAACCCAGCATGGAGATAGAAGCCAGTTAAAGGAGTACTAGATAAAATAATATGAACAAATCATAATCCTCAAACTGTAAAATCAAGGAGCTCTTTTCTGTCTCCTCTGTCCATTTACTTATTTACCCATTTTTCTAGTTTCAACCTGTGCCACTGTTGAGTTTCGCTGTGCAGATGGGACTTGCATTCCAAGATCAGCACGATGCAACCAGAACATAGATTGTGCAGATGCTTCCGATGAAAAGAACTGCAGTAAGATATTTCTTTTCCTTTGGTTTGTTCGTGCCTGGACACCATTGGCATTATGTTGAACATCTTCCAACTTTTTACTGAACCTAGTCCAGCACTGATATGTAATTAACCCCTGTTGTGTAGGATAATTGCAAATTTACTTCCTCAAATGAAGTTAACTTTTCTTCCTTCTCTGACCTACACAGAAGGCACATAGTCTCTGTATATGAGGTGTTTTCAATTTTCTTTTGTTTACTTCCTCCTAGATAATACAGACTGCACACATTTCTACAAACTTGGAGTGAAAAGTGCAGGATTCATAAAATGTAATTCCACCTCACTCTGTGTTCTGCCAAGTTGGATATGCGATGGGTCTAATGACTGTGGAGATTATTCAGATGAATTAAAGTGCCCAGGTAATTCTAGAAAGAAAATTGGTAAATCACCTTGAAGACTTAAAGGGTATATGCTTGTACATAATATGTTTATTAATTTTTATTCTTAATATTCAATGGTTGAAATTAAAAATTAGATATTATAGGCCAAGAAGGCAAAAATTCTCCTCAAAATGTACCAGTTGATCTTTTAAAATGAGTTAGATACTCAAAAATATCTTTAAATATATATAATTTTTTCATGTTTAGAGCCTCATTAATCCTTTTTAAATTGGCAATTGTCTTAAAAATGTGTTCTACAAAAAGCTTTAACAGATATATAGACCTGAAAGTAATCATTTATAGACTAAGAAGTGAGGGACTGTTTCTCATGACTCCCTTTGTTCAAAGTTATAAAAATGTATGTTAGGTTATTAACAGAGTTTACATAATTTTTGACACAGCTCTTTGGCTAATACTTATTATCATTATGCAGTCAAGATCAGGAAATATATCTACATTTCCCCATTTACCATCTATATATTTATATACATAATCTCTGAAATGTGTGGCCTGGTTTACAGAAGAATCTCCTGTGAAAAAGTCACATCTGTTTCTATTTGAGGACACTAAATTTTTTTTAAAAATTAACATATATTAACTGTATGTAATGGGAAGAGGATATGTTGAATAGTATATTACTGAATTTGGTATCATTCTTCATTGTGCTTCTACCACCATGCTTATGCTCAATTTTCCCTATTTTTTGACATGCAAAATTTTTGGAAATATTTTAGTAGTAAAGCTTTTGGTATTCTGCTCACCAGCTTACACACACAGGAACACACTCAGTCTACTGTGAAAAATGTAGTCAACTGTGAAAAAATGTATTCATAATAGTTCTTGGATTACCACTTGATTAGTTAATGCTTGATTTTATTTTTCTATTCATCCCTGCATAACAACATTCCATGATTCCATTTTTATTTAATGTTTTGGTTTTGAAAAGGCTAGCTATATCCTTGAAGAAAGTGGAGAAACCTCTCTGGAGCCTATTAGCTGTAGCTCACTGAAACTCTTTCACATTTTTATTACCACTATATTTTAAATTATATAAAAATTTAAATGTAGAATTTTATTTTTAGACTTATAGAAACTGGTGTCAATATTATTCATCCAATTTCTCTTTGCAGCAACACATTACTTGCAACATTATGGTTATTTATTTTTTGCAGTAAGTAAGCTGAAAGCAACATATAACAGATATTCATAATACTGATATTTTCTTTTTCTTGTTTTTAATCTCTCTTTAGGACTAATAGATTATTTAAATAGTTGACTTTCAAAACCAATAGGGTAAGCTGATTTTTATATTGGATAAGAAAGGGACACTCAAGCTGGGTTTATGAAACAATAGATGAACAGACAGGAAGCCAGCATTAGGTTGTCAAATGTGTACTCATATTATAGATGATATCTAGGCAACATCCTAAAAACATTTAGATATAAAACACACTCAAGATTTTTTATTTCCCGATCAATTCATTCAAATGTATTTTATCCTATTAAACATTAAATAGGGATAATTTTGATCTTAAAATGTTAAGAATGGACCACGATGGTTAACTGACATATATACACTGTCTTCCTCACTGACTATGGGTTAGTCTCCAGCTATGTCAACCCACCGATAGAGGGGCACAGACGGTGTGCAGTAAAAAAAAAATATTCAGCATTTCATATTCATTCTTAGAGATTATAATGATAATAATTTTATAATTCTAAACATTATAAAAGTAATTTTGGATACACATTTTTATTAACACATGATATTTGTAAGGTACAATTTTATTTTCTTTATTCATGCATTTATTGAATAGTTTTAGGCATGAGGAGCGAACACAGTCTCTCACACAAACTGGACATGTGCTACAAGCCTGAGCTACACTTCCAGCTACATAATTATTTAAAGGTCCCATTGTGATTTATTTTCTGCCTTATAATAGAGAATATTTATTTACTGTTAAAGTTTATTCAAAACAGAGGGCACCAGAAACATTAGATCCACAGTTTTTCAGCAAACATCCATCTAAGCTTATTTTTATTATTTTCATTAACAATATTTCTCCTACAAATATGATTCTTTGACTTAGTCTCACTCCCTCTAGAGTCATTTCAGCTATTTTTCTTTCTTTATTTTTTTTATCTAGTTCAGTAGTGGTGAACCTTTTAGAGATGAATGCTCAAACTCCAACCCAAAACCCACTTAGAGTAGGAAGAGCCAATATTGCAGTTAAACGTGAGGTTTTCTTTTAGAAAAAAATAATTCATATATTAACACCTTTTGTCTTGAAAGAAAAATAAAACATGTGCCATAGTTTTGCCACCACTGACTCTACCTTGTTTTGATTCAACCAATTTTTTTTTTCAGTCAGTAACCTCTTTCTTTGTGGTCCAGGGTTCTATTTTGTTGTCGTAGTGTTTTGTGTTGTTTTGTTTTGTTTTTTGAGACAGAGTCTCACTATGTAGTTGAGACTGACCTGGAACTCGCTATGTAGCCCAGGCTGACCTCAAACTCACAGTGATCCTCATGCCTCAGCCTCCCGAGTGCTGGGATTATAGGTGTGCACCACTATGCCTAGCTAGTCTAGGATTTTAAACTAGATTTTGTTTACCCTGTCTCCCCATTCTCTTTGGTCTGTGACAGTTTCAGGTCTTCCCTTGGTTGTGATTTCCTTGACATTGCTAAATAGAACATCTGAGCTTTTCTTTTCTTTTTTTTTTTTTTTTTTTAGTTGACAGCTTCCTATTCGCTGTTTCCAATTCACAGAGTATTAATATTTTACCTACATCTACTGTGGATGTTTAGGAGTAAATTATTTAACATTGCGTTTGTATTTTTATCACAGTTCAAAACAAACACAAATGTGAAGAAAATTATTTTGGTTGTCCTAGTGGGAGATGCATTTTGAATACATGGCTTTGCGATGGTCAGAGAGATTGCGAGGAGGGACTGGATGAGCTCCACTGTGGTGAGGCATTCTGCTGGGCTTTCACTCTTTGAACTGTGCTTTACTTTATATGCTGGTTTTCTCCTATTATGGCTTCGGTAAAACATAATGTTAACTAGTTTGAATGTTAGTTTTCATTTTCAGTAAGTAATGGCAAGAGGTAAAAACTTGCAGTGAAAACATAGAGTTTATAATAATAAAAAAAGTCATTTTTCCACGGCATTTAAACTTCTTTGTTTTATTGAGTGGTTACTACCATAAATGATAATACTTGTCATTCCCTGGTTCACTAAGTATAGATGCTATCTAATGTATTTAATTCTTTCTAGGGAATGGAATTAATTGAGAAAATGATAAATAATGGAAATAAAGTCTTTGTAAATAAAAAGGGAGGGAGGAGTTGAAGAGAGGGTAGGGGCATAGGGAAAAAGTAAGAACCAATGTTGGTTATGTAAAGGTACAAATTTCCATCAATGAATGTCATTATATTGTATACATTAAAGGTACCAATAACATTAATTAAAAAATAAAACTAAGGATTTAATATACAGAGTCTGTCAAAAAAGTACACAACCAGAAAAGAAAAACATATGAAGTTATTGAAACATCGTGAGATGAATACAAGTTACTGTTGGCCTCTACAATTACAAGAGGTTCTCAAAGTGGTGGCTATTAGCTCCCAGGCATTTATTAGTACAGTGAACTGCTGAAGTGTGTACAATTTTGGGGGGATTCTGTATATTACTTATTATATGCTTCTTCCAGTTATTGACAATTATACTCTTACTTGATATTTTGTATTAAGTATATAGCTAAAAGTAAACCTAAACTTCTGTTTCCTTAAATTCTTAGTCCTTATAATTCTGTATTCTACTTTGTGTCTGTTTTCATTTCACAATATCAAAGCAAAAAAGGTTTTAAAATGTATTTTATAAAATTTATGAATTTTATTACTTGTGGGACAAAGAAATTTCATTGAGAAACTATATAGTCATTATTTTCTTTTAACACAAATAACCTACACTGTAGTGAATAGACACGATAATATTAACAAATAGATCTTCTATGAAATGTCAAACTCTCCCAAAAGCAAATGTCACCAAGAAACGAAAGGTACATTTTGTTTGATTCAGGGCCTATATAGCTTTACATTTGAGCCAGATTCTGAAGAAGACTAACAGAAAACTTCAAATAAAGTTTATGTGGATTCATAATTTTAAACAAACAGCAAATACGTGATTATATCTTCTTTCATTTTGTTTTTTCCAAAACTTCAGTTTTCTACATTTCTTTCTTCACAGATGATTAGAATTAAACACTTTAGGTAGGAAATGCAAAGTTCTATAGATAGCTTTCAGGATTAAAATTGAAGTTGTAATATTTACAATGATTTACGTTTTGCAGTTGGAATTTGGGAGAGTTTTATTTGTGGACGTTTCTGATGATGAATGTACTGAGTGTATGGGAAGGTGTGGGTGGTAAAGTGGATCACATAAAGCTGAAGGCATTATCAGCGACACATAATCTAGCAAGAAATAACAGCCACTCTTTGAATGTGGGAGTGCTCTTCATCAGGCTAAACAAACTCAGCTCTTTCCAGGGAAGTAATACTAAACCGTGAATGTGTTATGTAGATGTAAATATGAAATTATGGGCTTTTATAGAGGAAAAACCTCCTTAGTCACCTGACCTTTAAAAACAAACTTTAGCTGGTCATTCCATTATGTTCTTACCTTGTTAAAGACGTAAACTTTTTTTATTATTTGGTAATAGATTTACATTAAAGCAGTTAGTAATGGCACCTGGTATGTTTGTTTTATACCTGCACATCACACATGACTTTTAAAATGACAGTGTGGAATATAATTAAAGGAGAGAATTCAGCATATTAATTCCAGGCAAGCCCCGAGAGTCATGCTGAAGGAAATGAGGGGCTTACACAGGCTGTTATGGTAGTTTCTATGGAACTTTTGTAAAGAAGACAAATTTGGCTTTGTTGTACATTGGTTGACGTTAGCAAAGCCTGAGAAAGAACAATCTCAGTGTCAAATCTGTCTAAAGGTGATCTGAACCATTTTTTTAAATTTTTTTATAATTGTCACGTTGTAATTACACATATTTATGGGCACTATGTGATGTTTTGACACATAAATACATTTATAATTTCATGATAAAAACAGGTAAAATCTCCTGTTGCTAAAAATATACATTATTTTATGTATATAATCACCTTAAAATGAAATAGAGCCCTGGGAACCTATTTCTCTTGGCATTTTCAACTAAAAGCAAACTTTCTCTTTGTTTTCTAGATTCTTCTTGCTCGTGGAACCAGTTTGCTTGTTCTGCCCACAAGTGTATTTCTAAATACTGGATCTGTGACGGAGAGGACGATTGTGGGGACGGACTGGATGAAAGCGACAGCATTTGCGGTGAGTTGCTTGCTTTGCGTTCTCAATTTTTAGGCTCAGTCCTTTTAAAGCATCCACAAAACTTCATCAGCTAACGCATTTACCTTACTGTTATATAAATAATACATAATACTATGTAGCTGTTCCCTTTGATTTATTTTCTCTTATTTGTATATTAATGTATTTTTGGTAATGGAGATTGTTCACAGGGCCTCTGCACTGAGCTGTAGCTGGACTGAAACTTAGTCCTGCTGAGATTATAGGTGATTTTTCCATGACATCATTTTTGTTTTGACATATTTCCCAGTTTTTAGGATGTTTTAAAGCATATACAAAGCTTTGCTTCAAGTGGACGCATCTTATAAACAAAGCTTTTATATTACACCATATTATATTTAACTAAGCTTATCAATATAAACTATATTGTATTATTTTATTATTTTTACATATGTAATTTTTATTCAATATTATTAATTGTTCCTTTATAATTTGAGAGTGACCATATCTATATATTTCATTTCTAATTTTCAGTGACATCTCTGAAGTAATTGCAATAATTAATATTACAAGGTCCAATGATCAAGTACTTTTTCTGTTGATTCTTGTTATGTATTGGCATCTTGCTTTCCAAAGTTTGATAACAAACCACACTGCCAAAAGCCAGATAGATTGTCTATATATGTCTCGTTATATATTTTACACTGTTCTTTATTTCTGAATTATCTTAAATGGAGAGTAAAAGAAGGTGGCTACTGTATATTGTTTTAAAATATATTTTAAAAATCAGCACTATAGGATTGGAGATATTAGTGTTAGATGTCTGTATTTACCTACAATCTATCAGATGTAAAGCCAGTGAATTGCCTCTTACTAATCACAATTACATAAAAGAGTAGTTTTTGTTTTTTGTTTTTTTTTTTTTTTTGAACCAGGGATCGAACTCAGGAACTTGCACTTGCAAGGCAGGTGGTGAAACCACTGAGCTAAATTCCCGGCCCACGTAAAAGAGTTTAAATGGAATTATTCTTTGAACTTCTTATGTTAAAAGAAGGAAACAAGCTATCATGAATTTTATTATGATTGTTTTAACATTCTACTAATGTATTTATCTGATTTGTTTTCATACATCTTTATAGCTTTAGCTTTATTTTATTTATTATATCAGTCTTATTTGATTGCTGTTAATCATTCTGATTTTAGGAAAAGAAGGACTGGAGTTATGGAATATGGTGAACATATCAAGTTTAGTCTACTTAACTTTTCAATTTTCAGAGGTAGTGACTAGCCATATACTACATAGAAGTGGAGGCAGTATTTTATAGTACTGATCTAAACTGAGTGTCTGTGGATGGAGCATAAACTGCTATCTTCTAAAAACAGGCGATTCATTTTCTCATAACCACTCAAAATTTACTTTCTCTTTACACACACAAAAAAACAATTCATACAAAAGACAAATGTAAAATAGAGGAAGATCAGTATCAATGGCTCTGAACATGTAGATGGTAGTGATCACTTGGATGACTGCCTAATTTCTTTATCTTGGATCCTTTTGCTGGTAAATCTGCGTTTAATTTGAACACAAAGTTTGCCTATTTACAATGAGACAAGCCTGTTTCCCGTGTGCAAAACCATCTTGCCTTCATTCCTCGTTTAACGGTGCACCACATGGCTCCATTTGTAGCTCTGTGGGTTCTGCGTGGATGCAGTGTGGTACAAGTGGCAAAGGCTAGCGTCATAAAGAGTTCGGTTCTCCCTCATCTGTATTTTCAAGCTGTGTGATTATAGGAAGCTTGATTTTATTGTTTATTTCGAATATTCCTTACCTACTCAAAGGCTAAAAAAAAAAAATTACCTGCATAACTTTTGTGTTTATCTGATAAAACCAGTGTGTACTGTATCCATCCGTTTATTCTTACTCTGTTTGATTCTCCCTGCTTCACTTCATTTGTGAATGTGCTATTGTAATCACTCTCTCTCTCCCTCTGTTTGTGTCCTTGTAATGATTTTAAAGAAATAATAAAATGATAACGCACATGTTTATCTGCTACGAAAATATTGTTTAACTTTATGTTTTATATAGTTTATATAATTTATTTATATGCTACCTTTCATAATCCATCAATAGAATAAACCATAAAAATACTACTTTAGACCAAACATGTTTAAAAAAAGAAGCAAATATTTTTAAATAGGTAAAAAATAACAACAACAACAACAACAAAACCTCAGTGGTTCTCAACTATATGAATATTGAATGATTTTTTTTCAAGCTCTGAAAAAAATGTATTTTCTTAACCTCCAATTCCAAACATTCTGATATGGATGTGAACATATCTTTTTTAAATAACTGTATAGTAATTTTTACTTGGGATGTTAAGGATATTATTTTGAAAACCACAGTCTAGACTCTTCATTTCTCAAGAAAATAAACTTACAAAAATTAATAAAATTACCAGAAGTCACATGGCTAATTAGTGACATAAGAAGTAAGAGCAGAATTCAGGTTTCCAAAATATTCAATAGGATAATGGCTTCTGTTATATTCTGAGTAGGTGAACAGGACGGGTCTAGTGCAATCCTACCAGTGCTTCTGTCTCTTCCTTGGGTTTCTTTTCCCAGAGGAAGGTCATGCATGTATAGATGGAAAAACAACTATGGAATGAAGCCACAGATTTTATCTTTGGCTCTTTTTCTCCTCAATTGACTACACTGTTTGCCATATTCTTAACCCAGAATCTGTTGAACATTATTGAGAGAGCCAGCAAGTTAGCTGCAAAGAGCCTTATGCTCCTTTATAGCTGGAGATATCTTCACAATGGTCTTGTCATAAACCTCATTTTAAAAATGGGGAGTTTCAGACATTAGTTTTCACCAAGTTCAGGAAGAAATAAATTTCTCCATGGCCATATCAGTATTTCTCTATCATATCAACTTTGTGAACAGACTGCAATAATAACATGGAAGGAGACAAGAAAATTTACAATGATCACAACTTCCTTAATATAAAGAATGTAGTTTAAGAAAAGCAAGCAAAAAACAGAAATATTATGGAAAGCAAAGCATTGATTTGTAAGGATAATAATGAAAATAATACCTTATATTCAAATTTAATTTGGAAAGATAGGTAAAAAAGAGGAATTATATAAAATAATTTGTATAGGAAAAAATTATTGTATAACCTACCAAAGATGTAATAGTATGTAAATTTCCTGTTAAATGAAGTAACATTCATTTTATAGATTTTCTCATTTCTTATAGCCATAGACACTATTGTAACCTCATCCTATTAAAGTACCAATTCTAAATGAAATGAATAAATCTGAATTACTGGGGAGCTATTTCAAACTCAGTTGATATTCTGTCCTCAAGGCTAAAGCATATGGCAGGGAAATCTATGTTTATGAGGGAAAATTTTTGCTTTTGGTACCTCAGTGCTACCTATCTTGGAAATACTGCATTAAAAAGCATTTTCTGCTCATAATAACTCGATGGTTGAAAAGTAATATGATAGGAACTATTTAATTAAAGTAATAAAATAATCACTTCTTTGAGTGGAAACAAACATCCTCCATTTACTATAGTCAGTCATATTTTCTTTCTGGAAATGGTAAAAAATTTAAAATTTCTAAAAGTATATTTTGAGCATCTATTCACATCACAGGAAGTGAAATTGAAAAAATTAAGAGTGAGAGCCGTGTTTATTGATTCAACAAATATTTCTTATAAACACCAAATAATACACACATAGGGATGCACAAACACACACACACACACACACACACACACACGGTATGGAAACATGAGGTAGGGTCATTTGTCATGTGATTTCTTCAAGCATGCATATCAACAACAGAATAGAGAAACACTGTATGATATTTGGAATTTATAATCAAATTCAGTACACATTTTTTCTTTTGCTCTGTACATTTGAAAAACAGCATCAGACACCTAAAGGGACATTGAATTGATAAAACAGAGAAGAGATAGATTGTATTCATGACAAGAGTAAAAGTAAAGGGGACAGGGATATATTTATTCTTTTCAACAGTACAAGGTAGGAAGGGACAACAGTGAAATTAGTGGTGAAGAGAAGTTGCTCAAGTGTCAGGTTTGGACTCCCAGTTTAGTGTGCAGAGCCCTGGGCAGCTTGTTCTTCTCTAGGTCTTCAAGCTTAGATTTCTTTCGTGTGTGTAATGAAGCTAATAACAATTCTACAGGATGAAACTTTGCAAAGATTAAATTTGAGTTACTACGCACTTATTAAGCTATAAAGTTTATAACCACTATCATTATTGTTACTATCCTTATCAAAATGTTACTTTCATTGATTCATTATTCTATGACTTTCTATGCTTTGCTACATTTTAAATACATTACTTTTTACCATTTAGCATTAAGAAATGTAACATTTGCCTTTAAGGATGGATGTTCTTATACAAAATGTGTAAACATCTATAAGGAAAGGAGGATTGGTACCTCCAAATAATTACAAACTCTTTTTTGTTAGCAACATTCTTCTGCTTCCCTTCATTTGGACACTAAGTGTGCATGACAGACTTTTTCTGGTGATGGATATGCATGGACCTAACAGTGCTCTTCCTGTGGGTTTAAGGTGACATCACCTGTGCTGCCGACATGTTTAGCTGCCAGGGCTCCCACGCCTGCGTGCCCCGACACTGGCTCTGTGACGGAGAGCGAGACTGTCCGGATGGAAGCGACGAGCTCTCCACTGCAGGCTGCGGTATGAATTTTCCTGACAGATTTGTGTCAAAGAAAATGGTGCATTTCTGTATTTTGTGTTTCTCCTATAAGAGCACCTGGGTGATATTTAAGCTTGTGTGTCAGGCTTATTTCACTTACTAGTGAAATCTCAAGGTACATCTTTTTCCTATGAATGACCTGTTTATCTTTCTTCCTGGAAGAGTAGTTCTCCATTGTTAGTAAATGCTACATTTTCTTATCCACCTTAGTCACTGGATATGGCAACGAGTGACATCATAGGAATTTTTTTTTTTTTTTTTTTTTTTTTTTTTTTTGGTACTGGATTGAACTTGGGTCCTTGTGCTTGCGAGGCAGGCGGTGGAACCACTGAGCTAAATCCCTGGCCCATTGCCATACTTTCTTCATCTATTCATCTGTTGATGGGTATATAGGCTACTTCTAAGGTTCATCATGAGTTTTACTGCTATAAATATTGGTATGCATGTATTGCTATAATATGATGTCATTTCCTCTTTTTGGAAGACTATTTTTAGTTTTCTGAGGAATTCTCATAATGATTTTCATAGTTGTGCTAGTTTACTTTCCCACTGACAGTGAGGAGGTAGATCTTTTGCCAAATGGAAGAAAGCCAAGTTGTGTGAAGAGGCACAACTCTCCCTGAGGACTGTAATCACTATGCGTTTCTGTAATGCACAAATAAAAATAGAAATTTTAAAAATAGAAAACACGGCAGCATCTTGGGTGTTTGATTGTGTAGTATTCACTGTGTCACATTTTCTTCCACTTCCTTTATCTCTGGGCACTGAGTAGTGTCAGATTAAATTATGTGGGATGCTGTTATATCAGTAGTTTGGCAACTCCTCTCACTACTGTTCAGCATTTCAGCTGCTCACGGTGGTATAACCCATTAAAAAACCATACTGATGATTGCACATTTATCATTTCACTTCTGGGATGTATCACTACCTCACATGTGTGCAGGTGGTAAGTTTGAGGCTTCTTTTTAAGGTTCTACCCCTACCTCCATGAAAGCCTTCAGACTGCCTAGTGCAGACAATCTGTAAATGGCTACTCCGATCGTAGATACAACTGATCAGGAGGTCAGTAAACACCTATTAGTCCTACAGATAGGGTATTAACCCTTGGGTCAGGTACAAATAGTGTGGATATAGCTGAATGGTGCTGAGGGATCAGAGAATCACCTCTGGAGGTCAGGCAATTTACCAAGTTTTTGCCTCTAGGTCACCTCAGGAAATTTCCAGGCTATTATGGAGTAGTAAGAATTTAGACAAATCCCTTTGCATGATCAGGAGAATGAGGGGTGTGAATATTTGAATGACGATCCCAAGGTCACATAAGACGGTAATTTATCAGAAATAGTACTGAATTCTTCTCCTTAATATGAATTCTGCCAATCATCTTTCCAATGGCTGTTCTTCCAATCTTTAAAACATTGTATTTGAAGCCATAATGCAAGTGAGTATGTATGCTGGTTTGTGTACAGGAGGATATAAAAGATATGAAGTAGAAGAAGAAGAAAAAAAAAACATTTCAGGCAGACTTATTCGCACAGAACTTAAACTATTGTTGAAGAATAATTCACTTTGCTCTTGAAACTGATCTGTGTGTCTATAAAGGTCAATAGGGCCACTGAGGGCTACATAATAAAGGGTTATGCATCAATTCAGGGATCCAGATGGTCCCAGTATGCTGTTGATATTGTAGGGAGATAACACTCCAGGAGGCATATTAACACTCTGGACCACGTGGGTACTATTAAGTAAATTATGCTAAAATGCAGCAAATTGTACTCAAGTGACCTGAAAGTGTTAATGCCAAGTAAGTCACTGTTGCTGAGTGTTTCAAAGAATAATTCACATATTTGAATTGGAGTAATTCAGTTGAGTTTAAAAAACTGTCACAGAGTTCAAAGTTAGAAGTTATTAATAACTGAATTTTACTTTGATTATAACCCCAATTTTTAATACCATTCCTATGTGAGTTTTATATAGGTTTGTAAAGAACATTTGTTGAACTTTATTGTATTCAGAGATCACTATCTGTTTCACTTATGCCCAGCTTTATGTCAATAATTACTGAGATTAAAGTCAGATATTGCTTGGTACATGCAGTCTGGGGCAAGATGATAGGCATATGAAAGAATAATTGTAATTATTTTAGTATTAAATAATGTATATAAAATATATAAGATCATCACAAAGAAGTATTTCATAAAAAAACCTAGAAGTCTCATGGAAGGACTTGAAGAGGAGTGACAATGTAGAATAAGGCTTGAACAAAGAGATTTGCGTTCTTTTTGTTTGTTTGTTTTTGTTTTTGTTTTTGTTTTTTGAGACAGGGTCTCACTATGTCGTTGAGTCTGACCTGGAACTCACTATGTAGCCCAGGCTGGTCTCCAACTCACAGCAATCCTCCGGCCTCAGCCTCCTGAGTGCTGGGATTACAGGCGTGCGCCACCATGCCCGGCTAGAGATTTGGGTTCTAAGGGAGGGGCCTGCTTATTGAGAGGAGGAGGAGGAGGAGGGGGAATGAATGGCAAAAGCCTACATTGTTTCAAGTGCCCATTATATGTCAATTATTATGTTAGGTGCTTCTTATTTACATTATCAAAATACCTCAGTATTGCAGAAAGTATTTTCGAGGCCCTGCCAAAAATAATTATTGTATCAATAGGAATTTAAAGAGTGCCTAGGGATGTAGTAAACATCGAATATGAAAAGATTTGCTTCACATGTCATATCTAGTTCTTAGGAGAAATTTATCACATAGATTTCATTACCCTCATTAAACAGATAAGGAAACAGATGAACCGAGAAGGTGAACACCTTCCTCAAGCTTACGGATGTAAGTGGCAGAGCACTTGCTCCAAAGCTTTACTCTTGCCATTGTTTTACATAACGTATGGCAGATACTTGACGTTTATGATATCCTGAGCCTTGAGTCTTACTGTATCAGTTAACTTTTATATACAAGAGTGTTTTACTGAAAATAGAGCAAGGTTCTTTTCAACGCGCTTGTGTTTCCGTGCAGATCGTGTGAAAGTTCGTTTTCTCTGTACACATTTTTGATGCACATGGGGACCACCCATTTCCCTGCTGTTATGGCACTTGTTGGAGCACTGCCTTCACAGACTGGGACTCATAAGGGATCATTACCCCACTTCAAGGCTAATATCTCTAATTTGGGGTAGTACTTGTGGCACTCATTCCATCATAGATCTTACCTTTTCCTAATGCAACAGCTCACTCTGGACATCGCCCAAATGTTTGTTTTCTTTTTAAAACACTAACTCTCAGTTCTCCTGATTTCCACTTCCACCATGAACACTGGCATGGGCACATTTTTCAGTTCTGTGTTTCACGAGGAAGGAACGTTTTACGCCTTTACTAGCATAATATGGGCACAAGTAGAGAAAAAGAGCCAGTCGTTTATTAGCTGAGTGATTTTTTTCCTAATTTTCAACATTTGAGTTTATACTTTTGAAAGCTTACAAATTGTTACATGGCCTAAAACATTAGGCTCACTCTAGAGTTGTAGTTGAATTTAAAAATACTAAAATTTGGAACTGTGTATGTGCATATTCTTTGAATTATGCATGCACAGCTCTAATATAAACATGAGACAAATTATATGATATATTAGATACTAAACAAAGTTCTTTGTTCTGAATAACAATACATTATTAGCTATTCTTATTCTCTAAACTTATAATTTTGAAATGGTGACATATGTCCTCGTCTAACCTTATTTTGGTGATGTCTTTCTTAGCTCCCAACAACACCTGTGATGAAAACACTTTCCTGTGCCACAATAAAGTCTGCGTGCCCAAGCAGTTCGTTTGCGACCATGATGATGACTGCGGAGACGCTTCTGATGAGCCCCTCAAGTGTGGTGCGTACGGACACTTCTCGGAGAGGAGGTTCTTGGGCAAAGAGCAGTCTAAAATGACGTCAGGAACGCATTTTCAAAATGATAAAAACAAGCACAAATTTACTTATGTCATTAAGGGTTAATAAATTCAGTAATACTCAGCCGCACAACGTATTACTTCTGAAAACTCCAGCATACATTATAAATGTATTTGAAAATCATGCCTAGTTACAGCTTATTCATTTAGTGAGCACTCATATCGAATAATGTCTATTAAAATGTCTTTGGTTTGACGCACTTTGAACTTCATAGACATTCATGGCTAGCTTGTTCAATATTGTAGTCAAATCAATGTTTTGAATGAGAAAAAAAAGACATTTAGAATTATCAGAAAAAACTTGATGATATTTTCATTGACTTCATTATTTAGGTATCTAATAATTTGTTAAGTTAAATATTATTGTCATATAATTTATATTTTATTGCAAATGTATTCAATAACTATTATTTATAACGTATAACTGCATGTATATACTTTTTCTGATTAAGTTCAAATGGAATAATTGATAGTGTGAAATAGGAAATAAATGTCTAAGGAGAAGGGGAAGTGGGAAGGGTAGGGGAAAGGAAATCAGGGAAAAGAAAAAAATAGAAAAGGAAAAAATGGAAACAAAGTCTTTGTAAATAGGGAAGGGTGAAGGGGGTGTGGGGAAAAAAATAACAACCAGGATACATCATGTAAAGGTACAAGATCCCAAAGATGAATGTAACTGTATCATTTACCTTAAATGTATCAGTGGACTTAATGGAAAAGAATAAAGTAGAAAATAAAGTGAAAAAAATTGTGATTAAAGAATAAATGAGCCTTACCGTCATATTAAAATACCCAGTTAAGATTGAAAACTTATGTGAGTCTAGTGGTTTTATAAAATAATTAAATACTTACATATGAATACATATACATACAGATAATAAAAATCTGTAGATTTCCTATATGCCCATGGTGGTAGGTTTAATGCCTTCATTTCCCCTTCTTTTTTTTTTTTCAGCTTTAATTGAGTTCATTGGTACATTTTAGGGATACAGTACAGTTACATTCATTGTTGGGATCTTGTACCTCTACATGACAGGTCTTGGTTCTCATTTTTTCCCCTTACCTCTGCCCTCCCTTCACCCCCTCCTCACCTCCCCATCTACAAACACTTTATTTTCATCTTTTCATTCTCGCACATTTTTTTCTTTTCCCTTTTTACTCTTCCCCTACCCATCTCACCTTCCCTACTCCTTTAGCTCCTTTCTTCCCATTTCTAAATGTCAGTAATCTTATTAGAATCTTATGCATTGTTGTAGATTATTCCTTGGTTTTTGACATAAATCCCTTTGGAGTTAGAGAATATCAGTTTTTCTGGATGATTTCTCCTTTAAGGCTTTTATTATATGTGATATTTAAAAATCTACCTCATGAGTATTCACCACAAAAAATTTCCCTCATAGGACCACTTTCATCGCATCCCATACGTTTTGGTGTGTTGTACAGACATTATCATTAAATTGTAGAAACTGTCTAATGTCTTCTTTAATTTCATCTGTGACCTGAATACTTCTCTACTGTTGGTGAAATGTAGACTGGTGCAACCACTCTGGAAACCAGTGTAGAGATTCCTCACAAAAAATAGAGCTAGAGTTTTCACTTGAGCCAGCTGTCCTCCTTGTTGCTATTTTCCAGAAAAAATTAGAAGCATCATACCACAATGATATGCACACACCCATGTTCATAATATCACGGTTTATAATGGCTAAATTTTGGAAACAGCCCAAATGCCCACCAAACAATGAATGGATAAAGATGTGCTTTTTTTTTTTAAACATAGAATGAAGTACCACTCAGCAATAAAAAGGAGAAACGAGACAACTCTTTCTAAATGGATGCACATTGAGACCACATTCTTAAGTGAAATAAGTTGAACACATGTATAAATAATGCATTGTTTCTGTAATGTGAGAAACTAAAAGTATAAATAAGGACCAAAATGTATAATAAATATTGTGAAATAGGGAGAAAATGTTCAAATGGGAAGGGACATAAGGAAGGGAGGAGTGGGAAAGCAAGGAAGGGGAAAAATGGTGAGAAATAAAATGGAAACAAAGCTCTTGCAAATAAGAATGGAAAAGGGGTTAGAAGGGGGGAGGGGAATCAGAAAATATAATAATCAAATACAAATTTCATATGATGAATTTGATAGCTATGTATATATAAATTGTACCAATACAATTAATTAATGATAAAAATAATAAAGAAAAAAGTACCTCACGACTCAAAATATAAATCTGAATCAGAGATATATCTGAATATTTTCCTTTTGATGGACATTAAATGTAGCGGATATGGAGAAGAACGGAATAGATGCACGACTTGAAGAAATCACAAACAGAAAAATCAGAAAGATAATATTATAGCATATTTTGCCAAATAAAAATCACAGTGCCTGGAAGCAAAACTGAGAAAATAATTCCCAAGTGAGGCACTAAAGAAAATGAGCAGAGCAAAGCCTGCTTGTCAGAGAATCTTGTCAGAAAATCGCATGTTAGTCCCAGCATAGATTCTGGTGTCAGACACCTGGGTCCCAGGATTTGCTACTTAGTAGCTATGTGAACTTGAGAAAATACTAAATCTCCCTGCACCTTAATTCATTCATGTATAAAATACATGTACAACAGTGCTTAACTCTTAGTGCTAAGCAACCTCAATGAGTTAATATGAGTTAAGTATTTAGAGCAGTTTGGGGCACATACTAAACCTCTGAGTTTACAAAGACCTGTACATTGATTTGGTTGATAAATAGCAATTAGTTTTCTGTGAGGTTAAGTTGAAGCTAAAACGTTAAATGGAAGCTAGATTAGAAAGAGCCTCAAATACAATGTTGCTTAATTTGTATTTAATTGTTTTGCCTCTGAGGCTGGGATCCATTTGGAAACAAGAATGGAATGTCACAGTAGAATTCATGCTTCTGAACCATCATTTTCAGAGGAGTAGAAGAAATATAGCCAGACAAGAGAGTGGTAAAGGGCACATAAACTTCTTTGGAGGTTAATGGAATAATTCTGGTGGTTAACAATGTGCTTCTGAGCCAGGAAAGGAATTGTGTGGCATAGAAAGAATAGAAGCTACAAATGTCTGACTTCATTCACAGATCGAAGTGAGAATAAAGCAGAATTTTTAAATTGGGCGATTTGGTAGATGGTTGATATTAATGAACTTTGGAAAACAGAGGTGAAGGACCAGTTTTTCTGATGCTGATGGAAAATGATGTTACCAAGAATTTATTTTGGATCTTTTGATTCAAAGTGTTAATTAGGCAATCACATAAAGCTGCATAGTGAGTGCTTGAAAATATGGTTACAGAGATATAAAAATAAGGTGAGGTTGTATAGTGTTAATTTTGTGACTATCAGGGTAAATGTGACTTTGAGACTATGATAAGGAATGAGCATATGCACAATGTAGGACAGATAAGAGGGAACATGGACCGAAAATTGAAATGTCAGTACTTCAGGGCAAAACAGAAGAGCATGTAGTACAGAAAGAGAGTAGGAAGTAAAAATGGGACAGCAAAGCAATGTTGGAAAGAAACCAAATAGACATTGTAAGTATTTCCAGGAAGCTCTTTCCAGGGGTGAGGTCAGCAGCACAAAAACACAGAAAGACAGAATTTTGAGACACCTTTAAACCTGACAGTTGCTGCTTGATATTTGGTATCAAGATATTTGGTATCTTGAAGGTAAATTTCATAAAGTCCATATTACAGAAATGAGATGCTCCTTGTTTAAAGATGAAGTAGAAGAAACTAAGAAAACAAATAGGCAGTCCAGGGAAGAAAGAATGTAAATGGACTTTCATTGCTATTGGGGTAGCAAGACTTGAATGTATTTATCGATCGAAAAGGTGTTGTGAAAGCAAGATTGGGAAGAAGTATTATCGCAACTGCACATTTTAGAACTATGTCATTTTATGGTCCAATGTGATAAACATTTAGATGAGGTACGCACCGTTGAACTGTTTTTCCGCAGAAATTTTGTTCATTTTTTTTAGACTTTAAAAAATATCTTCTTCAA
>NW_022900941.1:22469898-22477255 GCF_012274545.1 Fukomys damarensis | reverse complement strand
GGGGAAAAAATGAGAATCAAGACTTGCCATGTAAAGGTACATGATCCCAACAATGAATGTAACTGTACTGTATCCCTAAATGTACCAATAAACTCAAAAAAAAAAAAATATCTTCTTCAAGAAGTAGAACAGATTTATGGAAAAAATTGAATAGAAGTGACTATTTTTATTGTTGATGAAAATAGGAAAAAAATCCATTCTTAAACAATATTAAAAATGAAATCGTTTTACATAAAAATAGGCATAGATATGCACATTAGCAAATGATAGGTTTTATTTTGTAATTCGAATAAAACTTTTAAAATGACTATCTTCTTCAAGAAGTAGAACAGATTTATGGAAAAAATTGAATAGAAGTGACTATTTTTATTGTTGATGAAAATAGGAAAAAAATCCATTCTTAAACAATATTAAAAATGAAATCGTTTTACATAAAAATAGGCATAGATATGCACATTAGCAAATGATAGGTTTTATTTTGTAATTCGAATAAAACTTTTAAAATGACTCTAAGCATCAATATATAGGATAATTTCGGTAGTGTTTGCTTATTACTCTATAAATTTACTTTGAATTTTTCCCCATTTTAACAATTTCTTTGCACTTGGGATACTGCTTCCTAAACATAAACATGACATTACAGCTCCCAGGAATTACTGTTATCGCTTAAATTCAGTTCATCCATATGTTCCAGTACTATACCTAAGCAATTCAGGCTTGAAAGAAATATCCTAATAGCTTTCATTTTTGTTTCCATTCCAAGAAAAATTCCTAAGATATAGACAGTCAGTGACTAAGTTATATTAATGTTGAATTCTTTCTTCACTTAGAAATAATAAGAGAATATTGTTTCCAACTTTATTTTCTTTGCCTTAGTTTTACTTTATAATGACAAATACCTGTTGCATCTGTAATAAGTGCAAGGAAAGATCTGTAATTAATACAAGGGAAGAAAATGAAATTACTTCCAGAGAAAACATAAGTAAACTGATAGTAAATTAAGCATTATGTGCATTAAGAGAATAAAGACCTACTTAATATTTATTATGTAAGTGAGTCACACTTCTTTTCTCTCTCTCTCTCTCTCTCTCTCTCTCTCTCTCTCTCTCTCTCTCATTGAGTACACTTCTTTCTTTCTCACTAGGGTACCGACAGTGTGGTGCAGAAGAATTCCGTTGTGGTGATGGGCGGTGTCTTTTAAACACTCAATGGCAGTGTGACGGGGACTTCGACTGCCCTGACCATTCTGATGAAGCACCTTTAAACCCAAAGTGTAAAAATGCAGGTACAGAAACATGCAATGCCATGGCATTCTGAAATTTATGTGTAATGCCAAATCTGTGATTGAGTTTTTGTCTAGTAAGATATTCTTTGAAAAGGAGTGTGAGTTATTAGAATGTGACATCTCTAGTGATACCATGTAGGGCCATGCTAGTATAAACCACATTTTGTGCCTTATTTTAGAGATTTAATTCTGTGCCAAATATATGAAGGTTTAGGTGGTAATTCTCATAGATTTGTTACCCTATCCCCTTAGCCTTCAAAACACATTTTTCCATAAAATCTTATATGAAGATAATTTCCCTATAGGAATCTATTTGAAAATTCAAGCATGAAATAATTTAAAATTTAGGGACAGTATCGATATCATACTGCAGCTCATAAATGTGTGCAATTATTATGTGTAATTTAAAAATTTTAAATGATAAAAGTATTTTAAAAGATTTCCTCTGAAATAGTATTCACACTTAGGCAACATGAAACAGATTGTGTGTTATTTTAATATAAATTTATACATACATTTATTTATTTATAATGCTATTCCAAAGGCTGAATATATATTCATATTTTTAGAATACACTCAGTTAGGTCTTTTCTTATACCATTTACATGTTAATGGAGTTTTTAAGGCCTGCATCGTAATGAGTAATGATCAGATCATCCAGTTATGAATAGTAAAATCTAAACTCCTTCCTAAAGCTATATTTATAACAAATATTATTCACCACCAGTGTTTTTGTTTGGAGGGGGGCAAATGTCAATATTGTATTTCTGAAACAAGAATTGTGGAATCTACCTATTCTATATTCTTAATTTTTAGTGACATAATTTCTCAAAGTTCTGTAGCTTGAGGGAAATGTCAAACTATCATCACACTTGTGAATTCATTCTTCACTGCACAGATGAGACAGAGATAGCCCATTAAATTTACTATGAAACTTATTTTGGATGTTAACTTTTGAATTAAAGCTAGGGTTGCATTAAGAGTAGAACATGAGCATGTACTTTACCCTTGATTTTCTACAGTTTACGTATAACATATTGTACTGGCTATAAAGCATTTCAATGTCAATATATTTATTATAATTTTTGACAGATAAGTCATCATACTTGTGAATGTTTTCAACAACTATAGTATAAAAAAATGGCATGCCCTTTATGTTCCATTTGTTTTATTTTCTTTTTCCAGAACAGTCATGCAACAGTTCATTTTTTATGTGCAAAAATGGCAGGTGCATTCCCAGTGGACATCTCTGTGACAGTAAGGATGACTGTGGTGATGGCTCAGATGAGAGAAACTGCCACATAAATGAATGTTTGAGTAAGAAAATCAGTGGATGCTCCCAAGACTGTCAGGACCTGCCAGTCAGTTACAAAGTAAGTACTCATCCAAAAGGCAAATCATGTGACACATACGAATTAGAGATAATGAAAATCATTTAATCCAATATGGATGTAAATGTAAAAGGCATTGCAACATTGTTAGGTAAACTATTTAAAGTGAAAGTGTCTACATAAGAAAACCATTAATAATAGTGAGGCATAAGAGTTCAGAAAGTACAGTTAAAAAGGCAATAACATAAAAAGTATTTTCATTCTATTCAGAACAAAAGGAAAAACACTAAGCAATGTTTAGAGAAGATAATAATGATAATGACAATACAAATATGTCTCCAATTTTTACCTTCTCATTTCTTTCCCCTCTTTTTGACTTACATATCTTTAGTGTAGAATGGGCTGACAGTCCGTTTAGTATATCAAAACAATAAAATATGTGTACATAAACAAGAGAGTAAAACTAGAAAACATGCAGAATTAGGACTGAATGAAGGTATGCTAAAACTAAAACATCTCTAGTAACTTAGTTGTTTTTTGTTGCTACCATTTCCTTGATGGTCTGATTCACTGAAATATGTTATAAAAACATCTTTGTCTCAGCATGTTTTGATAGTGGGCACAAATAATACAATATTAAGATGTCAATTTGTGTTAATCAATTTTTTGTTAATCAATTTTAATCAATTTGTTAATCAATTTTTAAATTGATTATATAGGCTTGGGAAAGGTTTTGTGATGTGAGTGTGTAGCTCAGAGGTAGAGTGTATGTGTAACCTTGTCAAGGCCCTTGGTTCAGTTTGAAGCACCACCTAATAAAAAGTTATTTATTTTACAATTATTGTTCTCATTTTTTTTTTTTTGTAACTGACTAACTCCTTAAGAATCAGTAATGCACCAGGCATGGTGGTACATGGCTGTAATCCCAGCATTTGGGGGCTGAGACAGAAGGATTGCCATGAGTTTGAGGCCAGCCTGGGCTATATATTAAATGAAAGAACAGTCTGAGCTACATAGTGAGACTCTTGTCTAAAAATAAAAAAAAAATCAGCCATAGGATATGATTACTGTAACACAGAGTCTGTCTTTTGCCAACCTGCCAATTTGCACTATTGCTAGGACCTGATTTTATTCTGTTGAATTCTTCATGGATTAAACTCACCTGGGGTATTGTGCATATTTGTGAACACGGTATTTTGTCAAAATACCCTCAAAAATGGAAGTTGATGTGAATTTGTACGTACAAAAGGAGCAAGGGTCCAGATTATATGTCTAGAGAAAAGATGGCTGTTTACTATACTCAAATACATGAAGGACCAAAATAGGAAGCACACCTGGTCTGAGTTGTTTCAAAGGTTGTGGTTAGGAGTTGGGAGACAGATTATTTTAAATATAAGAAGACTTTTCTAACAGTAGAACTCTTTACATTGAAAAGAGCTAGTTATGGTTTGACCCACAAATTCCCTAAAGAGTTTATGCACTCTGAAGTGGGACTTTGGAAAAGTGATTGGATAATGGGGTGTTAAATATCATCAAGGGCTTAACCCACTGACACGTCCATAGTGAAAGGGTAGAGTGAAAAGGTAGAGCTTCATTAGAGGAGGTAGCCCAGTGGAGGCTTTCCTTTGGAGATTCTCATTTCTTTCTCATTCTAACTACCTTGAGGTAGGCAGCTTTCCTCTCCTGCCCATCTGCCATGGTGTTTCTTCCTTGGAATCAATTTATCATGAACTGAAACCTCTGAAACCATGAGTGAAATCTTTGTCTTTTAAGTTATTTTTCTTAAGTATGTTGTCAGAGTGATGAAAATCTGAGTCATAATACAAGAAATAGTGTCACTGTTGTGACTATATCTGAACGTGTGGTTCTGATGCCTTTGGAACTTGTTTGTGGAAAGAATTGGGGATGCTTTGGAAATGCAGATAGAAAGCCTTAGAATGTTGTAAATGGTGGTTAATAAACATTTTGGAATAAGTTCAAAATACCAGAATGCTGATTGATATGTGGCCCTTATGATTGAACTCAGGAGGTTTTAGATGAGAAAGATGATTCTGTTGGAAATTGGGCTAAAGACTCTGTGTTTTACATTCTGACAAATAATTTTTTTTACGTTTTACCCATGTCAAAATGCTTTGTTTGATGATGAGATTAAAAGAGTTGGATTAATTACTATGTCAGAGGAAAATTAAATTTAAGGCATTACAGTATTCAGGAGGTGGTGTGGATGTGACTATCTTTCTTTACAGATTTACCAGTGAGAACAAAAAGCAGAGTGGTATGACATGGAAAACTTGTAGATTTTCTGGAAAGAAAGTAAGGGCTCCTGTAAAGTTTTAGCTAAGTAATGTGTGGCTAGAGATTCATGCCATTTAAAATAAACCACATAGGGCTGGGGATTTAGCTCAGTGGTTCTGGAGCCTGACTTACAAGCACAAGGACCTGAGTTCGAACCCCACTACCAAAAGAAAGTAAGAAAAAAGAAAGAAAGAAAGAAAGAAAGAAAAGAGAGAGAGAGAGAGAGAGAGAGAGAGAGAGAGAGAGAGAGAGAGAGAAAGCCACGTAATTTGCATGGAGACAATGGGAAAAATGCATTAAGGACATCTCAGGAATTGGTCCAAAAACTACATCACAGACTCAAGGGTGTAAAAGTGCCAACTCTTTCAAAGACTTCTTTGAGAAGGCAGTTTTCCAAGTATGTACTGAGCTGTGTAGGGGATTGTTTCCTTGTAGCAAGTTGACCAGATATCCATAACCACCGTACTCATAGTCCAAAGGAAACTGGCAATAGCTGGGGCTGATGACAAAACTTGGTAGCATCTTCACAATACTGATTTTTCTGGTACACAGAATGAGAATGCCAGAACTACAGGTTCATGGCACTTTCCTTGAAGATGTTAGTTAGAGGAAGGTCTTGGAGGCCAGACTGTATGTAACAGGGTCAGATTCCCTACAGATATTCCCTAAGAAAGTGATGTGTGCACCTTGGGAGTGAGGCTAAAACTATAATGGGAAACTAGAGGCAGCAGGAATATGGAAAACACACTAAGGAAAGGTAAAAGTAACATGCAGAGCCAGCTTAGGCAGGGGCCACTTAGTCTACAACTAGCGAGGTCATAGAAACAAGACTTTCCAAACATTCTGGAGCTGGCATTCAGCTATCACGTGCTTGGATACCAGACATGAAACTATGGGATGTAATGTTTCTCCTGCAGTTTCTGTCTTGATTTGCATTCCATTCTTTTATATTACTTCTTTGTCCCTATTGGAATGTTAATGTTTTCCCTGTGCCATTGTATCTCAGGACTATGTAACTTATTTTTTATTTTTACATAGGCTTAGAGCTATGTAAAACAGCTAAGAGTTTGAATTCCGAGAGGAGACTTTAAATTTGGATTTTTGAGCAGATCTGGAACTGTTAAGACTTTGGAGACTCTTGGAGGTGGCTTAAATATATTACACAAAGCGATCTATGTGAGACTTTGGGGACATAGATGGAATGTCGTGGTTTGATCTAAAATTATCCCTCAAAAGGCTCATGTGTTCACAAGCAGGACTTTTGGAAAAATGATCAGATAGTGAGAGTGCTACCCACCTTAATGGATTAATCCACTCATGAGCACATAGCTCATGGGTCATTAAATCACAGTGGCTAATTGGAAGTTGTTCCTGGGACATGCCATTGAAGGGTATACCTTTTCTCAGACTCTTTTCTTCTCTCTGTGCTACTGAGCTTCTATGAGATGAGCAATTTTCCTCCTCCATGCCCTTTCAAAGCCATAGAAGCCAAAATAAACTTTTCTTTTAGTTGCTTTTCTTAGATATTTTGTTGCATGAACAAAACCTGTCTAAAACTGAGTTGTATCATGTAATACTATTAAAAATATTTCAGCCGTTACTAAATACCCTTCTTAAAATATGAAGATCCTTGGCTATTTTTCACCAAGCCTTAACATTGTATAACGAGTCATTCCTATTTATTGGTAAATTCAGTTAAACAACCAATTGCTATTTTTAAGCCTCGAATTTCTGGTATTATGATTAACAACTATATTGTCAGATTTTACTGTATTTAGTTACAATTTAAAAACTGTAGCAGTCATTTCCTCTCAATAAGAAAATGGAGGTAAAAATGAAGTATCGAGTCTAGGACTGTAGTTCTCTGCAAGAGCACTTGCTCAGCCTGGATTAGATCTCCAATGTGAAAATAAACAAAACAAAACAAAAACCCACAAAGCAAATATCAAGAAAGCTTATGCTATATGTATTTTAAAATTCTCTGGGCCCATTTTTGTATTAATAAGACAATAAAATTTCAAACTTAAAATACACGTGCAATAATTTACAAACACGTTTACAGGAAGCTCTTAATGAGGCAGCTCTTAACGAGAGATTATGCATCATGTAATTAATTTTGGAAGCGAGTATCTTAAAACCCAAGGAGCAAAAAAAAAAATATTGTTGGTGACTTATACACAACCATTATAGAACTACCCTCTGACTGTAACAGGAGCTGCATCTTAAAATTATTATAGGTAACTAGTTAAAATTTAAGTCATAGGCTTATAAATATTTCTTTAGTTCTACAACACATTTTTCATATGACAATTTTTCAAATTGATTTTTATATAAATTGTGTGTACTTAACATCATAAAAATCTTGATGAGGGCGGTGATTTAGCTCAGTAGTGTCTCACTGCACAAGGTCCTGATTTCGATACCTGGTACAAAAAAAGTATATATA
>NW_022900941.1:22458735-22469814 GCF_012274545.1 Fukomys damarensis | reverse complement strand
CATTATATATACACACATATATATATATGCACACACACATATATATACACACATACATATATATAGATAGATAGAGAGAGAGAGAGAGAGAGAGAATAAAATATATACAATGGTCACCCCGTGACATGACATAAAAGTGATGTTTTTGTTAAAATGCATACACACAACATATGTTTAGTACTTTATAATACTGTATATAGAAGTTTATTGTGAAAGGTGTCACCACAAAGCCACATTAAATTATATTATTTTAAAAACTTTGAAGAACTCTTCAAACAGATATAGCTGTTTATTGGTACCTTTAAAAGATAATCATTTTTACTTTATCCTTTGTTGTGGCCATAAAATGATGTGAAAATTCCAGGAGAAATATAAAAAAGTATTTAATCTTTCCAAAATGTGTACATGCAATTTTTAAAGAATTGAGGCAAATAACTTGGTGAAATGCATGCATACATATATCTAATAAATAAAACAAAATATCTATTGGCAGAATCAAGATCAATACAAAAAATTAAGATGAGACCAGAATCAAGAATAAAAGATTTAAGCAAAGGCTCATACCAAGTATTCCACATAGTGTGTATATAAATATATCGCACAAATATGTTTATTTTGTGTGTTTCATATATCTTAAGTAAATATATATATATTATATATAAGACAATTTATTGATTGAAAATTAAATAAAATCATTAGAATACTAAAATTCTTATACTCTAATAGAAAAAATGTATCTGATCAGTTTTTCTTTTGTATGGAATAGGAAAAACTACTAGTAATCTATTTCTTATTGCAGTTTCAACAGAAAATGACAAGAAATCACTCCCTAAATATTACAATAATATGAAATTGCTTACAAAAGCAAAATTTAAATCTTATCCAATTGGAAAATGTGTACATTTTCTACAAATCAAATCAACCTAACTTCTCAAAAAGAGATAAAAATTAAAGCATGAATATTTTGATAATTCATAAGGTGTAAAACAATATACTATTGGAAGAGAGAAATTCTTAAAGCATAAATTAGAAATAAAACAATAATGTTTGTCAAATATCATTTGAAAATCTGCAAAGACATTTTTCTTAATAAGAGACATTTGGATAGATATATTTCTCCCTAGTTGTGATATATTCCTATGAGATTAATACAAACAGAGAAAACATAAAATAATTCTGAATAATGAGCGAAATTGAGATTACACTGAATATTTCACTCTCAATGAGTGACTTTTTAAGTGATGCTAAGACTGTTTTACAGTGTACTGTTTCTTTTCTCTATTAAATATAAACACATCTTCCATCTTTAATACATCTAGTAGATTTACTTACATATACTTTTTGATTATTTGGATGTAAAAATGTTTTGTTAAAATAATGTTCATGAATTGGTCAGAAAATTGTTATAAATTCGTGACTTTGAAAATCAAAATGTAAAAAATCACTATAAACTTTTTTATTGTTAAATATAGAAACTTATCTTATAACAAATTTTACCATTAAATAATTAAATTTCCATAGTTCTATTTAATTCCTCTCTTTGATAGATGAATTTCTGTAAGGTTCATATGGTCATTCAGAATGATTTAAGAAACCTCATTAAAGTTAAGATGCAGCTTGTTTCACTTTATAACATTGTTTCAGAAAAAATCAATCCACTCTATAAAACTTCTTTTCACTTATCCTAATTGCCCTTTGATTCAACACTGTTATGTAGCTACCAGTTTGACCTATAGCTTCCTGATCACATGATTTAATTTTCAGGACTTTAGAGTGATAATATATTGTATTCTGTGAGATTTCTCTTTTTAAGTTTTTAAAATTTTGGCTAAAATAGACACACAGTAGCATACAACTCATCATTTTTTAGCTATTTCTAGGTATATACTTCAGTGGCCTTAAGGATTTCATTTTAAACTTAGAATAAGCAGCAGTTCTTTTTTTTTAGACATAGAATAAGATGGCAGGATAGTTCTCCTCAAGGCAAAACCAGCACCATGTGGACGAGAACCAAGGCTTCTGCCAGCTGGGAATGCATTGGAGTCAAGCTATAGTGGCTTGAGTGCTTACAAGGCTATACACAAAGAAATACTTCTCTAGTCTGCCCTGGGGACTTTATTATTAATTACTTTCTCTGGAACTCTTTATTCAAAGCAAATTCTTTCACGTGAGTTTATATATATTTTAATCTTTAGCTTGCGATGTTGTGGTGTCTTGACAATGCTTAAGATACCTTCAAGACATCTTTCCTATTTTCCCATAGGGAAAGTACTTGATTTCTGTTTGTTTTGTTATTCATTGGTGCATTTCAGGTCTACATTCTGATCACATTCATCATTGGGAATTTGTACTTTTACATGATATATCTTGATCCTTGTTTATTCCCTATTCCCCTTCCCTTGCTTTCAACCCTCTACTACTATTTACAAATATTTGGTTTCCATTTTTTTCTTTCTTTCTATCTTCTTCTTCTTCTTTTTTTTTTTTTTTTTTTTTTTTTTTTTTTTTTTTTTTTTTTTTTTTTTTTTTTTGATACCAAGGAACAAACTCAGGACTTTGTGCTGGAAAGATAGGTGGCAGATCCACTGAGCTAAATCCTAGGGCCTCTTTCCCTTCTTTGCTTTCCCCAAACATCCTCACTACTTTTCCCTCCCCTTTGGACATTTTCTTCATATTTCATATTATCTATTGCACATTTTGATCTTCATTTACATTTCCAGTTTGTCAGAAAAGAGAAACAATTCAGTATTTATGTATGTGTGTCTTATTTATTTCACTTAAGAGTATGGCCTCAAGGTGCATCTGAATAGCTATACACGTCTATAGCTTATCATTCTTTATGGCTGAGTGGTGCTCCATATTGTTTAAAAAAAAAAACACATCTTCTTTATCCAGTTACCGGTTGATGGGCATTTAGGCTGTTTCCAAGATTTATCTATTACAAACTGTGCTTCTATGAACATGTGTGTGCCTATATCGCTGTAGCATGACACTTTTTTAATTCTTTCTGGAAGATACTGCCAAGGGGATTAGCTGGGTCAAATGAGACTTCTAAACCAAATTTTTTGACAAATCTTTATACTGATTTCCACAGTGGTTGCACCAATCTACACTTCCACCAACAGTGGAGAGAGTTCCTTTTCGCCACAGCCCTGTCAGCACTTGTTATTGGTCGATTTCTTGATAGCAGCCATTCTTTCTGGAGTGAGGTGGAATCTCACATTATTTTCATTTGCAGCTCTCGAATGACCAGTGATGTTGAACATTTTCATATGTTTGTTTGCTGTTTCTACTTCATAATCTTAGAAATGTCTGTTCATTTCAGATGACAGTTTTTGAATTGGGCCTTTAAATTTGAAAGGTCTGCCTTTATATATTCTAGATAGTACACCTTGGCCTGAAAAACAGCTGGAAAAATTTTTTTCTTACATTGTGAGTTGTTTCTTTACTCAGTTGGTGGTTTTGCTTGCTGTGTAGAAGCTTTTGTTGATAGTTCATGCTAGTTCCTATGACTCAGGTTTTGTTCATAGTCTTTTTCTATACCAATGTCTTCAAGAGTTCTACCTGACCTCTTTTCCAGCCAGTTTAGTTTTTCTCTTTTAATATTTATATCTTTGATCCAGTTTGATTTTAGTTTAGTTCATAGTGAGAGATATAGGTGTAGTTTCAATCTTTGACAAGGTGAAACCCCATTTGTCCAGCACCATTTATTAAAGAGGCTATCTTTCCTCCAGTGAAGGTGTTAGGCTCTCTTGTCAAAAATGAGGTGTCTGAGCATGTCTGGAGTTGTTTCTGAATTTTCTGATCTGCTCTGCTGATGCTTTGGTCTGTTTCTTTGCCAGTACCATGCTGTTTTTATCATAGTAGCTTTGTAGTAGTTTCAAATTGGGGATTGTGATACCCTCTGCCTTATCTTTGTTGCCTTGAATTGCTTTTGCTATTCTTGGTCTCTTCCTTTTCTAAGTGAATTTTTTATTGTTTCCTTTACTTCTGTGAAATATACTGATGGAATTTCAACCTGGATTACATTGAGTCTGTATAGCAGTTTTCGAAGTATGGCCATTTTAACTACATTGGCCCTTCCTACTCAAGAACAAGGGATGTCTTTCCACTTGCTGATATCATTTTTGATCTTTTTTCAGAGTGCTGTAGTTTTCACAATAGAGGTCTTTTACTTCCCTCATTAGATTGATTCCTAGGTATTTCATTTTTAATACTATTGTAAAATGAATTGTTTCTCCGAGTCCTCTCTAAATGATTGATTTCTGTTTAATAGCTCTAACCACACTCTTGACCGCAGCCTTAAAGTTAGAATTTTTTTTTTTCTGGCCAAACTTCAAGTTTTTACAATCTTACCCACTGATGTTCCTCATGATTCTCATTTTTAACCTGGCTAAAAGCAACCAGCTTCATTGCTTTAGGCCTATGGGAAAGCAGGAAAATTACGGCAGAAGGACAATGTGCAGGACAGCTTCTCACCTCGTGAGTGAGGGCCAGAAAAAGAAAGAAAAGAGTCAGAGATGGGGACGGAAATTGCCCTTCAAAGGCGTTCCCTCAGTTGCTATCTTCTCCAATTTAGCCTCACATCCCGAAGTTTCCATTTCCTCTTAACAGCACCATCAGCTGGCCACCAAACCTCTGAATATGGCCTTTGGGGAACATTGAGAATCCAAAGTGTTACAAAAGCAATAATGTCACAATTTTAGACACAATGAGGAGTATTTGCAAATTCAAATGGTGGATTTTGCAGTCATCTATAGGCTTGCTGGTGTGTTCTAGAGATTTACATGATCCAGTATATTTTGTGAGTATTAGATAATTCTTGACATAAATTATTAGGGAGGGATGTACTGAGAGCTTAAAGGATGTAAATCTTTGTGAAAGCAGTTAAAATATTTATCTTTTGACCACTTTCAGATGAAGTTGCTATTACAGTAATGGGCCTTTTTATTACTTCGAAAAAATTATATCATTTAATTAAATGGTCATTGATAATTTTTAATGTGGACAAGTTCACTTTAATATTTTTCCAAACATATACAACTTTCTTCCCTCTCTTTCACTCTCAAATAAATTATCCAGATCCTGACATGTTTGTGATTAATCCTTCTTGAATAATAGTTACTTTTATTGGCTAAGAGTTCCTTCTTGGAATCCTTCTTAATATTCACAAATTCATTTATTTAAAGCTCCTTAAATAATGTGGATAAAAGTTAATGAGAAAAAAATCATCTGGCCAAGTAAAGATATATTTTCTATAATAGCATTTTTCATATTCTATGTAGTAGGGCCTAAGAATAGAGCTTTAAAAAATGACCAATTACAATCATCACTTTTAAGAAAGCAAAACTTAAAGAGCATGATGTTTATACCCAAAGAGTTGATAAGTTAATAAGTCTCCCATATCATTTTCAGAAGGACTTACAAAATGTGATGGTAAAACTGAAGGAAAGGCTTAAGGATACAGTTTGATTCAGTTACTGTTCAAAGAAAATTAATATTACTTTTTCTTCAGACAACATCATCATGTCTCAGTATAGAATCAGAATAATTGAATAAATACCAATTGGAATTTGTTAAAAAATTGTTTAGTACTAGCTTTCATATTGACTTTATGAAGGCAACTTTACTTTCAGGTTTCTGTTTTCATCAGTTAATGAAAGGCAGGAATACAGTCATTATGGATTTCTGTATGTCTCAAGTGAAATAACATGTGACATTGTGAGAAATCTTCAAGGCTCCATGTAAGCAAAAATTCTTAAATTCTTATGTATTGCAAAAACATAGTATAACAATGGAAAAAGAACAAAAAATCTTGGAAGTTATATTTTTCTTTCTTTTTTTTTTCTTTTTTTTTTGCTCACCATTTCCTAGCCACGTGTCTTTTGATGTCACTCACCTTTAGTAATCTTGTCAATCTCAGAAGTCAAATGAAGATGTTTGGGAGAGTCTTATTTTAATTTTAACTTTACATAATATATTTATGTAATTCTTATTAAAGGCTAATTCCTAGGAGACAGAAATGTGCATTCTTAAATGCTTCTCTTTCGAGTCATGCTAAAAGGCTATCCAAGAGTAAAAGACATTGACACTGATATGAATTGATTATGCTTATTTTTATTTCCCCAGTGCAAATGCTGGCCTGGATTCCAACTGAAGGATGATGGCAAAACGTGTGTAGACGTTGATGAATGCTCTTCAGGATTTCCCTGTAGCCAGCAATGCATCAATACATATGGAACCTACAAGTGCCTCTGTACCGATGGGTATAAAATACAACCTGATAATCCAAATGGCTGCAAATCACTTTCAGGTATTGAACTGAACTTGCCCACTGATCCAACCTCAGTTACATAGATGGATTTTAAATTTTATAACCGTTCTTACTGAACTCACTTCTTCCTACTGTTTCTGAGAAATCAAAATTCTTCTCTACTTCCCTAAATACAGAAATATGTCATTGTAATTTTGTATTTTGTACATACCCTGTTCTATTTGTAGAAGCAATTAATTATGATCTTGTGAATTATTTGTATTTTCTTCATTTTGAGAATGCATACAAGGAAAAAGATTTACATTTTACAGTGCTTTCTACTAAAACGTAATATTGTGAGCAAGTTTGGCCAAGACTTAAAGGGTCTATTCTGATTTTATTATAATGCTTTTCTTTCTTTTCTCTACCACATACTCTAATATGCATGCCGAGGAAACAATAGGTTAATGATAATAATGATAAGAAAAAACAGCAATACTTATACTAAATTAAGTATATAAAATTATTTGAATTCTTCCAATGATATTCTTAAAGTTCTGTTTATTCCGAGAATTATGTTTGACACCATAAATTAGAAATCTAATGAAGCATTGTCCATACCATTAAAATACTGTAGACCATTAGAGGGAAAACCACACGTTAGAATAAAACAAGACAATATATAACAATGACTATTAAAAGAGTTTAAAATGGTGTGTAATGAGCTCAGTGTCCTTTTTTTTTGTTTAAATACTATATAATGAATCAAGTAGCAATGTAAATTTCTTAGATAGATATGTCATTCACATGTCATTGTTTTATCATCTACTTTCATTAGATAGTGAAGATAAAATATTTTAATTAATTTTTGTTAAAACTGCATGATATCAATCAGTTTTTCCTCCACTGTAACTTATTCTTGGAATATTCTTTCCAGAATCAAATTGAGGATCATTGACAGCCTGTTGTTTTTTCCTACTGAATACTTGCTTTTGGCTGGTTCAGTGCTTGCAATGTCCATATTGCAACATGGAACTAGACAAAGAGATGAAATCTAAAAATGTTAGTGTTTGCATTACTATACATTTTCATAAGGGATTGTGTAGAGGAGATGAATGCTAATGATAATATACCTATTCTTATATTGTGAATCAATCCATAGTTATTTCATATTAACAATTACAAGTAGAAACTAGCAATGATTTTTTATGTTCTTGAAGTCTAAAAGTTATGTGAAAGGTAGGGAAGATTTTTTATACCAAATATATTTAAGCTTTAAATAACATAATTGTCTCAGTTATGATAAAAGATCGGCCAGTTAATTTTATGTTTGTAAAGTTGGAAGCATATTGGCAGGAATGAAAAGTTACTTGCAGTGTGAGAGCCAGCTGTATGTTGAGAGGGATAATGAGTGAATTTGGCTTTAGCCTGATGCTTGGAATGAATGAACGTAGTGTCATGAATATTAGAAGGGAATATTCAAGATGAGTGTGATAGCATATACTGAAACACAGTATCACAGCTTTTTATAATATTGATTGTGAAAATGAAAAGAAGGAAGAAATGAAATAATTTCAAACATAAATTGACCAGGGCAACAACCATAAAGATGAATGATTCGTGTTCAGTTACACAAAGTGAATACTTTTTAAGTTTTTCCCCTAATTTTTTCTATGAAACTTGAATTTTTTAGAAGAAGTTAAACACAAATATTTTACTGAGTTAATCTAGTATTACAATAACTGAGAATATAGTTTCTTTGACATTATTCAAATATATAATCAAATAAATGTATGTTACAGAAATTTATGAGTTTTTCTTTCTGTAATAATTCCTTTTATTGCCAAGCAAATTCTGAAGACACCAAGCTAAAGGCTCAGATTTCCCTATATAGGCAGCATAATAAGACCTTTATCATATTCTTTTATATATTCTAAAACAAAGAAGATAATACAACACATCAGGTAAGCTCATAAGAAGGAACTAAAGACTAATTAAGGATTAAATGTAATCCTCATGAGGAAAGGTGAAAGTAATTAACAAAGATTAGAACCTAGACTTTAAAATTACTTAAAAGAATCTCTGAGGCATGTGCAGAATAAATGTGTACAATGATACCCTGGGTTTCCTCATAAGTCATGTGAGGGATACATGGTTGGTTATCAGAAAGTTTTCTGATTTTATGAATGCTTAGCCACACTCTAGATTTTTAAGGGAAGTAAAATGCTCTTTTTTGAGCTAAATATTATTTTTCAAAATCTCAGAATGTAACGCCAGATATTTTACACTAATACCAAATAAATTATTTGAATGTACAAGAACATAAAAAAAAAAGGATGCACTTAGAATCACTTAGGTTTTCTGCACTTCAAGATATGTGCTCACTTTTCATTTTACTCCAGACTACACTGCTAGGTATGATATCTATCATAGCAGCACTGCACTGGAATTTACATCGCTGCCAAACTAGACTAAAACTAAGCAGACTGGGAAAGAATAAAGCTGTTTTTGCTTTGGTTTTAGATGAAGAACCTTTTCTTATTCTTGCTGATCACCACGAGATAAGAAAAATTAGCACTGATGGCTCCAACTACACACTTTTAAAGCAGGTATGATATTCTCAGTGAACTCTATAGCATTCATTATGGTCCCTCCATGTATTCATCAGAGCTCTAGAAACAGAGTATATAACAACTAGAATTTATGAATCACAAAGTATATATATATATATGTATATATATACACACACACAAATTTGTCTTTGCCCAAAACTGTATGATATTAAAATTAAGGATGTATTTATTGTTTTGTGATGTGTTTATGACAGTGTTAAGTATAAATGAATAGCACTATTCATACGGTGACTTTTGGGAAATCAAGATAAGACTCAAGATCACTTTAGCAATCTGAGAGGTTTACTGGCTCCAGGATTTCCCACAAACCCTGAAGCCTATTGATGTTCAAGCACCTCATGTAAAATAGTAGAGTATTTCCACATAGCCCACATGTATCCTTCCATATAGTTTAAATCATTTCAGTTTATTTTACAGGCCTGATACAATGCAAATGTTCTATAAATAGTAGCTCTTCTGAATTGACCAGGAAATAGTGACAAGAAAAAAGTCTATAGTACAGACACAGCTTTTCCCTCAGTAATGTTGACTGTGGTTGATTCAGTCTATCAGTGGGAAAGCCATGGATATAAAGGGTCAGTGGTGATTCAATCTATCAGTGGGAAAGCCATGGATATAAAGGGTCGGTGGTGTTTAAACTTAGTTTTATTTCTGATAGATTTACGTTCTGTATTTGCAAGAATTTTTTCTCTTTTTTGTCTTAAAGTTCAGGCCTATTTCAAGTGCACATCTCCATTAGGCAGTGTGACATTGACTAGTTATGAAAAAGTTGGGTTTTCTAGCCTTTCTCTAGATCACAGTTTGAAAATGAAAAATGTACAAGAAAAGTCAAATTTGTCTGGCTCCTAATGAAAAAAAACCTATGAATATATAGAATGTAGGCTCACATTTTTGAGTGGTCCCAATCCAAGCCATGCAGCAGCTGCTACTTTGACTTGGAACCTGTGTTCTCCAGCACACTGGAGTGCTCAGACTTTCCACGTACTTGTGACACGTGTGCTTGCTGAATTCCAGAGCATCTGGGAGCTTTAAACGTTTTCTTTGAGTGTGTCACCAATTTTCTCTGTTTAAAACTGCTTCCTCTCATCAATTATGAATGCTGAGAAAACATGTAAATATAAAATATCTTTAGGTGTATACAGATCTAACCAAGAATATATGTAAAATATAAGAATTTGGCAGTCTTTAGAAGTTATTCTGTTAGGAAGCAATACCACAAAAATTATCCATTAGAGAAAGTTGTACTATATGTAACTGCTTCAAAGTGGAAAACACTTTTTTGTTTCCTGCATTATTTGCCTTCATTCTTTTTTCTTTGAATCTACTCAATATTTTTATAATATTGAAAATTATCTTTTTCCAGTGTACATCTTCCTATAACCCTCTTTATAACTTCAAAATTAGATATGGCAACCCTTAATTTCCTAATATAGTCACTTAAAACAGAGGTCTCTTTATTTTCTAATTGCTGGTATTTTTAACATTTTAATTTTCATAGTGTGCCATCTTGATTTAAAAGGAGGGAGTCGCCCCTTTAGAGTACTCTACTTTTGAGCTCAGCTGAATAACATTTAAGTAATATAGGCAAAATATTTATTGTGTTTATGAAAGAACTGTAACAGAGGATCAGTTGCAGTGGCTTGCTTTGTTTTTCTAACCTTGCAACTCAGAACATTTCTATTGGTATCCGTTTTGTTGTTTTCATGGCTAATGTATTGTCAAGAATTGTCCTTAATGCACCAAAATGATTTTTCCCTCCATGCATCATTTAAGTCTATTTCATATAATAGAACCACTTTAATGTACACTTTAATATAGCTCTTTTCTCCTTGTGATATTGCTTTACACTATTACATTAGTGCCTATATGAGGCTGAGAATCAGATATTTTTTTAGCAGATAATTTATGCAAATGAAATGGAATGAGGAAGATGAGGCATTTCCTGATGATTCTGAAAATCTGTTGAAAATTATTTTTGATGATATTGCATAAAGAAACAATGTAACTACCCTCTAAACAAATAAACAAACAAACAACTAAACAACCCTATGAAATAATCTTACATAGCCTGCCTTGCAAGCTGAAGGACCTGAGTTCGATCCCCAGTGCCAAAAAAAAAAAAATCTTACATATATTTTTGTCTGTGGGCCACTTGGCGTGAATGATTTCTGTAAGTGAACACACACAGATATA
>NW_022900941.1:22423068-22451553 GCF_012274545.1 Fukomys damarensis | reverse complement strand
ATATAATTTTTTGTTTTTTGTACCAAGGATCCACTCAGGAGGTTGTACTACTTGACAGGCAGACAGGCACAGCCCCACTCAGCTAAATCCCAACAGGCAACATATTTTTAGCCAGCATTTTATCATAACACAATATTCGTAAAAATTTTAAGAGTTGTAGGCAATAGAATTCTGTTTTTCTTTAGAAATTGTCTACCTGTGTAGAATGAAGTGGAAAACAAAAATAATTGTATTCCATATATACTCTCAACTCAAATAAGTGAAAAGAAAATATCCACACCTTATTTAAGATAATTATTTATCTTAATAAATTAAATTTCACTCTTTTATTTAGTCTTTAATAATCTCATAAAGGGCCGGAGATTTAGCTCAGTGGTGCTGAAGCCTGCTCACAATCCCGGTATTAAAAAAAAAAAAAATCTTGTGAAGCTTTATTTCATATAATTAAAGCATCTGATAGAATTTTTTCTTACCATATATATTCTAAAACACAGTTATACTGCTAGGCCAGTATTAGCTTTAGTTCACATAAGATGTTAGAAAATTTACTGGAGTAACATGGAATTTAGGAATAACAAATGGATCAAGTAACTTTCCAATGAGTTATTCCATTCATTTTTTAGTAAAATTGCATACAGAAACAAAACACAGTTTCCTAAATTAATCATTTTGAACCAAAGGGTGTACATCTTCAGATATAGAAAGAAAAGAAGTAAATTGTAGTTTGATGAAACACATTTTCAACTCTGAAACCACTATGGTAACCCTGACTTTCAGATAATATTTTGACCATACCCCTGGCTGTTGTAATGCTATTTGCATATGATTCTACAAAGACAGCATTGCTAAACTGAGTATGTAGAGTTCAGAGCTTTAATTCCTGTATATTTACAAGTTTAATGTCTCATACCTGACTTGCTAAATTTGGAATTGGATTTTCATTATCTAAATTGATTTTTGTTAAGAAAGGTATAGGGATTTTTTATAGCTAAATATTGTAGGTAAGTATTTGTTAAAATTAGAGACAAGTTTTTCTCTACTTTTTCCCTGTAAAGCTCTCTAATTTGGTGATCTGGATTGGCAAGCCATTGTAGAACTAGATAACCCATTTACATTATTCCTCTGAAGAGAAAGCCACTTGACTAAAAAGGATATTATTGACTACTATTAAAGTACATTTCTTTTTTTGTTTGTTTGGGTTTTTTGTTTGTTTGTTTGTTTTTTGAGACAGGGTCTCACTATGTAGTTGTGACTGACCTGGAACTCACTATGTAGCCCAGGCTGGTCTCGAACTCACAGCGATCCTTCTGCTTCAGCCTCCTGAATGCTGGGATTACAGGCCTGCGCCACCATGCCCGGCTAAAGTACATTTCTTAAGCCCTCTGCTGAATTTGTCCCAAATATATTCAATTTGTATTTTAGAACTGTGATTGGTTTTTGATAGTCATCTTCCTGCATATATATAGATAAATGCATTTAGTTGGAGGATTCCCCAAATTTTAGCATAGGAAGCAAGTCCTAATGAATCTTTGAATCTGTAACTAGAAATTAGTTGCTTTTGTAGCATTTGTAATCACTGTTCTTAACAGATAATACTGTCAGTAAGCCATGTTCTTGCATCTTTTCATCTGAACTGAGTGAGAAATTTGCAGTTTTGTTTACTGCTGTGATCACTAAATTTTTTGATGAATGGCATTCAATTTTGTAAAGTATTTCAGATTATCTTTAAATATGGGCTGAAGACAAAATTATAGCTCAGATTGAGTCAAATAAAAGCCTAAGATTTGAACTTGGAATATTAACACCATTATTACTATAGTTAACCTTGGTGTAAGAAAAAAAAAGTACTATTTGCTTGGACAGTCTGACTCACATCTGTAAAGAGGCAGCTTTGGTCTTGCAGATCATTGATAAGAAACTCTGATCAGTAAGTGTTTAGCCTTAGCCTGAATCTTCTAAATGACCATATAAATTTATGGCACACCTGTGAATTTGAATTCTTTCTGTCCCTTTTTCCTTAAGTAAAATCAAAGTTAAGAAAAATCTTGTCTCCTCATAGGTGCTAATTCTTATCCATAAAAGTATAAGTATTTTACAATTTGAGAATTAACATTTTTAGGGTAAATATTAACATGAACATGTATACACTGATAAAAGACATGGCAGAGATTTATTTCTTGGACCTTTGCCAAGTGTCTACATTGTTAATTATTTCCTTTTCAGTAAGGTGTTCTGGCCTTAAGGTGAATGTATACAATTGAAATTTTGACTCAAGTTTTGTTAATCCATTAAGGTAGTAGATATATGAGCATTAAAAATAGGTTAGAACTAAACTAACTCATCATAAATCATTTGAATAACTCAGTAGCCAAGATTCTCAAAGCCTGCTACAGAATCTATAAATCAAACCAAATAGCAAAAAAAACCAAGCCACAAAGCTGTAGTGTCAGAAACACAAAGGCAGAATTTATTTTTCTGGGTTGTTACATTCTAAAAAAGGCATAACCATGAGTCAGAATGGAGTGGTTTCCTCACATTTTCACCACGTGAAATAAAAAATGTTAAATATCCGGCTTCTCTTTGGTCAAATACTCACCTAAGGTTATAACTTTCAAATTCTAGTATGATAGTGTATTGCCTAAGGGGCCATTTGAAGCAATAAAAAAAGGCAAGTTATTTATGTTGTTAGGACAACATAATAGTTAATATGAAATTTCTGAACCTTCTCTAATTCATTAGAAGGTTAGGTAATGCTCACTTCTGCCTTCTGCACAAAACAAGGTATAATTTTATCTATTGTATGTGTAATATTAACAGAAAGTAGGAACTTGTAATGTTGTTTTCTTAAAACAAAGTTTTCCACTTATTGGATTCTAAATCACCATACACATTCAAGAAATCTGTATCCTATTTGGACAATATTTTCAAATAAATTATACACCTTTTAAAGTGCATAGCTTGGAGAATGTGTAAGCATAAGATGAATTTTAAAAAGCTCTGGTCACAAGTGTAATTTACTTTAATATTGAGATTTAAAATAAATTGAGATTTAAAGGGAGAAAGTGATTCCCATGAGCTCATAAAACATTTTAAAATAATTTATGTTAAATGTTATTGAAATATATTCTTTTTTCATTTTTAGGGTTTAAATAATGTTATTGCTATAGACTTTGATTACAGAGAAGAATTTATCTATTGGATTGATTCTAGCAGACCCAATGGAAGTCGCATAAATAGAATGTGTTTAAATGGAAGTGATATTAAGGTAACAAAATATAACATTGATGGGACTATTGAATATTTTATTGTTATAGTTGAATAGAATATTAAGTGCTATTTGATGGTAACTGTTCTAGATTATATTAGCTTGGTTTCAATTTCACATTTTTACTGTGATAGCTAATAAATACTTTAAATATAAAGTTTTTTATCCTGTTTTATTATAACACTACTATCAATACAATAAAAATCAAATTAAATAAATTAAATTTGGAACTCCTAAAAAACTTGATGAATGTACTTGATTAGTGTCTGAGATTCAGTAGTGCTGATTCAAATAAAAAGAAAAGGTGAGACTGAGGATTTTAATTTCAGAAAATTAAATATCAGAATGTATATTGAAATTCTAGGATTAAAAAAAACCTATATAGGAAAATAATTTAATTCATTTGTGTAAAATCAGGAGTGCTTTGATAAGACAATTTTATGATTAAAAGATATAACGTTCTTGATATGAGCTACTTGGTAGTATTTTTACACACATGTATATATATATATATACATATATATATATATATATATATGTATATATATATATTCAGTAAGATATATTATAAAGAATTTTTGTATTCAAATAGATGAATCTACTCACTTATTTTAACATTTCGCAGCCACACATAAAGTTCTAATGAAAGAAAATTTTATTTAAAATATTAATGAAATATTAAAACATTTATATGCAGCATGTTGGGTTCAGTTGATTCAGGATAATTGTAATCAGTGATGGTTTATAAATTGACATATTACTATATCATAATGATAAGATACCCAGTGGCTACATAGTACAAGTAAACAGAATTTTTTCTTTTATGATTTAATTTTTGACAATTATATAAAACCTGGGAAAGTTATGTAATTCAAATTGGAACATTTTATAAGATATTTAAATTTTTTATTACCTTTATAGTTCTTGTATGTTCTTTTAGATTGTAAGTATATTGCCTTGCCATTTTTATTTTTTTGTTACTCTAAATTATATAAGTCCCATTTTTTTTTTTTTCTGGTACTGGGGATTGAACTCAGCTCCTTGAACTTGCCAGACAGGCACTGACAACACTGAGCTAAATCTCCAGCCCTAAATTACATAAGTTTATGAGATGATTCTTTTCATAAGATCACTAATTTACTAATCAGATAGTCAAACATGTCAGTTTTCTAGATTTGGAAATTGGAAGAATAAAGAAGCAAATATATTTTAAGAATAACTCTCTATGCTAATATCATTAATTATTACGTATATTGATATTGTCATCTTTCTTTGTTTATTACTGATGTCATTAGGGAAATTGGTAACTATAAATTTAAGTAATGTGTTCTTATCTCTGGATATATATTAAATTCTATGTGCTTCCAGTATTCAATTCTTTATTTCATACAGTCTTAAAATCCATGGGAATTCAGGACAATCTGCCTTTAAGATCAAGAATAATTGGTGATTTCATCTGTATGTTATTTTTGCATAGACAGCCCATATATTTACTATACTTAATTTGGTGTGGGTTAGAATTGATAACAGCAGTTACATGAATATACTTTTTTTCTTTGATAGACTCAAAATATTTTGTACCCACTTCTATTTGTGTTTTCTTTGTTTTTTTTTCCTCTAATCTCTTAAATAGAGCTATCATGGTAGAGAAAGAATGCTATTGAAATAACTTAGACTGTTAAAAGTTAAAAATTAAAAATGGAAATAGTTATGTGTAAATAGTATTTTGTCCCATATTGTAATAGGTTACGTGGCTAAGCTAATAAAGTTGTAATCACCAAATCTAGATCTTTCCAATAGCTTTATATTTTGATTGTACTTTTTCTCTTCTTAAGCCTGTATGTAAATTCTAAATGTCTGATTCTATATTAAGTAATTTTTCTCAAACACATAAATAATTGCAATATTATCCACTGTAATCTTCTTCTTATCCAAATTTCATTTCTAAAGTTTAAGTAAAAATCAAGAAGCAATTTCTGAGTTTCTGTTCTAGGCATTTACACTGTTAACTTGTTAAATTCTTATTTTGTTAGGTAGTGCATAACACAGCTGTTCCCAATGCACTTGCTGTTGATTGGATTGGAAAAAATCTCTATTGGTCTGACATGGAAAAAAGGATAATTGAAGTATCCCAAGTCAATGGCTTATACCCTACCATACTCGTTAGCAAAAGGCTGAAGTTTCCCAGGCACCTGTCTTTAGATCCTCAAGCTGGGTTTGTAACAAATGTTCAAACTCTTTAGTATTAAGTTTGTGGAATATACTCTTTGGGGTAAATCTAGTTCCTTAGGCAGTTAACATGAAAATGTCGTGTGAAATGTGAACATGTAGAAATTTTTAGTGAGAAATAAGAAACAGTATACTGACTATAACATCGAAGGAAGAAAAGGAATATATTTTGCAAATTAATACATTTATTATGGAAATGAATAAAACATGAAGATTTTCCTGATTTAATGTTTTTAACTCTTGGACAAGGCAAAGAATAAACTCTTTAACCATATTTTGCAGTATTTATGCAGGTCACGAATATGAACAATGTAATACCTGCACCCTTTTATAGCAAGTGATATAAGCAGTACCTATTAATAAATGAAAAGGTGTAAAATCAAATGCATTCAAGAGAAATGGCAAAGTGGGGATAACAGCAAAGGTTCATGTGGGGGCTGTGATCCACTTGCATTTCAGCATAAGGATGGGAAGAAACCATTACAAAGATCTAGGATAGCAGGCTGGAGGTTTCAGATGAGGGATAAGCACCTATTAAGATGTCAAAGAAGGGCTGCGGAATTTGCTCAGAGTTGCCGCCGCCACCTGCCTCACACTCGCGAGGACCAGAGTTTGATCCGCAGTACCAAAAGGAAAATAAAAATGTCAAAAGGTATTTTTTGCTAAAATTCCATGGATTATGACAGTTGTAGTTCACTTTCCATTATGTTGTGTTTCTGGGTAGGGAATACATACTTTTCCAGTTTTGTACTAGAGTTTATTACATGTGGTAGATGTTTTACCTACCAAACATGTTTGTTAAAATAACAAATTTAGAGAAAGTTTAATGTGTTAAAATAGGAAATGTTCCCAGTAATAACTATTAGGATAACTGGAGTGTTCTTATTTTTCTGCTCTCAAAATTAATTTTAAAAATTATATTTTTCCAAATAACTGTATTTTCCAGGTGACATGCAATGATTAAATTTTATTTCTTGCTAATTATTAAATATCTATTTCTTGGATCCTTACAATTACTAAAATGATCATGCTACAATACATTCCATAGCTTAATGTTAAGCATTAATTTGGGTAAAAGCAAAACTAAATAGAAGACTTGTAACTTGAATGCATTTCTGTTTCCAAGGTAATGGGCACCTTTTAGCTTTTCATTCTATGATTATGTAATCATTTTGTTACCTTTTTAAATATTTTCTTTACCATAGCAACATGAAGTTCAAAAAAGTGACACTTTGTTTTATCTACTAGAGAGCCATTTAAGTCTGTTTACTTGGATGCTTCAGGAAATAATAATTATTATCTATTTTTCATTTATAAGGACATAAATATTGTCATTATTTTGCGATTTTCTTAGAAACTATTTTTTAGTGTCCAAAGCTGTGTATTTGTTTTCAAAACTCAATAAAACTGACTTAGTGTCTCATTTTGTAACAGTTAAAATGCTCCACTTTCTAATGAAAGAAATATTACCTGTTTAATAAAAATAGTCATATAGAATTTCCTGTTTATGAAACAAAAACTATCCTACTCTAATACATGTAAAAGAATCTAGCTTTAGGTTTTATTTCTCCCGGGTTATAGTTATTACACCATAAACTGAAAGCAGTGTTAAGTTATTATCAGTATAAACCCATACATTAAATTTTTCAATTAAAATAGCAAATTTCTAAATTATTGTAGACCCCTTTGACTTCATTTTTGGAAATTTGGATTATAATATGTATATGATATAAAATAAAAAATAAACAAATAAATTTGGATCTTTGCATGAAACATTTAAGGTCATCACTTCAGCAGCTACACTTTAATCACATCTTTTTGTTCTTGCTGTTTTCCTAGTTTCAGAGTAAAGCAATGAACAATCTGGATTTTAAATGTAATAAAATGAGCTTCAGGTTGAAAGTGCCTTAGGTGTATGAAATATCGTTTAATCTTGCTTCAAAAACGACAGCTTAAATTGTAAGATCATTTAATAAAAATGCAATGGAACTCTTCCTTCTGTGTCAGATTACCAGTGTGATTTGACTGTAATCTTGATGTGCCAATACTGCTATGATTTCTTTCCTGACATTTTGTAAACGACAAGGGAAGGATTTATTTAATGAACACTTGTCAGTCTAATGTAATGAAACAGCCGAGCTTTTAGGAAGTATCTTGTTGGCCTTTCCTATATTTTATTAATAGTACTTCAATTATCAAAATATCTACTTAGCTATAATAGTAACAAAATATCTACTTAGCTATAATAGCTATAACAGTGGTACAAATACAAATAGGCAGATCATCTTCCTGTTTGTTATATTTAAATTCAGCTGAAATTCTAATTGTTGTCACAGTTTCATCCTAATCAAACTGTTATATGTAATTTTTGAATTAATGTTCCAATTTATAATACGTTTGAGATGTTTGAAATGATTTAATTCAATATTGGTAAAATTGTCCTTTACAAAGGATATATATGAGCATTTTAAAATAGAATGGAAAATATGACTAATGCTACAACCATACTAAACGTAAGATATTTTGACAATATTTCAATTTAGGTTATCATAATAAAAGACTATACAAACTATATTTTGAATAGGAATCCTTAGCACTTAATAGTCAAAATAGTAAATCATAGGCCTAGCTAAAAGAAAAAAAATAATCTAATTATTCATATATTCATTTTTTTGTAATGTAGTATATATCTGACATTGTTCTCGGTAGAAACAAATATAAAACTAAGGAACTCTCATTTTATCATTAGTAAGTAGGTAAAAATAATTACAGTACCGTGGAATTACTCCTAAGGTAGAGAGAGGAAAAAGCATGGTATTTCGAGTGCGTCAGAGATAGTTTCCCGGACAATAATGATAGAAAAGCAATAGCCTGGTACTATTATGTACCTAAGGGCCGGTATTTCTGGCTGAAAGGATAGGCCTCCTAGGAATAACAGATACATAGAAGAGCATGACACATCCGATAGATTGCAAGGAACTCATTCAGACTGGTCCATGACAACTGTATGTATGTACTCTGTACAGTAAAAGAGAACCAAGAGTGAATCCAAACACAGTCAAAACAAAACCCTTCCGAGGCTTTGACTACAGGTAATACAGGAAAAGAGGCGTATACAAGAAAGGAAAATGATCATTTTCTAGACCTGTTGGGAATGAGAGTTTCCACATAAAAACAAGGGAAAAAAGATAACTACCATTTCTATAGCACTCTATAACATAGAAAACTTTCTTCTGTTTTATTACTTTAGATGCATATACTGTACACAAAATCTCTGTTGAAGATATGACTATCTTTGTTCCTTTCCTTAACATTTAATGTCACACTGGCTAAGTGGTTTTCTCAGAATCATTATTTATTATGAGATATTAAACTGAGGATTTAACTCAGTTTTCTGGCTTTAGTCCTTTGTTTGTCCTGTTACATCATGTCCATGTTTCCATTAACAAGATGGTCTTATTTCAAGATCATGTTTTTTTGTTTGTTTGTTTGTTTTTGTTTTTGTTTTTGGTACCTGGATCAAACTCAGTACCTTGCGCTTTCAAGGCAGGGGCAGTGCCACTGAAGTGAATCCCCAGCCCACAGGAGCATTGTTTTTACAGAACTACCTGAAAAAGCGTAAAGGAAATAGAGCCCAAAATTTTGTACTTTGTGCCATTTTAGCAATTGACTTTTAAAAACTATTAAAATTAGCATAGGTGACTTGAGTTTTTGGAAATAAAGACAATTACCAAAATCATTAAAAGTATGACTCATATTTAACTGTTTTTTCAGTATTGGAAATCAAACTTAGCATCTTCTCACACATGTAAGCCAACAATGTATCACTGAGCTCCACCATTCATCTCATGCTTTAATTTACAGAATTTTTTTATTCTTATTTTTTAAAAATCCCATAGAAAATAAAAGCAGAAGCTATTTTATTTGAAATATGTATTAATAAAAATATGTGAAGCTTTATGCTCTTAATATCCTTAGCAATTACTGCCGTTGTAGGTGATTATAATGCAAATACATTTGGAAATTGATTTTATGTTTCTATATTGTAGTTTATGCTAGTTCTTAAGCTTAGAATATCCTTGTTCTATTTTTCCAAGTGAAACAGAAGATCAGCAGAAATACTACCTCCTCTGTGAAACGTTGTATAAATGCATCCCAGTGGCCACCACACATTGAACATTTAATATTATATGAGTATTTTTAATGTAAATGTTCTATCCCTTCATCTAGAAAGTATTTTCCCTTAGCACAACAACTATGTTTTAATTGTTTGTGATTAACATAGAGACTATAGAATTCACTGTTAATGGAAATTATAAATGTGTAACAGGTTGTACACCAAGCAGGGTGTCATAGCTACAGGGGTACTCTATCTTCACCTGGGCTCAAACCACTGCATTGATATGTAAATGGCCTTGGTGTGTCATGAGGGAATTTTTATGGTTAGAGAATAAAAGCTTCACCAAGATGAAAAAGGTTTCTGATTTCTATGGTGAAGCACAGAAATATTTCTTTAAATTTTATAGCCACATAAAAAATTTTCCCACCAATTTTCAAATCCATAAAACTCTTAGATTTCAGTGTTTCAGAAAAAAACAAAATCCTTGACATTTCTACGTAATTATTTTTAAAGAAATATAATGCATTATATTTAAATACAATAGACACCTTGAGACTCACACAAGCCTGTTATTTTGGTAACAAGTAGACATTCCTTTGCATGCTTAGCATTTGTTGTAATTTACACACGAAGTACTATTTGAATTGAGATTTTTTTCATATGTAAACTTGGGTTAACATTGCAGAGTATCTGGATGCAATACAGAACTCTTCTTTCAACCAATTTTACTGATATTTTCATTTTTAATTTTATAACAAATTTTGCACATAGGTAATTACTTAGGGGTTGTATTTCAAAAAGTAAAACTACCATTTTGTTTGGCGCAGACTTACCATAAATTTTGAAAAGTTATAGTAAGTGGGACTTAACTAAGAAAGGAAATGATGAGAACCAAGACCTGTCAAAGGTACAGGATCCCAATGATGAATGTAACTGTACGGTATACCTAAAATGTACCAATAAACTAAATGAGAAGAAAAAAAAAAGGAAGAAAATGATAATAGCCATGGAAAGTTACCTACTTCATAAATCCTGTGTGTGGAGCCTCATACCTTTATCAGTTAAAAAATAACTTTTCAATGAAATATTTTCATAAGTTTACTCTAATTTATAAGTATAAATACACAAATTATATAACATGCATAAAATCCAGGCACCCCTTGTGGTAAACTATAACCTAAAGGTAATAAGTAATATGCTAGGTGGATCTTATTATAAAGTATAATATTATACATATTCCATATCTAGGGTAGTTACAATGATATGTAATAGCTAATATTTACTGCAGACATTTTCTGTGCTTATAAGTGTTCCAAATTTGTTCCATGCATTTTCTCATTTAATCTTTTTGTTGTTGATGTTGTTGTTTTGTTTTGTTTTTGTTTTTTTTTTTTGAGACAGGGTCTCCCTGTGTAGTTGAGACTGACCTGGAACTCACTATGTAGCCCAGGCTTGTCTCGAACTCACATTGATCCTCCTGCCTCAGCCCCCAGAGTGCTGGGATTTCAGGTGTGTGCTACCATGCACAGCTTTCATTTAATCTTAAAATGACACTATGAAAAGAAAAGATTATTGGCCCTTTCCAAATTTGAGTAGGTTTTTGGATCAAAGAGGCAAAGTAGTTTCCAGGTTTCCAAAGCTAGGACTGGGAGAATCTAGGATTGGAATCCAAGTGACCTGTTCCACAGTTTGTCTCAAATCTACAACTGCTTATTATAGAGAAAGCTAATCTGCAAATTTAGTAGAGACAAACTTGTTCCAAAAGTGTCATTGTTATGACCTCTTATATTCTCAGTACCACCAAAGGCCTAATAAACTGAAAAAATTTATCTTGATATGCTTTGACTCTTTGCGTTTTTTCCTATTGAATTCTACTGAATTCACTTAGATATCTTTAAAAGCACATGTGTTTACTTCTATGTTGCCAGTACTTAGAGATACCTGCTACACAATAGAATCTCAATGAATCATTGTTTCAAAACAAGGTTCTCTATCCACTAAACATGGTTTGGGGATGTATCAGGAATGTTCCATCATGGAATTGTTGACTATGATTTTATGATTAAGCATGAGACCCCATATCACATTTTGCTTAACTACAAAGGTAATAAAGAAAAGAAATTCTGTGCACCAGAAATGACTAAAGGGCCATTATTCAAAAAGTGTTTTCAAGAAGAGGAATCCTTTGAATCACTCTAATTATATAAATGATATTACCCAAAATTATTTGATTAAAGAGATAGTATAGAGAACCCCCAAATCACGTAACATGTTAAAAGTTGTGAGGAATCCTGTAACTTAAAAAAAAAAAAAACATTCTATTGTAAAAAGGAATTTTTAAATGCTTTTGATTTTCTAACCTACACTGAACATGTGAACGTAACATTAATCAAGGAATAATTTGTAGAAAGCAGGGGGGGCAAGGTAAATGAAGTCTTCATTAAAATATTTTTATAATTGAAAAGGCATGAGCAAGGCAAATGATATGATAAAACTATAGAAGTGAAAATGTGAAATTATAAACATAATCTTCCACTAGAGCTGTATTTCATACATTTTAAAAGTGAGGAGTAATTTTGAGAAGTATATTTAGGCCTAATAAGTAACTAAGGGCTTGGATTTCAAGGGTAGGATTTCATACCTGGGATTCCTACTGGATTTATTTATGGTGATGTAACAGATATGAAACTTTATGAAAGATGCCTTTTCTCTTCTTGGTATTTTGGATCATGAATATGATACTAATTGGATGACAAAAGTTTATAGCAGAGTTGAAACTTTAGAATTGAAGTTATATGGAAGTTATACCATTTGAAATTCACAATTTATTAATGTCTTTAAAAACATAATATCCAATAGTTAAAAATATTTGGCGATTTCATTTAATAATTTGCATTTTTAAAATATTTCACTTGCAAACTCAAGCATATGTAGAATGCATGCACATATGTAAATGTCTCTAATCAAATCAATAGATTTTTGTTAATGAAAACATTGAAATATTACTTTGACATTTATGTTCATTGGTACACATTTATTAAAGTCATTTATAAAAGCAGAAATGGATTTAATCAAATAAAGTGTATAAGTGCATATGGAATAAGCATATCTTCCTTAGTAGGAAAAAAATGTACAACACTAACATTCTGAAGAGTCGAGATTGGTAAGACAAAGAGAGTCTTTCTGATTTGTTTCAATAACATAGACTATACTATAACTTCTTTCAGATACCATTTCTTATTTTGTATCTATTCTTTTATTAATAATTTATAGAGAGCAAGATGCTAGTCAGTCACTTTATTATAAAGGAATGGATTACACGTTTCTGTAGAAAGTATATTTCGCTGACGTGTTAGCTTTTCAAATGAATAACATACTAAAAATAATTTAAGATTCAAAGACACAAATATTTTTCGGAGGAACTTAGTATCTATTATTCCTTGATGATTTGAAATTTTCAAAATATGTTCGAAGTAATATAGACATATGAAATTATTGAATAACAATAACAATGCAAGCCTAGGAAAGGCAAGCTTGTATTTATAAACTCAGGCTAGTTTTGATTCTCAGATCTATCTTTCAGCCTCTGTTCACAATTTTGCCCCTTTTTTTTGAGTCTTTAACAAATAATTTCTCCTCTCAAATGCCATACTTACTCTCACAGTAATATTTTGACTATCTAAAAAGCTTTTATATCTTCATAACACATGATTGTATGTATACTCAGAAATGATGGTCAACACAAAAATTGATTGCCTTATTTATTATTTTTTTTCTTTTTTTTCTACCGGGGATCAAATTTGGGACATTGAGCTTGAGAGGCATGCAGTGGCACCGCTAAGCTAAATCCCTGGCCCTTATTTTTGATTGTTTATGCTGGCCCTGTATTTGATAAGCGGTTTTCCTGAAAACTTTCATTAATTTCTCAAGATATAAGAACAGTATTGGAATGTAGTTACCTCTTCAAAGTTTATAGGAAAAACATTTTAAAGAACATTTTAAGTTTAAACCAAATATTCCAGTTTGTAACCCTTATGTAACAGTTTCATACCACATTGTTTTAATTGTACATCTTGCAAATCTCAAGAATTATTTAGCAAACATTATAGTTAGCAAAAAGGACAAAGTCTAGAAAACCTAATTGGATTAATAGAATTCAATTTCAAATTTGTATATGACATGAAGGAAATAAAAGATTCTATAACTCAAGTCTTCAACTACATAGATAAGGAAGGCTATCTTACATAAATAGAGTAATTCCTCTATATTTTATCAATACTTTGAAAAAAATCCTTAATTAAATACAATGAAATTTCTAGATTAAATGTTACCTAATTATTTTTTCTATTTTATGAACTGTGATATTTATTTTTAATTCAACCTAAGTAGTGCTTCTGATTTTTTTGTTTGTTTGTTTGTTTTTGGTACTGGGGATCGAACTTGGGTCCTTGAGCTTGGGAGGCAGGCCACCGAACCGCTGAGTGTAGTACTTCTATTGATGGTAGCAATGTTACTTTTTTCATTTTATTGCCCTTCCCTCTGAAATTCCCCATACTGCAAATTCTAATAGCATAATTTTAAAAAATTAACTTTATCGGTACATTTTAGGTATACATTAGGGTCACATTCGTCATTGGGAATGTGGTCTTGCTCTTACTTGTGCATGATACAGCTTAGTTATTATATTTTCCTGTATCCCTTCCCTCCTTCCTACCATTTCAGCTCTCCTTATTTACAAAGGTTTGTTTCTTTTTTTCCTTCTTTTCGCATATTTTTAAATTTTCCTTCTTTCTTTCTCCCCCACCTGCCACTTTCCCTTCCCTTTTGAATATTGCTTCCTACTTCACACTATTATACATTTTGGTTCTCATTTACACTTTCAGTTTCTCACATCACAAAGACACTTCAGTATTTACATGTGTGCCCTGTTTATTTCACTTAAGAGTATGGCCTCAATATGCATCCATTTAGCTATAAATGCCTCTAATTTATCATTCTTTATGGCTGAGTAGTACTCCGTTTTATTTTTTATAACTCTTCTTATCCAGTCACCAGGTTATCTGCATTTGAGTTGTTTCCAAGTCTAACACTGTAATTTCAAGCAATGCTTTCCATCAGAACTTTCTGTTATGACATAAATGCTGTCAGCACCCACAACATCCATGTTTTTATTGCACACTTGAAATGTGGCTAGTGTGAGGATGAATACAGCTCATGTAATTTTATTTTGTTTTAATCTTTATATATATATATAAACTAGTAACACATATGCCTTTATTATTATTTTTTGACTTCTCATAGAAAAGAAAACATGAGAGAAAGAGACAGAGGGAGGGGGAGAGGGAGAGAGAGATAGAGAAAGATGTACATATAGAAAGATAGAGAAGCAGAGAGTAAGGCATAGGCATAAATGTAGTTTTATTTCTCCAAAATTAATATGCTTTTAAAAAACTTTGGGGCAGCTATCATTTGTTGCCATTTGCAAAATTATTCAGAAGATAGCAAGAATTAATCTTGGAATAGTTTAGTAAAAGAAGTGAAATATTTTGTGGTGTTTCACTCCTGAGTCATATGTAAACACAATGGTTATTGATTCTCTTTCCTAGGTATTTGTATTGGATCGACTGCTGTGAGTATCCTCACATTGGCCGTGTTGGCATGGATGGATCCAATCAGAGTGTTGTCATAGAAACCAAGATTTCTAGACCTATGGCACTAACAATAGATTACGTCAACCACAGACTCTACTGGGCTGATGAAAATCACATTGAATTTAGCAACATGGATGGATCTCACAGAAACAAAGGTTAGTGTAGCAATGCAAATGAGTATCTTACTGGTGTAAAAAAATTCATTAAAAAACTATACTTATTTTATGTGCTTTCTGTCATCAAAAACATTTCTCAATTTGAGGTTGCATTGCTAGATTCCTTTATTACATCATTAAATTATAAATTAATATATTTATTTCAAATCATATAATTCATATATTTTCTTTTAATCATGTTAATATTTTCTTTCATAGTGTTTTCCAAATTTTTTAGTGAGTGAGATAAAGCTATATGTATCCTAATTAAATCGTAATAGAAGACTAAGACTTTCGTTCATAAACTATGACTACAATCTATTAGGATTTGTTCTCTTTTTAAAAACTGAGTATATATCTTTGTATATACTGTAATAACATTATTTAAAACTTATCCATTTAACTATGTTCAAAGTTAAATTTATTTTTATCTAAAAAAAACTGCACCAACAAATACTAACATGAAAAAACAGTTTTCAAAAGAGGGTAACAGTCAGGAAATAACGTAAAAGTTAATGAAAACAAAATTTTACAGATGCTTCATTTTTCCACTTTTGTATGTCCTAGTAGCCTAAAAAACACTATTTAATAAAACACAAAAATGAAGGAATTAGATATAGATGAAGACAACAGTAAGGTAATTGATAATAATAGGGCTTATTAGAGGGAATTATAATTGAAAATAAAATATTAAAATAATAATGGACAAGGATATAATATAAAAGTGAAATTTTGAAGATAAACATAATATGCATAGAAAAAAACACTACAGCAATTCAAATGAACCCTCAAAAATTTTGAATGCAGATAGTTTTTTGAGGACTAGAATTTTCACAAAAGCAAAGAAATAATCATTCTGTTATTCTTTGGTGAACTCATACCATCTTTTTTACCAAATACTTTGATTTCCAAATTTCTCTTAAATATAATCTTCATGGAAAAATCACCAATAACCTGTTTATATGGAGTAGATTATCAGATTGCTTTTTTTCTCTGGGGTTAAATTTAGGACGGAATCTGGGATTGAATTTAGGATAAATAGGAAGAAATTGGAAGGACGGGAAAATTATTATTAAGCATCAGCCGAGACCTTTTTAATGTATGCTGGTGTGAAGCCCTAAGAAGAATGAGGCCACTGAATTTTTTAAAAAATGGCATAAAATGCATTGAAGTCACACTGCCTCATGGTTTTGTCTAGATTCCTCTCAGTTGGTGTTTAAACAAGTACACCCTTTTGACGAGAAATGCTGACAGGAAGTTTCTAGGGATGCTTTTAGAAGGGTTAGAGCCGTAAGATATGATGAGGTTATTTAGATGAATCATTTCTTTAAGTGTTGACGTTCCAATTATAGCAATAAAAAAAGCAGAATGTAATTTCAGTAAAGAATTATTTAAAGATCACTTTAGAATTTTAATTACAACAAAAGTAATGTTGACAAATATAAATCACATTTAGCATTCAGAAGTTTTATCCCCCAAAGAATCAATACTGAATTCTTCTTCATCACTCTTGGATCATATAATTGAAATATTTTATTGTGGAAATTAGTATCTCCCAAAGAAACTATGAGCATTTCTACCATTTCTACCTAAGTATCCATATAAAGTAGTAAGTTATTGTGAATGTTTCAATTTCTGCTAAGATTTTACTGTTTAATAAAAAATATATATAATATTTAGGAAAATATTTTAAAATATATTACAGTAGAAAATACTTGCCTTAACCTGAGGCTTAAGAGTATGGTTAAAAATAAAGTTAGGATTATTAAGTACTGTTTATCATTATTATGATACTATATAGATATTATTTTTAATGGTATGACATGCAGGGATGACTAATGATTTGGAAAACCAGCACTACAAAATTAAGCACTGAACAAAGTATCTTTGAATCATGTGCTGGTGGTGTCTTTGAGTAGAGAAACATGTATTTGGCAGGGATAAATTGTATTAAATTTCTTATAAAATAAAATATTTGGCTGAGATATTGTTTAGTGTGATATTAATTTTTAAAATTTTGATTTGGAAAATATCTTGAGGTTAAAGTGTGTAGTGAAAGAAAGTCAAACAGTAGTTGTCACCAGAAATACTTTCTCCTGAAGGGCTTCACAGAAAGACTAATGAAAAATTCATTAAGTGCCTTATCAGACTTCTGCCAATACCTGAATGCAGTCTAGTAATTCCCTGGTAGTTACTAATGAGGGGCTAATTGTTACTTCCCAGAATCTGGCCAACTTCACATCCCATGAAACACTGAGCCATTCACTTGCTATGTTTGTGAACCGGATGATTCTCTTTGCATCTGCTCCGTGCAGATGTAGATAATGTTGTGCCTCAGTAGGTATAATATATTGGGACTTCTTGCATCAGTGACAGTTATCCTTCTTTGGTCACTAATAACTAGTTATGTAAGTTTGGTCTCAGCCCGATCAGGACTAACTCTTGTCATTTATTTTCTTTGTGAAATCAGAAGCCAAGTTCATCAAGAAAGGACATACCAGTCAGGGCAAAGTAATTTAAAAATAGTATAAGTATATGACAAATGTCAGAGTAATGACTCTTTTTTACAAGGTGTTTTAGTAATAGAGCAAAGTGAACTGAGTAGAACTTCATGATTTAAAATGTTTTCTTCCTAAATAACTTCTTATTTAAACTATACAGTAATTCTACAAATGAAGTTATTTCTGTGACTGAAATACCTGGGAAGTTTCTAACTTCTGTGGCTTAACCAAAAGTTTATGGTTTTTTTGTTTGTTTTTGTAAACAAAATATTAGATTACATCCAAGGCATAAGCACCTTCCAGATTATTTGCGAATTTCTATCTGGCTTTCTCTGCTATATCTCAGCCCTAACTTGCCTTCCTGTAAACTCAAAATAAAATTTTGCAAAGTTAAAGCCCCCCTCTCAAAAAATACATGAGTCAGTTTTCTAGCTGAGGAAGATAGAAATGTACTTTTAAGACATTTGAACATTTTAAGACACATATTTGCACACATAAATGATTCTAATGAACTTTACTACAATGATAACATAGAATGATATATCATTCATAATATGATTGTATAAAATGAATCCTACAGAATCATTGCATCAGTTTGTTTTAAATTTCATCTTCATTAGTGCATTTTAAATGTTTGTCTGTGTGCTCTAACTCTGCCCGTTCATTTATTCCACAAACATTTACTGGCATTTCTGTACCATACATTATGCTTGACTTGGAGTTATAAAGATGAGTAAATCCCTGTCATGAAAGTAAAGGTCAAAGGGGAAAACTTGATATGCAGGTAAGGCCATAAATTAGATGAAGATTAAAATGTAAAATGTTGTGTAGGTGTAGACAGGGATAGAGGAACCTTTGTTGAAATTAGGTCTTTGGGCATCTGGAAAGATTTAATAATGTTTTCCATATAGGAAAAATGTGGGAGGGATGCCTCATACAGAGGGAACAGCATGTGCACAGTGTACTGAAGTCCAGAAACATCATGGCATTTACACAATTTTGCCATGACTGCAAGTTGCATCAGAGGAAAATAATGACATTAGACGAACAAGAGCACATTGAGGCCAGATTGTGACAAGCTTTGTATGCAACATAATTTGGAATTTATCCTTTAGGTCATAGGGAGCTATTGAGGGGATATAGTTGATAGAGTGCTATTATCAGATTTTACAACAGCGGGGAAAATGGAAGTCCTTGGGAGGGCAACCAATTTAGACTGTTAGAATATTTGAGGAGGAAATACCTGAAGTGATTATAGCTGTGGGAATAAGGATACTAAGTTAAACTCAATAGTAATTTAGCAGATTAAATAGGAAAGTTCAGTGAGCTAAATATAGATGAAATATTGGGAGTTGACTTGTAAATATTAAGTGAATGATTTATATTGTTATCCAGTTATTTAAGAGAAAATGACACCCTTTTTATAGCTATGGATTTTACCTATATTTGTACATATTTAAAGAATTAAATGTACTAAAGTGAGCCTAACTTACAGATTCTTATTGAAACTCAAAAATCTATTTTGATGATAAATGTAATAATTGTAATAGCAGGGTATTCATGCATCACTCTAATATTATGAGGAAGATATCTAGGAGTGGAATAGTGAGGTCAAATGCAATTTCTCGTTTCAGTTTTTTTGAGTAGTCTCCATCCTGGTTTCCAAAGTGATTGTATTAGTTTATATTTCCACCAACAGTCCACATGTATTATTTGTTTCTTGATGATGGCTATTCTTTTCTGGGGTAAGATGGAATCTGAGAGTTGCTTTAATTTGGATTTCTATAGTAGATAGTAATGTTGGCCATTTATTCATGTGTTAACTGGTTATCTGTACTTCTTCTTCCATGAATTGTCTACTCATTCTAGTTGTCCACTAAAAAGGAATTAAAAATTTGAATTTTGTGGAGGCCAGTACAACCAGTAAAATTGTAGCACCCTGCCTTAGTGCGATAGTTTGATGTTACAGTTTGCAATTTCCAAGTTAATTATACCTCCTGCATATAGAAAAATTTATAAATCTTATTTGAATTTCATGTCACCAACTTTCTGGAATTTGAGATCGTTTTGCATTGATTTGGTGCATTACAAAAACAAAACAAAACAAAACAAAGTACAGCCTGTCTCTAAATTGGTTGTCTATAAGACACAAGTTACAAATATCTCTTGAGTAAAACTGCAATAATACTGTATAGTCACCTCAAATTAAAGGCTGTGCTTTCCATTTAATGAAAAGAAAATTAAATACCAGAAAATACTATTGAGAACAAAATTTTATTTTATCAATGTGCATAAATAAAATCAAATTTAGATCTCATTTTCTGTTAGTTGTGCCTTTGGACTTTAGATCCCTTAAGCAGAGAGTATCTTGGTAAAGAAAAGGTTGACAGTATTGTGTGAATACTAATGGCGAAGGGATACCAAAGAAAATGTTATTTCTGACTTGAAATCCTAGATAATTAGATTCTTTTCTTGCTTTAGTTATTTCTGTTTTTGCCAGATGCTCTTTGGTGTGTTGCTAAATGTTTTAACCTTGTGTTAAATAAGCTGATCATATACATATTTTATCTACCATGCTGGAAAAATTATATTCGTAACTGCTATTTCTGTGAAGAGTAATAGCTGTGTGTGGTTCTAAACTATAGTTCATCACTGAGCCACCTTTCATTTTTGTGGATAAATTGTTTAAAATTTCATGTAATGATTTGACTATAGCTCTTTATTTGAAGTCTAACTATATCTTCAGAGTCTCAATATTAAAATATTGCTGTTATAGTCTAAACCTGTTATTTCTTTGTTGCTATAGGAATCCGGTTTGTTGTGAATTGGGTATTTCTATGTTTTATTTTGTTTACCACTTCACAAGACTATTATAATGTTTGGAAATGTTGCCAGTCCTTAGTTTTTCTATAATTTCTTAATACTTTTATTCATTACCAGCAGTGGATTTTGGATTCGTTTGCCAGAAATTCTATTTATATTTCTGTTTATTACCATTAAGAAAGATGCATTAAAGAGAAGGCAGACAAAATGTTTACAGAGGAAAATGATGACTGCAACACTTGGTAGCTGGTTGATGATTCTGAAAGAAGCAATATTCTGTAAGCAATGCTGAACGAGGCATAATTACCAAAGAACAAGTGTCCTTGGCCCTAAGATTATATAATGTATTCTTTTCTGTTGAGAGCTCGTGAGGAAAGCTACTTGCTCAGCAGTCACTTTATGAAGCTTGTTTTGTTCTGGCCACTTGCCCACCTACCCACTCTTCACTGTTCCTGTACAAGCTAGAGACCATCCTCCACCTGCAGACCACTGCGGTGAATCTTCCACTTTCTCTAGCATGTCAAATCACTTTCTAGCACAGCCGAAATTTATCACCTGCTCTTCAGCTTTACTGTGTTCAGTCTTTATTTAATTTGATCTAATTTTTTTCAGTGCCAACTCATTTTTATTTCCTTTTCCCTTCCTTTTTCAATCTTCATATTGTCTGTCTTTAAATTATATCCTCCCTCCTTTCTATATATGTCCTGTGCTCATATTCTTTTATAAAGATATCAGGAAATATTGTTAATTTGCAGGTCTCTAAGATCAAAAAATTAGTGAACAGCCTGACCTTTTCTACCAAAGACAGATGGTCTTTTTGTCAGGCAATAGTGTTTGCACCATATTAACTAGGGCACAGTTGCAACTGAGAGTTTTTTATCCTGGAAGAGATACATGAATTAAAAATTATGGTGGCACACACTGGAGGTGGTTCTGGTTTTCATAACTATGCCTCATTGCCATGTTCTTTATGCTGGTAGACTGATTTCATAATTTACTTCATTCAAATTCTTTTTCTGTCTGGCCTCAAAGTTGGTTTATTCCACAGTATTTATGGCTGAAAATCACATGGTAGACAAAGGAAAAAATCAGAATGTTTATTTATCTGCTTTGCCTGCATGCCAACCACAGTGATTAGCAGTGGCTGAGCTTATTTACGGACAGTATGGCTTTTTTTTCAGCTACATTTTCACTAAATTCTGGTAGGTGATCCAGGAAAACATGACCCATCATTGACCTCTTAGCCATACCTATATTTCTGTAAATAATTTTTATTAAGCTATCCTTACTTTTCACTTGACAATGCATTTTCTGTGGACTGCAAGAATCTTGGTTTTACAACAGTGATTATAACATACTAAAAATAAGGAAAAAATAGCTAGGGATGTAGCTTAGCAATAGAGAACATTCCTATTATGGAGAGAGAGAGAGAGAGAGAGAGAGAGAGAGAGAGAGAGAGAGAGAAAACATTTCTAGTATGTCGAGAGTGGGGTTCAAGGTGCTTGCCTAAAATCATGGAGAAAACAATACTTTTGTACTACTGTAACTGTGGGAGGATACCCGTTACTTGAGGATAATGGCATGAAGAATAAGAAATGTAGAAGAATCTTACAATGTATTAGAAAATGATAGTAGGATTCAATGTTTGATAAAACAGGATTGTCAACTTGAAATCTTAGAAGATTAAGCTTCTTCACAGAGATGTTATGACTTAGATCTAAATTCCCAAAGCCTCTTGAGTTTGAGGGATGATTGGACTGTGGGTCATTTCAACACACTTCGTTTTGGAAAGTGGGGTCTCCTTGGAAGAGGCTAAGAACTGTGGGGTAACCTGGAAAGTTGCATCTCCTTTCCGGCTTCTCCCTTGGTCTCTCTTCTTCCTTATTGTCATGAGGTGAGCAGTTTATCTTTCTCCATGCCACTCTGCCATGCTGTTCCTTTTTGGGAGCTGGCCAACCATGGATTAAAATGTGAACCAATACAAACTTCTCCTTAACGTTTGGGTGTCACGTACTGTGTCTCACCAATAAGGGAAGTACCTAAGACAGTTGCAGAGTAAGGGTTGGACTGACCTTCAAGAATCACCATTTATTTAGGTATTTCCTTTTAAGCAATACATAATTCTTCATAGTCAATTAATTTTAAACTCTTGTATTTTGATTCTTTTATTTTGATTTCTTCATAAAATAATTAATTACAGAATTTGGTTATTACATCCTATAACATTATTTTTTAAACTTTTGAATATATGTACTGGTAAGCCTTTAAAGTCATGTTTAAATTAATTAAAGAGATCAAAGAGCAAAAGGTAATGTTTTAAAATAGGATTTGGATTGTGGAGATAAATCTTGGAGGTAAAATTTGGGGCAAAGTAAAACATCACTAGTGAGGTAACTAATAATCCATAGCACAAAGTTTTGTGGTTTTTACTTATGTCCCAGTGTTGTCACATCCTGTAATGTTACAAGATCTTAACCAAAAAGGCAGCAACTGTTTAAACTAGATTGGTCAAAAATATAAAATTGGAACGATGTCATGCAGGAATGTACTTAGCACAATAAATGTTATCTAATAAATGAATGGTCAAGAATATTATAATAGACAGGCAGTACAAGCCAAAGATATGTTCTGCACTGTAACTTCTTTTATTCATTATAGTGACCATGAGCCTTAATAAGATACCATGCAACTTGACTAAAATGGAAAAACACTTTGGTTTACTTTTTGCCAAATATCATTGCCTTTCTTCTGAAATACATACACCATGAAATAAAAATTAGGTGCCTAGTGTTTGAGTGCAATGCTATTTCAAAGAGTACAATAAATAGTGCTGTTGCAAAGAATAGAGACCTAACTATAGTAAGCAGTTTTAAAATAGGCTTTAAATAAAAAGTGCCTGTTAAATTATAATCCACAGAGCTAATTTTTCCTCTTCTTTAGTCTACTGAATACCTATAAAAGTTCCTTTAATTTACTCTTTACATTTATATTTTAATTAAGCAAATGCCTTTTTATATAGGACAATGGGTCATATTATTTTCTTTAACAAGGAATGATTATCATCACTTTGAAAAAAACATCAACCACATTTCACGAAGACTTTGTTAAAATATCTCTCTTTTTTAAAAAAAATCTCTCTTTTGTACCATTGCATTCCATGTTTGAATTTTGTCGGCTCCATTTGCTGCCAAATTACATTGTAACGCATCTTTCTTGTTTTACTTGTATACATAAATATATGTGTTATAAATATTTAAGGCATAGAAATGTACCTAGTACATGTAGACCTGTATATATGTGTGTGTGTGTGTATGTATAAATATATGTATACATATGTGTATATATGTATATATCTATATGATATAAATCAACAACCAGAAATAATTATTTTCTTCATTCAGAGTCAGAAAACGTGCTTGTATAAAAATATATGATGCTTTCACACTTTTTTTTTTTCATTACAACTCAATGAGGGTTGAACTTAAATGTTAGAAAGAGAAACACAGGATTCATTTATTTGTACTTATCATTTAATGACAGTATAAGGAAACTTTTTTCACAAAAGCTTGAGGAGATAGCTAATTGACTCTTTTTGAAGAGATTTAGGCCCTAAAGAGAAAATGACGCCATGTGCCACGTTATGAGCTAAATTCCCCCCAAAATATTATGTAATTGTTTTATTGTTTTGTTTAGTTTGGCTTGAATTCTCATTGGTGTTGCTGTGGCATGAATGATCTTGTCACTATTTCTGAAGACTCCTAGTTGAGCCAGGGTAGTGTTAACTGTGTGGGAATAGTTGTGCCGTAGTTAACGAAAGTTGCTATTTGACTTTGTTTCTTCCTAGAACAAATCCTTTGGTGCTTGTGCTTGATGTTGTTTGGGCAGTAAGCACATGTATCAAATGAGCAGACCTGTCTGTATTGGGCTGCTAATGTCAGTCCTGTTCTATTCTGCCACTGTCAAACGAGGAGCTACATAGGTGGTCATTTTGAGCGAAAGGATACATTTTTTGACTTTGACTTGAGTTTGCTAGATGTTTTGTACTATCTTTAGGAATAATAATTCACTTTTCTGATTCCCACAAATTTATAGTGTGTTTGATAACACAAGTTTCTGATGACTGGTCAATATTTGAGTACTTACTGGGCACCTACATTATTCCATGCCTAGAGCGATATGCAATGCAGTTTCAATCAGAAATTAAACTAACTTTCATACGGAGCATGTGAAATTAGCCCCATTTTTTTTAAACTGCAATGGCCTACAAAACTAACTCTCTTAGGGACAGTGCTGATATGGTAAAGTGGCTAAGAGCTCAGGACCCAGAGAAGCTGACTTAGCTTTATCTATTAGTATCTTCATTTATTTGTTTTTTCATCCTCCCTTTTTGACAAAATAATTTTTGTCAAGTCAGTTTATCCTCAGAGTAAAGAGCTCTACTTCACAGTAGAATTTTTGGGAATATTAAATGAATTAAGGATATAAAGTGGATATCCTAGTGCAAGATTTCTCACCTTCAAAGCTGTTCATATTTGATCCTCGTAGTTCTTTGTTATGGGGGCAAAACTGCCTCACCAACCACTGAGAAGCACTAGCCTATTTCTGAGGCAGCCACTTGCTTAATAAGTATCAGCATTAGTAAGGTGGAATAGTTTTAAAAAAGGCTGCACTCTTTTTGAAATGGTAATTGGAAAATTTTTACAATAATTTCACTGTTTTCATAGAAGTTAATTGAATCTCTTGTGCATTGAGGTTTTCAAAAGTGATGATTAATTTTTTGAGCCCATATTGAAGGAAGTAATTATTTTGCGTCTAAAGAAATCCTTATTGGATGTTTCTGAGTCTTTCAAAATTTTCTGGGAATTTTTATTTTATTTTGAAAAATTTTCAGCTGTACACTAAGGTGAAGGACTCATAATGATGGACCATCATCATGATTCAGCAAGTCATCAATGTATTTTGTCTTTCTGAAATGAATGCAGACAATTAAAGAGGGAGAAAGCGAATAATTTAAGTAGCTTAAACAGGATCTATTCTGGTACATGTCATTTTCATTTTCCTATTTAAAACCACTTATCATTTTAGTGGTGTGCTCTGTATAAGAGTACATAGATGAATAGTCTCTACGTTCATCTAGATTTTTGACATCAAAATACAAAATGCTTACAGTTTTCACATCTGAATTTTTCTTGATTTTCCAAGATAATCTGTTTAGAAACTGATTTCTGGCTAGATCCTATATTAGTGATAATAGTGACTTAGCATATTACCTAGTTTACAGGTTTTCACTTTTAAAACATTTTTACTTTCACTGGATCATAATGAATTTCTGATCACATTTGGTCTACCTTAATAAAAATAAAAATCAATACATTTTGAGTAATTTTAATTGACATCATATATTTACCTTTCACTTAAAATGATAACATTGTTAGCTGCATGAAAGAGAATTACATTTGAAGTTTTGATATCATTTCAGTTGCCAGTGAGTAGGAATATGAGAAACATTAGTTCGCACAAGTAAAATCTAAATAATGAAAAAGCATGTATTCCTGGAGCTTTTAATATGTTTCTAATGAGCATAGAACTTTTAAAAGTATATCTGGAAATTAGAATAGAAAATTATATGAGAATGTTTAGTGCTAATTTGTAAATTTATGAATTTGATAATTTAATAATTTTGAGGAACTAGAAGCACAAAGAAAACTCTATAACTAAAACTGTTAGATCCCCATTACAGATTTTATCATATCACATTAGTCAGATAAGAACCTGAATTTCTTAGATGAAAGTGTTATATTTGTTATGCTTCATACACTGCATATGTTTAAACTAATTTTTATATTGGTAGCATAATTGTGAAACAATTTTAATCTACTACTAAACAGTTTTATAACTATTATATTGGTGTAATCAATTCTCATCTTCCTCTACCCTTCTTTCAGTTCATACAGGTAAAAATACTTGTAAAACCTCAGTGACTAACCTGGTTTATAGTAGTTTCACAGTGCTCTATTTCAAGGTAGTAGGCATGTTTTAATCACTGACAGATGACTTAATCATTTTAAACAAGTGAGAAAACTCATCAATAACCTTTAGATTTAAGAGTTTAAAGCAACTTGAAAAGTGATTAACTAATCTCATGCGTGGATTATAAAATATTTGATGTCATTTATTTCTGGTCAAGTAGTTTTAGTCTTTTGGTGAGGAGAATCACATTTATTTTCTTCCTAGTGCTAGAACCAAGCTAAATCTGAGAAAAGTGAACTCCTGAGCCCACTCTTGCATTCTCTGAACCAGTAATAAAAACCTTACTGGCCTGACAGGTTGTCACAGCAATTATTCATATAAAGCTCCGTAGTAGTTGTATTTGTCAGCCCATGTAGTATTGAATATTTTTACTGGCAGTCTTCCAAGACTGAAGATTAATCTTACCATCTCCTATTACAGTCCCTAATCAAGATATCCCAGGGGTGATCGCACTAACATTGTTTGAAGACTACATCTACTGGACTGATGGGAAAACCAAGTCACTCAGCCGTGCTCATAAAACCTCAGGAGCAGACAGACTCTCACTGGTTAACTCATGGCATACCATCGCAGACATCCAGGTGTATCATTCTTATAGACAACCTGATGGTAATTATTCCCTCCACGATTTCCATAAATTCATCTGCATCTTTCAGTAACATTCCAGTTTTGCTTCTATCAGGGTTAAGTGTAATTTCACTTTGAACAAAAACGACAATATTTCATTACTTAAACTTACTTTATACAATGAATGCAGTGGACGTCAAGTACAGCTATTAAGTGGTAGGAGTGGAAGCTCAATAATAGCACAATTATTGATTTGTTCAAATTATATTAAGCTGAAATGACAATGAAATGTACTCAGAGAAGTGGACATTAAATTCATGAACTCATTGGTTTATAATATCATCATAAGACCCATAGAATCCTGAGTGGAAAGGGTAATACTTAAATAGTTTAGGGTTTAAAATACTATCACTATAACAAATTTGCTTAAGCATTCCTCTAATAAGTGTTCTACTAGGCATTGTGGAAGAAAACTTTGATCATTTTACTGAAGAACATAATCAGGCCCAGAAAACAGTGCCCTGACACTGTTACCTAGAGATCATCATTTCATTGTCTTTTATTACTTTATATTTCTAAATATGTCTATGTATCCCTTTAAAATATTCCTGGTCTCAACTTTTTCTGAACACCTTTCCTACTTATATGCTTGCTTTGTAGAAATAATCAAAATTGTTTAATAGTCAAATTGATGTCATTAGACCGTGAGTAGCATTTGTATAATCTCCTTTATAACTCTATTCATGATCAGTTATTTATGACAAAAATGTATTGAAATAGATGTAGTCAAATACATGTCTTAAACATCCTATCTCTAATCCCATGTTACAGCATTTTTTCTTGTTTTATTGTTCTTCTTTCTCATCTGTAGTCTCCAAACATCTCTGCATGATAAATAATGGAGGCTGCAGTCACTTGTGCCTTTTAGCACCTGGAAAAACCCACACTTGTGCGTGTCCCACCAACTTCTACCTTGCAGCTGATAACAGGACTTGTCTGTCTAACTGCACAGCCAGTCAAGTGAGTGAAAGTCTTGAAAGCATCTTATGGGATGGGTGGACAAGTTTTTATACTGGTTTTGCCTGAGTTTCCTTATGTACTGACATGATTTTTGAAATAATTGTTGGCCTTTTTTTTTTTTTTT
>NW_022900941.1:22405903-22422938 GCF_012274545.1 Fukomys damarensis | reverse complement strand
CTTTTTTTTTTTTTTTGTATCGGGGATAGAACTCAGAACCTTGTGCCTGTGAGACATGTGGCAGAACCACTGAGCTAAATCCCTGGCTCTGTTTGCCTTTGTTTCTATTCCCACACATATTTATGCATAGCCTTAAAAAAAAGAGTAGTTTAGGCACTAAGGTAGAGAGACACAAAAGAAAAAAGTAAAACCATAACCTAAGTCTACTTGGACTAACAGCCCACATCTTAAGTGGTCATAGAGGCAGGTTTCAGAGGAGTGTTTACATAGTTCAAGGGGATGGGACAATTAAGGCTTGGGGATTTTAAACAAAAATATTTTCCTAGATAATTTGCTCTGCATAATCTTTCACATCCTCTCTCATTCCTCACAAACAGAGGGGAAAGATTAATTGTATATTGAGTAATTCTCTAGATTTTTAAAAATTGAAAGGCAAAATAATTAACTTGTGAAATTATTTTTTTCCAAATTTACATATTTTTACTAGTAATATTCTAGAAGAATTTTCTACTTAATGGTAGTTGCATGGACTGCCCTGTAATGCTTTCCAACTGTGGAGACTAGTCATATGGTCTTTTACAATTGGACTTTATTGATCTTGAGGTATTATTTTATTTTACTTGAGAGAAATATTTTGTTCAGTTCCTTTTTTTTGGTATCAGGGTTTGAACTCAGGGCCTTGTTCTTGAGAGGCAGCGGCACCTCTGAGCTAAATCCCCAGTCCAAGAGAAATATTTAAATAATCCTTGATTTATTTTTTAAAATTACTAAATTTATTCTTAGAACTTTATGCTTTGTGCTTGCTAATTTTCCAGTGATTAGCAGTGACTTTAGGGCAAGAAATTAAATTTTTCTTTGAGTGGCTTTATGTTTAAAATAGAGAAACTTATTTATAACTCAATGTGCCTCTTTGGCTAGAAGATGAATATCGTACTTATAAAGACAGTATAAGAGAAAGACATCAGACCTTTCAGGATTTCAGTACTTGTGATGGTGAGGACTCTGACGCTTTATCTGTGATCATGAGCCCTCTTTAAACTGTTTGGGTTACTTGGGTTTGTAACCTAACTTTCCCATTTCTTGTTTTGTCATCTTTTCAATGGGATGCTGATTTCTGTAGATGTTTTCCACCACTGTGTCAGTGAAAAGCACAGACAGGATAATGAGTAAAAGAAACCCTGTATTTATTTCTAGTACTTTTGGACACTGATATTCAATATGAAAATGCTGCATCAGGTGAAAGAATAAAGAGGGGATGGGAAAGGGCCACAAAAGAATACATATAACAGGGCTTCCTTATATAACAAGGCTGCTCCCTCTGTGACAGCCTACTCCCAAGAGAGACTAACAACACATTAATGCTTTCATGAGGGTGGGCTCCTTTTATGCTAATGTCCTAAAACTCCACCTTGGAATATCATGAAGTGAAAATTGATTTTCCACATGAGATTTGGAGGGGACTTTCAAACAAGAGCAGTAATATTTCCAGGTAGTTCTTATGAAAATAGATGGGAAAAGTCCTGGCACATAATGGCTGTTGTAATTAACCTTGTCCTCTAGAGCACCTGGAATATAATTAAAAGAGCATATGTGCGATTAGTGTGTGTTACCATCAGGAGGTCCTCACGTCTAGTTGAACGCACAGGTCATAGGCTTTGCTTTCTTTACAGAGTGTTCTCATTATAATTTTCTGAGTGTTAATTTTGAGAAGTGGATTTTTGTCAAAGAGCTGGAAATTTAAATCATTATAGAAGATAATATTGGCAAGCTAATTATTCCTTAATCAGTAGTAAAATTTAAGGGCAAATTGTATCATTTTAACCTTAAATATGATTCCTATTGGTATTGTTTAATAAAATTTTATACTTATCCTGCTGGTTATTCTAAAAAATCCCTTAATTCCTTGCTGCAGAGTGCTGATCGAGCCAGGTTGTTGGGACCAAAAGCTAAGGCCATTGTTGATCTAGTAGAGATAATGCCTTCCCTAGCCACAGTATGTGGCAATCCTCAAAAGCCAGCCAAAACTGGTATTAACCTAAGGATGGACATCCCAAGCACAAGGCGCAGGTAGTGAGACATCCGCCTTGAGGCAAGCACAAAAGGAACGAAATATTATATAAGAAAATCTATAATTATGCTTATTCAGTGCCAAAAATCTGATCAGCCAATTAATTAATGAAAAAGCTTAGTCAATCTGAAACTATTTTTTATATATTTAATTTATTTCCCAACTTGATATCCATGGCAAGACTACAATTCCTAGTATGTTTAAATATTTGATCAACTTCATCATTTTTTCAAAAAGCAAAACAGAACAAATGGACAAAATATGTACTAGGTGATTTTTGTTTTCAGCTATACTACTTGAAAAATATGTTATTATTTCATTTGTCTTATCATCAGTAAAAAAGACTGGGAAAAGTTAACCTAATTCATTAATGGATATTCCTGTGAATCTTTAGGTTTATACAACTGTTTTACCAATGATATTTTTCTGATCTCAGGAAAGAACACAAAAATCTATTGTAAATTTCTTGGAGAAAAATCAATTCATAGAAACAGTTTCCAGTGAGGCAGACATTTAATAAACAGTCTTAATTCACCATCATACCTTAAGCTCTCTGATAAAAATTACAGAGGAACTTTAATTTGTTATTATCTAATGATTACTACCAATAAAATAATATAGAAATACCAAAATACTATGGATTTTTAGAAAAAATAAAATTGGCACATCATAATAATAAGAATGTTATGAAGAATGAAAAAATATGCAAATCTGTAAAAGATCAAAATTGATTCTAATTCTTATATAATGAATCATTAAATATGATTAATTTAAATTATTTTAATTGCAAAATGGATCAATTTTTAAAAGTAGCTTTACTTATGTTTCAAGTGGAGACTATATTTCAACTAAGCATGACATGCTAGCATTTGCATTTTATTCTTTATTTATATCTGGAGATATGTGTTTAGTTTTTCAATGCATCTTTTTGTGGGCAAAAATTACAGTTGGCAATTGATTTTATGAATATATTTGTTTTATACAACATTTACTATGTGAAATGTTTTAAATTTCTATTTATCACTGATCTCTTTTTTTTTATTTTTATTTTTATTTTTTTGTTTTTTTGAGACAGGGTCTCACTATGTAGTTGAGACTGACCTGGAACTCACTATGTGGCCCAGGCTGGTCTCGAACTCACAGTGATCCTCCTGCCTCAGCCTCCCAAGCGCTGGGATTACAGGTGTGCGCCAGCATTCCTGGCCACTGATCTCTTTTAAGCAATTGAAATTAAGTGTGAAGAAATGAATCTCAGACATGAAATAAAAGAAATCTTTTGAGAATAAAATGTTGATTAGCATGAAAAGTTAACATAAATACATTCTACCCTAGCTTCTCTTAACTCCTCAATGTTAAAAATTAAAGGGAAAGAAAATTATTATGTCATATGTAATTCTAACAGTTATTTATTTAAATCAGACGATTTAGTGAAATATCTATCTATCTATCTATAAATATATATCAGATGTGTTTCTGAACACAATTGGGAATACTTTGAAGAAACTCAGGATACTAATGTGCTTCCATACACTGTAATGAGGAGGAATGTTTCATGTTCAGGGCACATGCTTTCAGAGTCAGCCTCATACGCCCAGACTGTCACTATAAAAAAAGATATTGCTCCTCTCTGATAATTTATGAAAAACCACAGTGGACATAGTCATAGGCTAAGCAAATAAAAGAATGTCACTTCAACAATTGGGTCTCCCCTTAGATCCCTACTGCTCTATTCCCTCTGATATTGCACTGGAAGAAAAATTCACTCATATTTAATGTAACTCTACCCTGAATCAACTGCAAGGTACCATACACTGAGCAAAGGTTAACATGAAATTCTCTCTTACTGGAAGAAAATAATAGTGCTTTAGATGAAAATAAGTTTAGATTTCTAATCCATTTTCTTTAGATATACCTGAACTAAGGCTATATTTTTCTGTTAGACACTTTTCCTGCATGCTATACATTGCTAAAGTTCATATAGTCAGATATTCATTGGGGGTAAAGGTGATATTTTCAGTGTGAAGGAACTGTCATGTAGTTACAGCATTTTAGAACTAAACCAGGTCGTTGCTGTGATCTGCAGCTCCTCCTCCGGTGGCTAAAGAACACAGGCTGAGAGACGCTCACTCACCCAAGACTCTGAAGGCAATGCAATCCAGTAAATTAAGTTGAATGAACTGGATTAATACCACTTGATATATCTTCCTGATATTCTTGATAATTGCAGCCATATTTTGTATTTAGCAAACTTTTTTCATATAATAAGCTAGAGAGTAAATAGTTTAGGTTTCTTTGGATCCTAAGTTTTCCATAGCAACTGCTCAACTTCGCTCTTGGAACACAAGTCGCCCTGAGGCAGTATGTCATGATGTCTGCATGCACAGGATCTCAGCACCTTTTCCTGAATAATCTACTTTCCTGGCAGATCACGTCGTTACATTTTATACATTTATTATCTATTATAGAAGGCTTTAAATCCAGTGTCATTCATATTTACAACAAAAGGGTAGGATAGCTGTGCTGCTTTAGTGAATTTTTAAATGCACCTTGTTGTTTCCCCCTTTTCCAAAAGTTTCGTTGCAAAACTGACAAATGCATTCCCTTCTGGTGGAAATGTGACACCGTGGATGACTGTGGTGATGGATCTGATGAACCAGATGACTGTCGTAAGTACATGGGCGAATGTTGCAATTTAGAATTTAAAGTTCCTTACATTCCAGATCTAGATAACTGAAAATCTGTTTAAAGTACTTGTTGATGCAGTACTTTTCCAAAATTAAAATATCAAGAGTTCGTGTGACAACCCTTGAAAACAAAGCAGAAACTGTTACAATGTCTTGATTATGCTTCACTTTTAAAATGTTAGAATGACTCCATTTGGAATTTGTGTTTCTTTTTCTTTCTCAACTTTCATTGCATGTAAAATACTTACGCTGCTTCATGTAGTGTTCAGTAATTTAATAAGTGGCATAGTTTTGGCCCAATATATACCTAAATTGAAAGAAAAATAATTAGGCTTTTACAGTGCCACACAATGACTGAATATATACACACACATACACCTATATAACTATATTCCTATAGCTAGATAGACAGATAGATGCATGATTAGTGATATTGTGCATTTCTTCATATATATTTTGACTATTTCTGTATTTTAGGTTTAGAATTTTCTATATAAGTTCTTAGCTAATTTTTAAATTTGTTTTCTTACAGTTTAGTTGAGTATCTCATGTATTGTGGAATTTACACACACATACACCTATATAACTATATTCCTATAGCTAGATAGACAGATAGATGCATGATTAGTGATATTGTGCATTTCTTCATATATATTTTGACTATTTCTGTATTTTAGGTTTAGAATTTTCTATATAAGTTCTTAGCTAATTTTTAAATTTGTTTTCTTACAGTTTAGTTGAGTATCTCATGTATTGTGGAATTAGCCCCCTACCAAGATATATGATTTGTAAATATATTTTCCTATTTCATAGCTTGTATCTTCACTCGATTGCTTCCTTTGTCGCTCAGAGTCATTTTAATTTGATATTGTCCCTTTAGTCTATTTTTGCCTATGTTTTTGGTGTCACATTCAACAAATTTCTGCTCAGTGCAGTATCATGGAGATGTTTCCTTATCTTTTCTTCTAGTAGTTTTTCATTATTTTATTGATGGCATTGTCACTGAGGCCTTTAGTAAATAAACTTCTAATCGTATTGGTGACATAATCTCTGTGGTCTTCAGCAAAAACAAACAAACAAAAAAACCTTTTACTGGTATTTGATGGCTGAGTGTCTGTTGGTATGGCACTTGACTCTGAGAGGCATGAAGAGGTGGAAAATAACATACATGAGTCTGTGGAGTATTTAAGAAAAAATATATGGTGTTATAATTTGTACTTAAATTTGCTATGATAACCTAGAACAGCAGGGATCATTATAGAGACATATCTATTGTATTTTTCAATTACTTCATACAATTCCTTGTTAGAATAATAATAGAAAAATTATTCAGCTAGCAAAACATACAGATAAAAACATTATATTCTAATTCCTCATGAGAAAACTGATATGTAACTATAGATCATCACTGAAAGAATATGGAAATAGACAAAGATAAAAATCCTATAGAAAGATAACTGTCAACAAATTGAGGTAGTACATTCACCAGATTACTCATGTCTTCAAGCACCTGATTAGCATGCATGCAAAAATACAGTACAAATACTGTAATAATTACTGTAATTTTCTTTGTCCATTGGTAAGAAATGCCTGGCAGCAACATGCTGATTTATGCTGACAAACTAGACCTTTCATTTTCATTCTTTAAGAGGAAAATGACCATTTTAACCAACTTTAAAATTGCTAAGTTGCTCCAGGCTTGAACTTGTGGTCTTCCTGCCTCAACCTCCTAGAGGGCTGAGATTACTATCAGGCGTTTATTTAACACATCTAGTCATTTTTATGTCAAGGCTATTTATCTAGCAAGAGCAATAAAATTAGAAGAAATATGTATATTCATTATATTTAAAATAAAGTATGTATAGTTTAAACATTTAAAGTGATTAATAATTTTTATAAATTGGAACTAAATAACTAACCATTTTAGAACTCTGTCATGTTTACAGAATTAAAGCACATAATAATATACATTTAAAATATTTATATGTTTAGTTAATATTGTAATAAAAGCATAATTTATTTGCCAAAGAAAGCTTGAAATATCATTTATTAGTGTTTGATTCATCAATTTGAACTAATGAAAAGCATGTTATTAATCTCATAGTCAGAAATTAGTAATGTACAGTAGGATCATTAGTCAAAAGATAAGTATTCCATTACACATACTAAATTTGTGAGACTTTAGAATCAGATTTAGATGTGAATTCCAAGTCTGGTACTTGAAAGTTATATATCCTGTGGTGGATAAGTAATATCCAGGAAACTGAATTTCCTCATTCATAAAAGGGTCATTGTGATAACCAAAGGGAGAAGATTATAAAAATTAACTTAAAAACTGATTATGATAGCATGCAGCTCAGTGCTTGGTACAGAGTAGATTCACTTTATTATTAATCACATGAAATCAAATAATGTAGCAAAAATACATTAGCATTTGTGAAATATTTATTATAGCCTCTATGCATTATTTGTGAAGTATTGTCCTTTTATGTGAGTATTACAGAAACTAATATTGATAAACCTCATTTACATGTGATAGATACTAGAAACATTACTAGAGACATTTATTGAAGATTGATACATACATCATAGATGTATAGGCAACAAAATGACAAGAAGAAAATATTTTAAAATATTAGAATGAAAAATTTTATTCTGTAATTCAATGTTTTAATTCCTTCAGTAAAATGAGAAAACATTTCTATACTTCTTGCAATAAAGTTTGTATGCCTGTTTATATTGTCAGTCCTAGCCCTCTTAGTGTATGAAATCTAATCTGGACGCTCGGCTAAGTTGCTCATAGATTACCTGTATACCAGAACATAATAGATCTCTACATGTGAGACATTAATATTGTTCTCTGGGATACATTTAATATGAAAATATAGCAAATATTTGAATGCCAGAAAAACTGTTTAAAATGTCACAAGGTAACAAGTGCTGCTCTATACATAATGCCTATGCATTTTTCCCCTAGCTGAGTTTAAATGTCAGCCAGGCCGCTTTCAGTGTGGAACCGGACTCTGTGCTTTGCCTGCATTCATCTGTGATGGAGAAAATGACTGTGGGGACAATTCAGATGAGCTCAACTGTGGTAGGTGATTACATTCCTAAGCAGCGTACATCTGCTTTTAACTGATTATGGATGCACTGATTTAAATGAGACATAGACCTCAGTTCAGATTTTTTGTTCACTTTATTTTAGACACACATGTTTGCTTGTCGGGTCAGTTCAAGTGTACGAAGAATCAGAAATGCATTCCAGTAAACCTCCGATGCAATGGGCAAGATGACTGTGGTGATGAGGAAGATGAAAGAGACTGTCGTAAGTCTCCTCAAATTGTCCTGTCTTGGCTTACCTTTGACTCTCAACAGAAATTGGTTTGAAAGATATTCGACATAAATTCTTACAAGGTAGAAAACCAGTGATACTGGTCAAACAACTATTAATAGGTGCCAATTTGTATGGAACATCTAAGAAGGTCTATATAAAAACAGAAAGACAAGTGAAACATGAGTGATGTTTAAAATCTGCCTAAGGGTCATGACAAAAAGAAGCAACAGCCATTCATCAATATCCTCTTTAAGAGAAATATCCAAAACCACATTGTGGTTAATTATGGATTTTTCCATAAACTGATTTTTGGACCGTATTAAATAGAAACTTGTAATTTACTTCTATCATTAAGTAGTTACTTGAAATGAACTCCATTATAAATAGAAGTATTTCCCATATGAAATACATACTGTAAGTGTGATAAGAAATTAAAAATTTAGGCAAATACCTGAACAAAGTTACTTGTTAATATTATAAATAATATTCCATTTAAGAAATCGTAACAAGCCACGTGAAATAATTATACAAAAATGCTTTATTTTTTCACTGCTTACTCTGTATTTTACTCTTCTTCCAAAAATCAAAATGCATTAAGTGGAAGTTAAAACAGTATACACCACATACACAATGCACAGAGAGAAGCACACATGTACCTGTGTGTACCTGACCTGCACCTCTGGCACACACACACGTATGCATACGAACTAAAGGATTAAGCACCTGTCAAGTTTCACATTTTCAACAAAACTACTGTCAACATCTTTGACTTGCTGAAGTTTTATTTTATTCCTTTAAAACTTTTATCAGTAAATAATGTGCAGTCATCCAGCAATTTGATTAAGACTGTGCATTCAGAATAAAGTCAGCACCGGTTCTTTATGGCAAACCATTCTGGAAGCTGATCCATTAAGCTGGCTAGGATTTGTGATGCAGTTTACAGTCTGAGTCAGATGCTCTCCACTTCCCTCAAAAACTCAACACATCTCCTAGACATTTTGATTAAATTTTGTGTTTTTATTTCCTCGTTCACTTAATGTCTTCCAATTTGGGTCTTTTTCTGTTTATAAAAATGCATATGTGTAAATTCCTAAACATAACTGGAACATTATTTTGCAAGACCTTGTATTCTTTGTTTTTAAATTAGTTTTCAAATATCTAATTAAGAGGATTTTGAACTATAATTTTTATTTATGTATCACTGTGGAGCTGTGTTTTCCTTTTTTATTTCTACTGAAAAGATTATTAGAAACATACTATAAGTAATATAAAAGTTTAAGGGCAGGGGATTTAGCTCATTGGTTCCACCACCTGCCTTGCAAGTGCAAGGTCCTGAGTTCAATACCCAGCACAAAAAAAAAAAAAAAAAAAAAGTTTAAGTTCCTTATCATCAGAGCCCAGTTAAGTAAAAAATAAAACATTTTGAATAAACTGTCAGACACTTTCTAATTGCTTTTGATAAATAAAATGTCTTCTGTCCTTCAAAGCTACATATTCATAGTTGTTTTTCTTTTAAGCTGAAAACAGCTGTTCACCAGACTATTTCCAATGCAAAACTACCAAACATTGCATTTCCAAGCTATGGGTTTGTGATGAAGATCCAGACTGTGCAGATGCATCAGATGAAGCCAACTGTGGTGAGTGTTTTGTGACAATGCGTCTGATCTCTTTGCATTTGTGTCATCATCTTATATAGCCACAGGGAAGTAAATCTGAACACAATTCTGATGAAACAGTGGTCTTCAATGAAAAAATTTTGTGTCTGTGTTCATCGAATTTTAATGAAATTTAGTTACCTATCTCAGAGAAAGAATAGAGGAATAAAATGAAAAAAATAAGGATTTCATAGTATAACCCAAGACTATTTATAAACGACAGATACAAAAATTAGGGCAATACCATTACATTGATGTGTATATCTGATATGAAACTTTAATATCTAGTGACAAGAAAACACAATTTTCATGTTGTCCTAGATTTCATATTTTTTGCTTCAATTTGTGAGATTCTTCTTTGATCCAATGACTTTTTTTTTCATTTTAAATATAGTGAGGACAAATTTAAAAAAAAGTAAAGGGCGAATTCTCTTTTAGTAAATGACAGTGTGATAGTGATCACTTAGCTTACCATTTAGTTCTGAATATTCATATTTTCACTTATTTACTTACAATAATTCTTTTTTTTTTTTTTTTTTGGTACCGAGGATTGAACTCCTATCCTTGTGCTTGCAAGGCAGGTGGCGGAATGATTCTTACTATTACACATATGGAAGATATATTAATTTTGTTTAATGCATTTGATTCTACAGTATTTTGAAAATGTCAAGAATGAGGTGAAAATGAAGAGTAGTTCCTAAGTGTAATTCATTTCTATCACTGTTTGCTAAACATCAGTTAAGCCTGCTTGGTAGGGAAATGCACCATCTTGATATTCTTAGAGAATAGAAAGCATTAATGGATTAGAGAAGACAAACTTTGTCCAAACTAAACATAAGATTTTTAATCTTTATAGTCAAAAATTTTAGAATGAATTTGCTAGATTATACATTACTCTTAATTTTTATGGGGAAAATAAAACACATTCTCTTAAATTCCATTTCTATTGAACAATCTATAATCACTGGCGGTAATAATATATACTTAACTTGTTTTCTGGATATTGTCTTCCATATTACTGTGTGTTTGGAACATGCAGCTGTTACAACTTGTCATGGGATCATAAAATTACTATTTATCATTTTGTAGAACTGATCTTCACAATTAATTCCTAAAACCTCAAACTATATTTATCATTGGTTTTCTCATAACAATTCTAAAGGATTTTAGTATACTAGTTAATATTACCAATTTTTCAGTTGTCTCCTGTGCTTTTTATTAAATCAAAGTGGAATAATGGATTAATTTTGAGTAATTTTTTGGCTGGAATATTGTTTCTATGTTTCTATATTTTACCTTCCTCCATACTTGGACAATTTAATTCTTATAGTGGGTTATATTAATTTAAAAATATGTAACCTATCGTCAGTCAATCATCTTTCATTAGCGTGCTGGCTATAATCACACCAGTAAGTTTTTCAGAGGAACTTGAATTTACTGCATGTCATTATACTTTCCACAATTTTTGTTTTTTCACTATGACATTAACACATTCAAACAAAAAAACAGAACTGATTAACATATATTTTCATTTCGACTTAAATGAGTGGCCGGGAACTTTAAATCAGGCTGCTCACGAAAGTAATTAACATATTTTTAAAGTTAAAATAATTATATATTAATTTATAAAATATTTTAAACATTCAGATATGTACAGAAATTTACACACTAAGTACTATGTAGCCTACAAATTTCACCCCTGGGTACCTCTTTTCAAACATTCATATCCATACAGTTCTACTTCAGACATCCCTCTTCTATTCCTCTGAAGGTCCTGAAGTCGTTCATATATGTTTTATAATATCATTATATAAATATGCATCTTGAGACCATAATGTTAAGTGAAATAAATAAGACGTACAAGTTTAAATATTACCTTCTCTTATATGAGGAACTCTAACTATAAATAAGGAGCAAAACCAAAGCTAGATATTGGGAAGTAGGGACCTCTTTGTCAAATGGGAAAAGGAACAAGAGATGGAGGGAGAGGAAGGGAAGGAATAGAAAAGATTTTTAAAATGTGGAAGGAAAAAGTGGAAATACAGCTTTTGCACATGAGGAAGAGAAGAAAAGGTGGGTGAAGGGAAGAAGGGGAGGTGAACAGAATAAAAAAATTAAGATATGTTATGTCGATGTACAAACTCCCCTTAATAAATGTAATCATTATGTACTACAAACATGTACTAAGAAAATATATACTTGTGTATAAGATTTTGAAAAATTATGATATATTTTCTGTTAGTATAATCTAGTATATTAATAAGATAAATAATTTATTAACCGAGCTACTTATTGAAGATTATTTCTACATAGTACAGTTATTAAGCATTTATTAGCAAATTAAGCGAGTAACATTTCCTTCAACCATGAAATCTCTTCTTCCTACTTAGGTTCTCTAGTTAGCACCTTGTGCAAAAGCTCATTTAAAACAGAATTGAGGGGCGGGGGATTTAGCTCAGTGGTTCCGCTGCCTGCCTTGTAAGCACAAGGACCTGAGTTCTATCCCCGGCACCAAACTAATAAAAATAATAATAATAACAATAAATAATAATAATAATAATAAAACAGAATTGACAAATGGAGAAACAGGACTCTCTTCAACCTTACATTATCAAGAGGATAAATAATACTTGGGATGAAGTGCCTGAAATTAGCCTGAATAGGGACCCTCTGGTACTGATGACTGTAACTATAACTATAGTAACAAAATCCACATTTGAATTTACTAGTTTATTAATTTAGCATTTTTCACAAAATTGTGTCATGTTAAATTTAGAATAGCATTTAACAGGAGTTAGTTACATGCTTTCAGGATAGTCAATGGTACAAATTTTCTGTGTTGTACTCTGCTATATTAACTACTCTACTAAAGTCCTTTAAAATTGTTATGAGAAAATTGGTGATGAATAAAGTCTGAGTCTTTGTGAATTAATGGGGAAGACTAATCCCACAGCATGATAAACAGTAGTTTTATGATTTTGTGTCATTTTAATGGTTGCATGTTCCAATGACACAGTCATAAGGAAGACAGTATCAGGAAAATAACCCATGGACATGTTTTTTACTGCCAGTGATTATAAGATTATCTATGGGGGGAATTTTCTGTGTTATACCCTGGAAAGTACTATATTCTGTGGGAGAACAGTGTACACTTACAGTGTTTTGTTAGGGCATCTGTTTAGTGCTTTTAATCCATGTTTCCAGGACTTTGATATAGGTTACAATATTTACATGTCTATTTTGACAAGCAAACACATTCTGAACTTTCTCAAATTCCTCTACCCTGCTGTGTGGCTGTCACTTTTAAGTGTAGCGTATGTGGTGAGAAAAGGGGAGACTGGCACTGAGGGGAAAAGGCCTTTGTGTGAGCACTAGGGAGGAGGGTTTGTTCTGAAACGGGTTTGCATTGCAGCTGAGGCCGTGGAGTGCGGCAGGAGGCTGTCATCGCTCAGTGTCTGAGCCTAAGCTTCAGTGCCCACCCCCGTCTCCATCCTGGTGAGCTACCTTCCGGTTTGAACTTGCTGCTGATAGGTGAAACTTCTTGAGTCAGGATTCTCACAGGACCTCAGGATCCTGCAAAACTCCCAGGTCTTGGGAGCAGCCAGGAGTCTTATTTCATGTTCATCTAACTACCGCTCATGTCTAAAGTCACGAGCTCACTCCTAAATTTCATCGACCCTTGCATGCACCCGATGCTGGGGGATTTTCCCAGAAGGTGGTCTATCTGTAAGAGAGCTATGGACCAACATGGCATTCATCTTCCCACTTTCTGTGACTCATCACACATCACTGTGTGTGCTGCCGTGATCTCTCAAGGACATATGTGGCCTGACTCCTAACTCTGATCCTATATTTCTTTTTACTTTGGCAATTTCTCAGGATCCAGAAGTGGACTCTATGTTTTAACATGTCTGGAAGAAACTTCTTCTACTCTATAACTTAGGCATTGTTGAGGTGGTCCTTGCCTGTTCTGCTCTTTACTCTGCCAAATATTATGGGATAATATTTTATAGAAGGGAGGGAAAGTACTATTTTGCAACCATTTGCACCATATAAATTAGTTGGCCCCAGATGATACATACATATATCATAATGTTTCTTTTAAAATAAAGCTACTTAACTTTTGATGTATTTCTCAAATTTTAAAGTAGTTTTATTGAAATAAATGTACTTTACAAAAAAGTTGGTAATATCTGGAAATTACTTGCTATGTCTAAAGAAGCTTCTGTTAATTCACTAATATTTTACACTATTTTGTCACTGCATTCTATGTGAAAATATTGATATAGCATGCTTTTCTCTCACCCATCTGTTTCCTTTGTGAAATTCCACTTTTTTCCTTTTTTCCTTCACTGACATTGATTTGTATATTTTTGTGTATGTGCATGTGTGTGTGAGACAAAACATCTCTTTGATATTGAAAAAGTGTGATTCCTATAGAACCCTTAAAGCAGAGGCTGGCTTTATGAAAAGAACGATGTTATACAAAGGAAAGAGTTACTGATATGTGAATCTGTAAGTAGTCTAAGTGAAATAAGTATATTTAGTGGGTTTTTTATTTTTAGTTTTTATGTTTTGACTTTCTATCAAAGGACTATACAATTATCTCTTCATATTTTTTAAAGTTATTTTTCTCTCTTAATGAAAGGAAATGATGAGATTTAAACACTATTGCACAAGGGAGCAAGGAGCCTACACAATGTGTTGGGAGAGATACCAAATATTCTAGACTGTGTAGTCTATACTAAATGACATGAAAGGAAATAACTCTTTGTCTAGTGAGAATTAAAACTGAATTCACAAGAGGTTGATTTATTTTAAGTAGAAAGTCAGACATCCACAGTTGAATTTTTTTAAAAAAGTTATTGAATATAGAATCTAATACTGAGATATTTTTCTTTGAAAAAAAATTCCTTTGTCATATGACTTTTTCATCCTGTGCCAAATATATTCGGTCCTTTATAAATAAAAAATAAAACCACACTTATTTAAGCAGACCATATATATATATGTAAGTTTAGATTTGTAACAGAATTGAAAAGAGCAAGAAAATAAAATATGAGAAGTATATAACTTTGAAATATCTACTTTTGGGGCCTACTTTTGGAAAAAAACGTTTTTTTTTAAAGTTTATAAGATTTTTTAATAAGATTCTATTAAGGTATCTTTTGAGCTAGTCCTTTTCATAGAGAATATTGTACAATTTGTGTTTTTGGTGGTATTTGATTTTTCTTTGTTCCATGTTTATATGGAACAAAGTTGTATGTCACTGAACATAAATAATTACAAAGGTCATATTGATTTTCTTCAGTGACCCCAAAACTTGCTAGGGTTATAAAAAGAGCATAATTTTTATATCCTTTTAAATGTTTTGATTTTTACTTCTTATTTAAAATCAGTTTGAGAATCCAGATAGTATCTTATTTTACTTATGAAAAGGTTATCAATTTTCCACCATTATCACTTTAGCACATAATATAATGGGAAGACAAGAACTATTTTAGAATTATAGCTAAAGTTTATTGCCTTTGTAATCTGTTATACTGAAAAAAATGTTGTATACCTATATGATCATTCTAATGCCCTATCCATCTTAATTTTATTGGTTAAGATACAAGAGCTCTGGGCTACATTTTGAATAAGTAAGCCACTATTTATAAGTGTTCAGTGGTACTGTGGAAAATAACTGCAGTAGAGTAAGATGTGAAGTAGAACTTAATCTGAGATATCTGTCACTTCTCTCTGGGTTGTGGTTGTGAGAATAAGTTATTGCTTATTCTTTTGTTGCAGAATATATATTTTCATTTTATTCTATTTTAGTTTTTCTTCATTGAGTTTATTGGTACATTCTAGGTAGACAGTACAGTTACATTCATTATTGGGATCTTGTACCTTTACATGACAGGTCTTGGTTCTCATTTTTCCCCCTTTCCCTTCCCTCCCTTCACCCCCTTCTCCCTTCCCCATTTACAATCATTTTATTTCCATTTTTTCCATTTTTTCCTATTTTTTTCCTTTCCCTTATTACCTTTCCCTACCCTTCCCACTTTCCCTACACCTTCAGCGCCTTTCTTCCTATTTCACATTGTCAATTATCTCATTAGGATCTTATGTACTATTACAGTTTATTCACATCAGGGAAACTATTTGGTATTTACACATGAGTGACTTATTTATTTCCCTTAGGAGTATATCCTCAATATGTATCCATTTTCCTATGAAGGACTCTAATTTCTCATTCTTTGTGGCTGAGTCGTATTCCATTTTTATAGAAAAACCACATCTTTTTTATCCAATTTCCAACTGATAGGCAAATGGGCTGTTTCCAAGTTTTAGCTATTACAAACTGTGCTGCTATAAACATAGGTGCACATATTCTTAATTGTTAATCAAATATCTTGGTACATATCATAAAATGACTATCCACAGAAATTCTACAGGAGAAATTTTCATTTGACCTAAACTAGAATTTACTCAAGAATATGATTCTAGGATTTGAAAAACAAAGAACAGATCTTTGTAACTGTAGATATCTCATTCCTATGAATCAGTGTCATTATGGTTTTACTTTCCTTCTCAATTATGTCCTCAAACAGAGACACCCACCACCATGCAAGTGTTCCCCTTTTGATATAGATATAGGATTTTGGCTGATACCTCAGTAAGAGCAGAAGAAATACAATATGATACGATTTATTGAAGTTCATATGTTTTAAATATAGTTTCAGAACTATATTCTTGGTTAACTGTATTTGGATTACACATACTGTATGTCTTGCCAAGGCAAACAGATCTCCAATTTAAATCTATATATATATATATATATTTGATTTTTTGAGACAGAGTCTTGCTCTGTCATTCAGACTGGCCTTGACCTCACTATATAACCTTGGCTGACCTTCAACTCCTTGCAGTCCTCTGCCTCAGCCTCCCATGTGCTGGGATTACAAGTATGCATCATCATGTCTGGTAAAGTCCATATATTAATACTAAATCCAAATTAATAAAAAGTTACAGAGCATGTGAGTACTTGCAATAGTAGTTTCAGAGGTATAGGTTGTAAATGTCAAAATAAATTTAAATTAAGAGTACACTAATTTATTTTATTAAATTCAATTATTTGTGAATTAAATGTGATAATATTTAGTACTAATTGCTAAGTTGCAGATCCAGTGAAAATCCCATGTCAGAACCTTGAAAGCTCACTTTTAAATATTATAAATTATTTACCATTAAATTTAATTGAGTGGTTGAATGTGTAGTATGTAATATGTTTCACCTTCTTGAAAACATT
>NW_022900941.1:22395880-22405768 GCF_012274545.1 Fukomys damarensis | reverse complement strand
CATAGAGAATATTGTACAATTTGTGTTTTTGGTGGTATTTGATTTTTCTTTGTTCCATGTTTATATGGAACAAAGTTGTATGTCACTGAACATAAATAATTACAAAGGTCATATTGATTTTCTTCAGTGACCCCAAAACTTGCTAGGGTTATAAAAAGAGCATAATTTTTATATCCTTTTAAATGTTTTGATTTTTACTTCTTATTTAAAATCAGTTTGAGAATCCAGATAGTATCTTATTTTACTTATGAAAAGGTTATCAATTTTCCACCATTATCACTTTAGCACATAATATAATGGGAAGACAAGAACTATTTTAGAATTATAGCTAAAGTTTATTGCCTTTGTAATCTGTTATACTGAAAAAAATGTTGTATACCTATATGATCATTCTAATGCCCTATCCATCTTAATTTTATTGGTTAAGATACAAGAGCTCTGGGCTACATTTTGAATAAGTAAGCCACTATTTATAAGTGTTCAGTGGTACTGTGGAAAATAACTGCAGTAGAGTAAGATGTGAAGTAGAACTTAATCTGAGATATCTGTCACTTCTCTCTGGGTTGTGGTTGTGAGAATAAGTTATTGCTTATTCTTTTGTTGCAGAATATATATTTTCATTTTATTCTATTTTAGTTTTTCTTCATTGAGTTTATTGGTACATTCTAGGTAGACAGTACAGTTACATTCATTATTGGGATCTTGTACCTTTACATGACAGGTCTTGGTTCTCATTTTTCCCCCTTTCCCTTCCCTCCCTTCACCCCCTTCTCCCTTCCCCATTTACAATCATTTTATTTCCATTTTTTCCATTTTTTCCTATTTTTTTCCTTTCCCTTATTACCTTTCCCTACCCTTCCCACTTTCCCTACACCTTCAGCGCCTTTCTTCCTATTTCACATTGTCAATTATCTCATTAGGATCTTATGTACTATTACAGTTTATTCACATCAGGGAAACTATTTGGTATTTACACATGAGTGACTTATTTATTTCCCTTAGGAGTATATCCTCAATATGTATCCATTTTCCTATGAAGGACTCTAATTTCTCATTCTTTGTGGCTGAGTCGTATTCCATTTTTATAGAAAAACCACATCTTTTTTATCCAATTTCCAACTGATAGGCAAATGGGCTGTTTCCAAGTTTTAGCTATTACAAACTGTGCTGCTATAAACATAGGTGCACATATTCTTAATTGTTAATCAAATATCTTGGTACATATCATAAAATGACTATCCACAGAAATTCTACAGGAGAAATTTTCATTTGACCTAAACTAGAATTTACTCAAGAATATGATTCTAGGATTTGAAAAACAAAGAATAGATCTTTGTAACTGTAGATATCTCATTCCTATGAATCAGTGTCATTATGGTTTTACTTTCCTTCTCAATTATGTCCTCAAACAGAGACACCCACCACCATGCAAGTGTTCCCCTTTTGATATAGATATAGGATTTTGGCTGATACCTCAGTAAGAGCAGAAGAAATACAATATGATACGATTTATTGAAGTTCATATGTTTTAAATATAGTTTCAGAACTATATTCTTGGTTAACTGTATTTGGATTACACATACTGTATGTCTTGCCAAGGCAAACAGATCTCCAATTTAAATCTATATATATATATATATTTGATTTTTTGAGACAGAGTCTTGCTCTGTCATTCAGACTGGCCTTGACCTCACTATATAACCTTGGCTGACCTTCAACTCCTTGCAGTCCTCTGCCTCAGCCTCCCATGTGCTGGGATTACAAGTATGCATCATCATGTCTGGTAAAGTCCATATATTAATACTAAATCCAAATTAATAAAAAGTTACAGAGCATGTGAGTACTTGCAATAGTAGTTTCAGAGGTATAGGTTGTAAATGTCAAAATAAATTTAAATTAAGAGTACACTAATTTATTTTATTAAATTCAATTATTTGTGAATTAAATGTGATAATATTTAGTACTAATTGCTAAGTTGCAGATCCAGTGAAAATCCCATGTCAGAACCTTGAAAGCTCACTTTTAAATATTATAAATTATTTACCATTAAATTTAATTGAGTGGTTGAATGTGTAGTATGTAATATGTTTCACCTTCTTGAAAACATTTTTAAAGTCTTAATCTAATTTGCTGTACTATGAAGTTTTATAATGGCAAAAAATTCATGTATTACTAAGTAGTATGTATAGCTTAAGGACATTCATTTAAACAATTTTATTTAAAATTTGGACTTTGTTAAGATTTTACTCTTTGTAATTATCTTCTGGGTGGCAAAAATAAAATGCTAGTAAGAAAACCCAGTGTGTTATCTAATTCCAATTAATCATGATTTTACTACATAAACATCATACAACAATGTCAGCTCACAATTACATCTACGTATCAAGAAGTAAGATGTCTCATATAGATATGTATAGGTGCTTCTTAAAATTATCAATGGTAGGTTGCTACATTACTTCTTGAATATCTGTTTTAGAAGTTCTGTGTGTGAATTTAGAGTTAGTGGAATTAGCATACATTCAGTTTTACTATCACTACTGCCACGGGAAGATAGTCATTTGGAACAATTGCCCAGATCTTTACTGTGATTCTCTCTCTCTCTTTTTTTTTTTTTTTGACCAGGAATATGCCACGGGAAGATAGTCATTTGGAACAATTGCCCAGATCTTTACTGTGATTCTCTCTCTCTCTTTTTTTTTTTTTTTGGTACCAGGAATCAAGCTCAGGTCCTTCTGCTTGCAAGGAGGCAGGCAGCAGCACCACTGAGCTAAATCCACAGACCTTCACTACGATTCTTGTAATATGTATAACCACAAGACTGAAAAAGCCAGGAATTGAGATTTGAAAATCACATTTAGTTAATTATTGAGGAATTATAGAAGTACAAAAAACCTACCTCCGGTATGCATAAATTATTTTGTGAACTCTGTGTTGTGATAGTTATTTCTTTGCATTTAAAAATATTTCATTGAGTCAGAAGAAAATTGAAGTTACTACTACCAAATGAGATATATATATCTATATATATATAGATATATATATCTATATATACTTGTTCCTTAAGGATTCAGCATATCCTTTTCAAATTTCTAAAGAAATAATTGCATCATTGACTTTTTTCATGTTTAATAATTTAAAGCCCAGTATTTCAAATGAGGAACTTAAAAGTTATGAAAAAGTTTGAACTCTGAGGGGCTCTCAAATTAGTGCCTCCTGTTCTTTGCAGAGAGACATATGTACTTTAAAATTCCTGTACACTATAAATTCATCTTACAAAATAAGGACCTGCTACTATTATTAATTCCCTCTTACTATTTTAAGTATAAGATTAAACTTGTTTTTGTATCTTTCTAATATTCATTTCTTAAAATAATGAGCACCTACTGAAAATGTTAAATGTCATAATTTTCATGATTGAAGAAATTCAAAGTTTAATAATAATGTTATTAAAATCTTATTAAGTACTAGGCATTATGCTAAATACTTTATGTAAATTATATCATTTAATTCTCACAACAATCCTGTGAGAGGCTATAATTGTATTATTCCCATTTCGTAAGTTAAATTATGAGTCTCAGAGAATAAGATACTTTTCTTATTGACACATAGGTAAAAAGTAAGCAAACATGTATTTAAATACATAAAATATGACTTCAGACACTTAATAATTACTATCAAAACAGCTTCCTTGACCTGCTATAATTTACAGGAAGACAGATCAAAACAACACATATAAACATGACTCAGGTGTTTAAAATTACTAAATGCCAACGGAATATATGGAATTAGATTTTTAAAAAATAAAAATTATAAGTCTTAGGTCCAGGAATTTAGCTAAGTGGTTCTACCACCTGCCTCGCAAGTGCAAGGTCCCAAGTTTGATCCCTGATAACAAGAACAATAACAACAACAACAACAAATATATACAAACCTTTAAGTCTTTAGTCTTAATGCATTTTTTAATTAACACAATCAATAATACTTTTCACCTAATTCACTTTTTGTCTTTTTTAAAACAAATTGGATTATTAGTAAATGTTTGCCATAAACATTAGTAAATGTTTATATTCTTTGTGGTAAGTCGGTAATGCACATAGCACATACTCAGGCCTTTTACAATTCCCTTCTCTTCCCTCCCCCCTGCCTATCCTTTGATCACCTGACTAAAATTTTTTGCAATATAGCTTTTTAACTCACAGAGAATGAGTGGGAATAACAGTGAAAATATAAGCATATTGTCTATAGAAAGTTAGAAAGCAAAAATAGACCAACTAAATGTCATATGCTTTTTATTATCACATTTGTCAGCGGACAATTCTAAACATGGCAATAAAAACTCACACCGTGCAAGACCATACCTGTAAATATGACCCAAAATGGAAATCTCGTAGCTTTCCATAAAGCTAGTAATAATAAAATGTAAGTGCAATGAAAACAGTTTATTAAATTCTAGTTTGAAAAAGTTCTGGTTTGACTATGTCCTATCAAAATCCAGAGAAATTAATTGAATGTCAGAGAAGCTCTATTTCCCGATCATAAAACTTTTATAGCAAAGCAACTAGGAAGAACAAAAGGGAGCTGAATAGGACATCATTCCTCACTAGTCATTCTGTGCCAGCCAGCACATGTTCACACTCTAGTTGAACTATGTGGTCTGTGACCCACAGCTTGCTGGCTTGTGTCGTACAGGCCACAATTTTGGGAACGTTGTTCTCCTCCATGTAAAACTACGAGAAGCAACACATTTCCTGTTTCTTTCCTCCAGCGTGCCAAGATCATGTCGCTTTATACTTTGACACTGCAAGTTTAGGGAGGTGATCTCTATTTAGTGCCTATAAATTTATTTGGTATTGCATTTCACCATTACTCATGAGTTTCCTAGGATCTTGAGGCACTTCAGGAGAAGCAGCAGTTATACGTTAAAATTTAGAGTATAGTTCTGTTGTGAATCCAGAGACAGATTTAAACATGGCAAGTGACATATCTTTTAAAGGTAGGACTAAAGATATTCAATAGTAGATATGAGTAATTATTATGTTTTTGACAATTGTTCTATCGAATTGTTTGTACAATTTTATATAAAAATGAATACTAATTACTCATATCAAAAATGACGTGCTCTCTTTCAAAAGTTGATAAGATTTGTTTCTTATTTATTTTATAGAATATCCAATTTTTCAGAAAAGCCTTTCATATAATTTTGGACAAAAAGATGCATATTAAATGATCTCTTTCAAGGAATCTTTCCAAATGCCTCCATTAGCCCCAGTCTCTTTCTTGATTCTAAACTTCTGATACCAGGTTCAGAAGTCTATGTTTGTGCCTCTGATTTCTTCAGAACAGACTGAAGCAGGGCAGGTTAATCTTTAAGGTCAATCTTACCCTGGATTGAAATCTTTAAGGTCAGTCTTATCCTGGGTAGAAATTATGTCATTCATATCAGAACATGGTAGTTGTTGAGTAGTAAATATTTCTTGATGAACTAAATGAAAATGCATGGCTATATTTAATGTTTGAATCAGGTATTTTCTCTTTTCAGATACTGTCTTTTATAATAGAAAATTTTTATATTTTCTATATAGGTGAATCAAGTTGGTTTCCTTGAAAATATCAGGTTGTGCATAGGGGGAGTAGATTACAGACAATAGATACGAAGTGTACTTTTGATGAATGAAGGCGTTTCTTAAAAGCTAACTCTATATAAGTAATAAGAAGCTAGAATAGTGCTTTTTAAAAAGATGTCTGAATTATGTTCTTTTTAAAAACATCCTCACAATCTAAATAAAAAGTAAAAAGTACAAGAAGTCTATTAATACAGAGAATTGGTTCTGGTCAATTGTTCATAAATTGTTTTTATTAAATTTGAATGAATAAACGGTTATTATGTACTTTAAACTACGTGTGATTATTGAAAATGGAGTATTTGTTCATGCTAATATTACTTACTCTTGGTATGCTTTCAAAACCTTTAACATGTTGAACAGGAAATTACTAACACTATTTTATCCCAATGTAATGCAAACTTTAAAAGCAGGAAAGTATTGCTTTCTGTTTTCACTATATTATGAAACTGGGTAGTCAACCAGTTAACATCAATTGTCCATATCTTTTTTGGGAAGATGTAGGTAAGTCTTGGCACTGTAAGCCATGCTTGTTGGCAATGAAACAAATGCAATAAATGAACATACTAAAACTTTTACTTTAGAATAATTAAACCTAAAGTAATTGACCAAAAGTGTTACCGTCATCCAAGAGCTGTGTGCGTGTGAGGGGAGAGAGTGGGAATGCCAAACTTAAAATCCAGAACTTTTTTCAGCTGTTCATTTTTCTCAGCTGAAATTTACAGCTCCTTTAGTGATAGAGCAAAATTATTTACCGACCTGGTTCCATTTTTTGGCTTAGTGCAGTGACTAATTTTCAGCATCTTACTGACAGATGGAAAGTGCTCACTAACCATGTTTTTGAAATAACATGCGTGATCATTAATTAAGATGTGTCAACTTAATTCAGTGAGAACCACCCAACAAATTAGTAAAGCTCTAGATATGTTTTCAGATGATTGACAAGTAGACCATAAGCTAAAGAGGGAAGTCCCACCCAATATGTGGGTGGCACCAACAAATAAGCTTATGTATGGAATAAAGGTGAAGAAGAAGACTTCCCTTTTTCTTCTTTGGAAGAGCTCTGGTCATTATCACTGCCTTTGCGCATTTGTCTCGAGTTCCTTCAGGCCTCCAGAGCTGTCAAACAGATGATGCAGACCTATTGCTTCTCAAACAGATTCCCACCAGGCTCTGTAGTGAGCTCCAAGCTTCAACTTCTGAATGGATCCTCGGGCTCTTCAGCCCTGAGATGTCCATTTTGCATTCTCCCAGCCCTAAATTTCCTGGTGGCCCTGGCAAGACTACTTCGTTAATCCTTTTATAAATATAAATATAAATAATATAAATATAAATATATTTGTTTCTCTAATGAACCTAACTGATATATCATGCAATGCATTTCTAAGTTACAATTAAAGAAATGACTGGTAATGTCAAGTCTACCCAATTCCATCTGTAGATAATATATTGTTATAAAGCTCATGGAATATTGGTGTGGAAAAGGATCACTAGATGTCATCAGGTAAAATTAGAGCTACATCTGTCAAACTCAATCTAATCAAACAAGAAAGAAGCAAGTAAACAAAAAGAGACATCTTTAGCTAAAATCCTCACTCTATATAGTAAGCCTATTTTTAATTATTTCCAGCAGAAACTGTGATACCTAACATCATTTATAAAAATACTGTACTTGAAGGCACTGAAAATAATTTCTTTCACTATCTTCCTTCACTCAAATAGTTTGATTATTTCCATCTCTTCACATGAGTGAAATGTTTCATTCTTTTATTCAGTTTTACCTCTTTCCCCTGAAATCTTTCCAAAACCTGTGCTTTAGTTATGGGAAAGAATGCAGTGCTTTTCATTAGATAATGTACAATAATCTCACCATTCTTCATCATTTCTGCCTGCTTTTGTATTTTAATTTTGTTTTTAATTAGAAGCAAATAAAATCAGTGTTTACAGTGTTGATCTTTGATCAACTTGTATTGTCTCCTACCCCACCCAAGATTTTCGAGATTTTTGCATCATACATTGTGACATTCAATGTGATATAGTTACATACTTGTACACAGTTGCCTTTTAAAATGATCTAATAAGGATCTAATGAAAACCTGTTATGAAGTTTTATAATTGTCCAATTTATTCCAGAGCACTATGTATCTTGTATTCCTAATATATAAATATTTGAGGTACGAGTAAAGAAAACAAATAAAAGAAAATAAAGCTTTTGTTTTGCTCTACCAAATTTATGATAAACATATAAACTCTGCAAAGAAAACTAAGACCGGTAGTAATTAATAGGCAGTCAGACAGGGCCAAGGCCTAGAGGAAGTCAGTGCAAAATTTGAGAACACATCAAAATTATGGCTGGAGGTGCATCTAAAGAAGCCAAAGCTTTGATATTAAAATCACAATGGCTAGACTTGCACACTTCCCGATGGGATGAATGGAAATGTGAAATTATACTGTAATTGTTACCACCCAGTCCATTACATCCAGAAATGCATCAGGCACCCTGGTAGGAGACTAGAACACCTGGACACAACCCTTCCCCAAACTGCCCTGTTTTAGAATTCATAATAAGCCAGGGTTAATGATACCAGCTATATACCCTTGCTACATGCTCCACTTCATTATTGGATCAATATTAGCTAAGCACCTATACTTATATTCCCATAGGTTGATTGTGGTTTAACCCATATTGTACCTGAATTGTGACTTTGCTACATAAATTACCACTCTAAAAGATCTTGGTGGCAACACACTTGGGATACTTCCTGTCTCTCAGCTATTCCCAATCCCCAACACACCTTTCCTTAACCTCCTTTGTTCTTTGGCATTCATTCTTTGATTTCGAGGAATGTGAATTTGGCACATCTGACATTAAACAGATTGGGAGTTCTATTCACCTATATCAATATAACCAGGCCCCAAGTCCTCCCTCTGAAATCTGATCAGAAGCCTCAAGGACAGCACGACTCATGCATTCTGCATGTCTATGAAACAGGTACCACATGGATATAATCACCGTCCACTGCCAGCTCAAAGAGTGGCTGGACCAAGGCTTGGACCTTGGCTACAGAGGCCTCCAGCCTCTGATGTTTGGAAAGTGAACTTGAGGAAACAATTTCCTAGGCAATCCAAAGTGATCACTGTACTCTGGGGCTCTGTGCTGAAAGCAGTATCTTTTAATAATTACCTTTTACATCCATGAGCCTGTGATGAGGGGAGTCTGACCTATTTTTCAGATGCACTCATGGCATTTTTACTACTGTCCTGGTGGTATTTAGCTTCTTTTCAGTGGCATTGATGGTTTAAGCAACTATGCTTTCCTTGAGTCCAACTTTGCACATACTTTCTTTTTGATCACACTGCAAAATTTTCAAATCATACAGCTTTGTATTTATCCTGATTCTGACTTTGGACTTGGATAAAAGTTGCCAGGATAACCATTGCTGAATATTTGGCGTCTTCAAAATTTCCTCCGAAAGACCAATTAATTTGCCACATTTAATTTCATTCTTCTATACATTTTTAGGACATGAGCAAAATAAAGACATTTTTGCGTGCTAAATAATAATATCCATTATCTTTAGTTCATTTTCCAGTATATTCCTCACTCCCATCTGCACCCTCATGTAACTGACCTTTACTATCTCCAATCTTATCATAACTGTGGTCTTCTGAGCTCCCGCAAGAATTTCTCATTAGGTTCTGCTTACAAGCATTCTAAACATTCTCTGCTCTCCATTTCTGAACCTTTCCAAACTGCGCCTGCAAACTGATACTAAAGGCTTCTACAACCCACTTATTGTTGAAGAAAAGATCCCAATTCTCTGATACAAGCTTTCTGTTTTAGTCACTTTCCTGTCACTAGATACAATACCCACTATCTGCAATTTAAATGAGGATGGGTTTGTTGTGGTTCTAGGTTTAAGAAAGTTTTATCTACCCCTAGCTGGCTGTCTCCAACTCACAAACAATATGGTGGAAGATTCTAGTGGGAAGCACTCATTCGTGGCAGTAAGGAAACAGGGTTAAAGGAAAAGGTGGAAACACCTCTAGTCGCCCTCCTCTTTCAACCAGGTCTGAGTATGAGGCCTCCGTGATCCAATCCTCTTCCAAAATCCCATTTTTGAACACATGAGACTTTGGAGGAAATACTTTAGATTTAAGCCATAACATGAACTATCGATTCATTTTCTGTGCATTGTTTCTTAAGTACGTTGAGACTTATCAATGTTGATAATTATGTAAAATATTTTCTTAATACTAATGAAAA
>NW_022900941.1:22389434-22395064 GCF_012274545.1 Fukomys damarensis | reverse complement strand
GAAAAGGATCACTAGATGTCATCAGGTAAAATTAGAGCTACATCTGTCAAACTCAATCTAATCAAACAAGAAAGAAGCAAGTAAACAAAAAGAGACATCTTTAGCTAAAATCCTCACTCTATATAGTAAGCCTATTTTTAATTATTTCCAGCAGAAACTGTGATACCTAACATCATTTATTTTATTTGTTTTCTTTACTCGTACCTCAAATATTTATATATTAGGAATACAAGATACATAGTGCTCTGGAATAAATTGGACAATTATAAAACTATATAACATTATACATTTTTTCATTTTTTTTTTTTTTTTTTTTTTTGGTACCAGGGATTGAACTCAGAACCTTGAGCTTGTGAGGCAGGCATGGTGCCACTACTCTGACTCCCTGACCCCGATCTCAATTTTATTATGTTAAAGATCAATCCTTTATGACCATTTTTGTATCTTGTATGTATGGACACATGTTTTCTTTAGGACCACAGGCTGGATCAAAGTTTAAGTGTTTTTAATTTTTAAAGAAAATAGGATGTTCATTTGCAAAGTTATTGTACCAGTTCCATATGTAAGCTAATGTTTAAATTTCCTCTACACTCTTGCCTATAGTTGTCACTTTATTTTTTTAATTTTTAATTTCTAATAGATGTGTAGTAATATGTCACTATCTCACTAACCTCTGTGTGTGTGTGTGTGTGTGTGTGTTTTAGTAGTGGAGATTGGAGCCAGAGTCTCCTTCATGCTAAACAGCACTCTGCTATTTTGCTGCATCCCTAACTGTCACTGCACTTTGCATTTCATGTCATTACTGAATCGTGGTGCTGCACAACATTTCCCTTACTTTTTTGCTATCTGTATGCCTCCTTTGGTAAAGTTGCTGTTCAAATAGCGTTCCAGTTTTTTAATTAACTGGATTGTTTTGGGTAATTGAGCATTGCATATTTTTTATATTCTGAGTCTAAGTTCTTTTCAGATAAGTGTTTTGTAGATATTTCCCCATTATCTGTACCTTCTCTTCATTTTCTTAGCTTCCCGTTTTTTAGGCTTAACTTGCCTCTTTCTTGTTCAACTTTAGTGCTGTGGAAGCTGAGCTTGCTGATAAATCTTTCTTCTTTTTTAATATAATTACTTTCTATAAATTTCTACATAATAAGTGCTTTACTGGTGTCTCAGACACTTTATACACAGAAATGCACACATATATATGTTTACTTTTGGTGAGTTCCAACTACTTTTTGGCTTTGCTTTTTCAAAATATGTGTGTTTTTTTTAGACTTGCGCTGTGCAGTTTTTAAATAAGTGGGACATTTTGCTATCTGTCTCTAATTTAGTTCTTGGTGCTCATAGTGCATATTTTGCACAATTATAATGTTTTGAGACATTCTTTTTGCCTAGAATGTGGTCTGCCTTTATAATGTCTCCTATGTATTTGAAAACAGTGTTCTGCTGTGTTGAGATGTCAGGTTTTGTACATTTTCACGATATCAAATTAGGTATTGTGCTGCTTAGATCTTTTATATACTTACTGATTTTTTAATGTATGCACTTAGAAAAAACAATTTTAAAGTTAGTATCAAATATCTGACTATGTAATTCATTTGTTTCTTTAGGATTCTACAAGTTTTTGATTCATGTATTTTGACATTTTGTTACTGGTACATACAATTTTACATTTAAGATTCCATTGATGAAATGGCCTATTTGTCATTAGGAAAGGTTAGGGTTTTGTTTGTTTGTTTGTTTTGTTATGTTTTGTTTTGTTGCTGTGAACCCTACTTTTCTGATATTTTTGTAGTCTTCCCAGATTTCTTTTAATTATTATTAGCACGAAATGTCAATACTCTATGATTTTGTGCAATAAGGTGGGTGCTCAGAAACTTTCCTGTGAGTAGCAGAACTATGAAATAACTTTGAACCAGGCCCTCCCTGCCTCCTAACAATACATTCAATTATGAACTCAGGTACATCTGTATTCTAAATGACCTTCAGGTAAGGCTAGATTACAATGCAATATTTCAATATCTAGAGTTATCTGTTCTAGCTATATCATAAGAGCTGTTGTTAGTACAGCTGCTCCCTTAATCCTTCAGAGAGAGTGTTTTGAGAGACATGACTTAGGTGGGGGCAATATTAAGTAATGTTATATAAGCAAGAACTCTGCTTCTATTTAGAAGCAGGCTACAAAAAAGAAGGCAGAGAAGCCATGATAAGAAATGGAAACATTTCTGTTTTATGATAAAAATATGTCCCTTCCATATAAAAGCACTGTCTCACTTAGGGTAAATTTTTATTAAATAACTCACTATTACATGCAATCAACTTCCTGCAAATGTTGATTTTTTTTATGTGATTTAAACCAAATACACTGGAACAACAAAAATAATATTCTTTTCTTCTTATTGTGAGAGGCCCTGGGCCATAAATTTCATTATTTTAATAGAAGGTTAAAAATCAATAAGTATTACTTTTAGTCACTTTTAGCCATAAAAGGAAAGTTTCCAAGTCTTGAGTGCAGAAGTGATATGTTTCCAAGGTTGGGAGGGAGTATGGTGGAGGAACAGGCATATATTAAAGATATTTTCAGGAAACATATGACTTTTAAAAATAACAGATATGTTTATTATTACATATCCATCAGTGTGGCTTTCATTACCACTTGAGATATGCATATCATCCCAGAGACAGTCAGTTTTTCTGTGCTTCTTATTTGATACACAATACTTCAAAGCCATTATAAATTACGGTGGAGGTATTTGGTTAAAAAGTAAACAATAAATTATAATGCCCAACTCTTCTTACCAAAAAGATGTTCAACAGTATTTATCTGGTAAATCCTATGTGAACTAGAAAACATTATTCATGTATTGATGTACTTTTTTATATTAGTGTAACCTTGTATCAATTTTTCAGATACATTTATAAAATCATTCTTTTGTGTAGCAGATAGTTTGAGGAAAAGACTGTTCTCAATTTATGAAAGCCCAATAAACCCCTAAATATTTTAAATTAAACCAAATATCAATGAAAAACCCACGGATACACATGATCTGCATATGTCCTCCCCCTACCTTTTTTTGCAGTTTTTATGCTTTCTCATGGCAGCAAAATAATTCCCTCAAGTTAAGGAACTAAAAGGGCAAGGCAACTCCCAATGAGGGAGTTAGAAAAAAAATAGCACTAAATTTTTAATCCCGCTAGGAATGGGATTCCTTTCTGTGTCAATAATAGACATCAGTTCTGCAAATTTTCTGAAAAGGAGTAACTTAATTTTGAACCAAAATCCCATGCTGAGGTGGAGATGATATTTGCTTAATGTGGACCAAATATGTTTCTAAATGTTACCACAACTATCATGATTACTGGTATGTGAATATCTGCCAAGTGGATACAAATCATTTTAAGGTATAATGTCTTTCTTTGAAAATGTTTTTTTTAGGGGCTGGGGATTTAGCTCAGTGGTTCTGCTGCTTGCTTTTCAAGAGCAGGGTCCTGAGTTTGATCCCTGATACAAAAAGTGTTTTTTAAATGGTATTTGCACATAATTTTAAAACAGTGTAAGTCTTCTTGTTTAGTATAGTTTTGGATTTTAACAAGTTCTTTTGGTTTTCCAGCTATGTGTCAGAGCAAATAAAATTGTTTAACTAATGCCTCCCTAGGTGCAGTGGAGCATTTTAGTAGGAAACAACAGTTTCTTAGTGAAAGACTTCCTTTTACAATCCTCAATTTAGATGTGTTTTTAAGGGGATTTTCTCTAAAGCAAACACTAATAAATGATAACAGAAAAGGAAAACAAATGTCAATATATCCATACTACATGAGATATTAAAGACATAGTTGACTTTATTATTTTTCCTTATGTTTTCAAATAGAGTATCGAGAATGTCAAACCAATATTTCAGGACAAGTATGGCAGCATTGCTTGTGTGTGTGTGTGTGTATGTGTGTGTGTGTGTGTTCTTTTTATATTTGCCTTAGTTTAAAACTAAAACAGTGAAACTGGCCTTCATTATTATATGTTCTACCAATATTACTTTTAGAGCTTCTTTCAAAGAATTATTTTTGCTGCAAAATCTGTTTGTATGATATATTTTAATATCTCATATTTTATGAGATTCTGTCAAATGCTTATATTTTGTAGGGATATAAGATAAAAGACATGTTATCAAAAATAAAAATATTCTTCTGTCATTCTTTATGACAAGTTCTTCATAAATCCTTCTGTAAAAGGTAATTAAATAAATTGACACAACAATGTTAAATTATCTTTAGAATACTCATATACAGTATAATAGAATGTAAATATAGCAAATAACTTAGCAATATGTTTTATGGTCATATAAGAACAAGTGTCTATGAATTTCTATGACTTTGAGTTTTTTAGATATAAAAATGCATGATATATAATAAAAGTATTAAGTAGATTAAAATTTCATTTTTAAATGGTTTACATTATGTATGACTATGTTCTTAAGCCAAATATACTTTTCCCTACAGCAAGTCTATTTTGTGAGGGTTCTGAGTCAGTGGTAGACCTATATTCTCACAGAAAAAGGAGATGAATACTCTGTCCATAAGGTATACTTAGATGAGATTTGGTTTATTTATCATTATTTGAATAAATATTTTCCACAATATAATATATCTTATTCATTTACACATGTACTTGCATTTTCGTTTTCTCTGATGAGCCCATTTTGGAGTAATCAAATAAAGAGTTTTGTATGAAATTGTTTTAAATATAGAAAATCCTAAACTAACTTACAAGCTGGTCACCAATGCAATTAGAATTGTAAAGTGAACAATTTATTTGTTTAAATACAGCATTGTTTCTTTGTGGTGAGAAACTGAAAGGGTAAACGATGACCAAAATATATGAGATATTGCAAAATAGGAAGAAAATGTTTAAATTGGAAGGGGAACATGGGAGGGGGGAGAGGGAAAAGAAAAAAAGAGAATAAAAGGAAAAAAATGGAAACAAAGCTTTTGTAAAAAAGAGGTGGCAAAGGCATTGAAATGAGGGAAGGGGATTGGGGATAAAGAAGAATCCAGATACACTATGTACAAGTACAAATTCCCAAGAGGAATGTGATCATTATGTATATTTTAAATGTACCAATACAATTAATTAAAAAATAAAAAAATAAAGGCATGCATCATGAGGCCAAATTCACACAAATAACAACCCTGTAAAAAATTTCTGTATGAGTGAAAGCACTTGGGAGGCAAACGTGATGATGATACTGGTAATAGATAATAACAAAACTTTAAAGAAAATAATTATAAAGTGAAGAAATCATGGAGAAATTTTTAGAGCTAAAAATTTTTTGGATAAATTTTATGAAGAAAATTCCCAGTGAAAAACATTTCCTGAGATATCAGGATGATCCTCCGTAGACCATCTTATTGAAGCCTCTTTTAAGACCTGCTCTTTCATTCTGTCATCTGACTCTGGTGCTTGGTGGATGAGTTGTAATGAAGGAAGGCTTTAGCTAATGATACTGGTCAAGGGAAGATGAAGGTTTTGTCACTGGAGATAATCAGGCCAAGGACAAGTCAGAAAAAGAGTGTTAACTCCTACGGAGGTTTGTTTCTTTATTTAAATTGGGAATATCCAGCAAGCGCAAGGACCTGAGTTC
>NW_022900941.1:22385643-22389408 GCF_012274545.1 Fukomys damarensis | reverse complement strand
TAAATAAATAAATAAATAAATAAATAAATAAATAAATAAATAAATAAATAAATAAATAAAATAAATAAATTGGGAATATCCAGTAGTTTCATTAGTTTTCAATGAATGTAAGGAATTATTCACTGCCCATTATCAGAAATAAGAACAGAAAATGAGATAACAGAAAAATGTGATAATTAAGTTTAACAGCTCCTAAAATATGCAAGGCACTTTCTTATAAACCTAGAGAAAGATTTAAATTAGATATTGATAATATCAATATAGTTGTTATTGTTATTATTCTCTTTAATTAAGCAAACTGAGAGTAAAAAAGACAATAAATGGCAATGTGGAAATTAGTACATGATTTAACAGGAATTTGAACTAAAGTCTTCCGTGCCCCAATCAAAAGCACTATGCTCAACATGTCACAAACCGTGGGCGTAATTACAGTTCTGTCAGTAACTAGCAGTGTGAGTTGCCCAGTCACATAAGGTCTGTAGGCCCGTTTTTTTGTTGTTGTTTTTGTTTTGTACCTGGGAATCCAACTTCGGTCCTTGTGCTTTCAGGCAGGTGGTGGAACCACTGAGCTATATCTCCAGCCCTATAGGCCAGTTTTTACTACTTAAAGTTAAAAGCTTAAATAACATTAATTACAAAGGAGGTTTTTCTTACACATAACTTAATTAACTGTGAATAGCAAGAATCTGAGCATATTTCATACAATAATGGCAATGGAGTAAATATTTTTAAATTTACAATCCAAATTGTCTTGATGTGTTTTCATCCAATTTATTTTTAACACATAATAGGACAGAAATTATATCACATGAAGAATGAATATATAATTCAGAAAGGTTTCAGTGTATTCTTAACTGAAAATTTCAAATTAATGATTTCTATTAAAATAATGAATTTAAGAAAATCTTTTCCTTTTTAGATTCATTCTTGAACAAAATTGGCTTCATTTAGTCAAGAAGGTTTTCATCGTAATACAAGAAGAATTTATGTAAATCTCTACTGGAAGAAAAGTTAGTTCCTTCATTATAAATTATATATCTTTGGAAAACAATAAATAAATTATCAGAAGGGGAGGTACTAGAAAATGACAAATTAAGGAAGATAGAAATACTTGAGACATTCTTCAGATGAGAAGTTTTTCAGCTTTCAGAATTTTTTTCAGATTTTGAAATATTTACATGTACATTGTGATAGGTTGTGTTGGCAACCCAAAATTCACTTACGTTTCATGAACCCCTTATACAAATAATCTGAAGGTAATTTATACAATATTTTAGTTTGCCTTTCATTATGATTCATTATCATATGAAGCAATTTTACATGTGACATCATGCTAGTACTTAGAAATTTACAGAATTTGGAACAATTCTAGTTTGCATTTTTGACTTGGGGATAACCAGCCTATATGTGGTAAGTGAACTGGACAACATTGCTGTAGAGAAGTAACACTGACATTCATTTTCTGGGCTTCTTTTTCCTCCCTTTCTGCTTAGTTACTGTTCCAGTCATAGGTCTCACCGATACTCCAATAGTGCTTGTCACCAGCTTGCATGGTGGAAATTAACCTAACGATAACAAAGACATATTTTGAGATATGGTGCACCTTTAAAATCCCCATGCTTTTGTTTATCTTAGACCTAATAGATTACCCTAGGAGGAACAATTCTGTTCCTTCATTGTTTGTGCTCACGCACTTAAGAACTGAAGGAATGTTTGAGTAGCTAAATTAATGGAGACTTAATCATGATGTATATTATCCATTGAGATACTTTGCTTTCTGTGTGTGTTTAATAGTTACATTAAAATAAATTTATTGGCACCTTTATTTGAATTCTCATGTAAATGCAGATCCAGCATTGGCTTTTTGCATATCTTTTATAGCTTGCTGTCTCTCTGATGCATACGAGTCTACAGAAGGTGCAGCATTATTACAAAAGTAAGCAGACTTATTAAAAGGTGAATAAAGATCTCTAACAAGGAAGTGCACTATTAAGGTTTTTAAAGACATTTGGGAGTAAAGCCAAGTGAACATTCACGTACACTAAGCAGAATCCCAAAAGAAAAAAAAAATAATTCAATACCTTGCTGACTAGGCAGCCAATGAGGAAATAAGATAAAGGCTAATGTGATCATTTATGGATAAGTAGCACCTCGTTGAACTATGAGTCAAATAAGGGTCAGATTCTGTACTGACTGATAAAAGGAGTGGGGGAGACAGAGTTACAGAGAGAGAGAGAGAGATACATAATGTAAATGAGCTAACTGTGTGCATAAAGTATAAAGTATGCCAGATTATGAAGAAAAACTGTTCATTTGTAAGTTTTGGGGGTTTGTTTGTTTTGGGTATTGGGGATCGAACTCAGGACCTTGTGCTTGTGGGGCAATAGGTGGCATCACTGAGTTAAATCCCTGGGCCAAAGGACATGCTCAGCTTCTGCACAGATTTCAACAGGGTTTTTTTGTTTTTGTTTTTGTACTAGAGATCAAACTCAGGACTTTGCACTTGAGAGGCAGGCCATTGAGATAAATCCCCAGCCCAGAGATAAACAGTTCAGAAACAACAAACTTGATCACTGAAGGCTTTGAAACACTGCCCATATTTAACTTAGTAAAATATGCTCAGGACAGGAACATCATTTTTCCCTGTCTGGTGTAGATATGCTGTAGCTTCAGGACGTTATGATGAAGGCAAACTTGTTTTCTGGAATCATCTTTGACACAAGCTTGGTATGCAGACAATTCTAATTATCTCTTAGGAGTCTATAAAACTGAGATATTAGTGTAAAACAGTGAAAGAAGAAAGCAGTGGGAAAGATCTGTTTTGGGTCACGATTTGTGTGCTTTAGTTAATGGATTACAGTGTACACATTGGAGTCAGGTGGTATGGAATCAACTCCTGGTCCCACGGATTTGGGCTTTTGGAAAGGTGTATTTATTTTAACAAGAGCTATAGTTTAATTTGAGCTTCTGTTATTTAATACATATTCCTATTTGAATTCCTGGGAGAATTACATGAATAACTATCTTGAATCTAACATTCAGAAAACACACAATAAACACTAAATATTCTTATTACTTTTAAAAAATTAAAATATGAACTGGAATCTGAAAATAATATTGATTGTGAAAGACTGCCACAAAGATTTACTTACATACCCTTTGCATAACAAAACTTCTGTATATGACAATGTTGTGATAAAATACAATTCCAGCTGACATGATAGAACTCTTTTATTCTTCTTCAGCTACTATGGTTTGAACACAAGGCTTTCATACTATTTTTTTTTCTTCTTTTCTCTTGAGACACAATATTGCTAAATTTTTAAGTTGCCCAAGTTGGCTAAACTTATGATTCTTCCTGCCTCTGCCCCTACATAGTACCAGAATTACACCATGCCTAGCTCTCTTTGTCATTTCTAGTCAATAAATGTAGTCAATATATATAGTCAATAAATCAGGTCATTGACTTAAAGTCAGTGCATCCATTTTGTTTTGCACACATTATTGTCTTTCAAGTATAATTTTTGCCTTGTTACTACCTACTACATACTTTATCTGTATATGCCACTTTGCTAGCTTTGCAATAATGAACAAGAAAACTGAGAACATGAAATCCATTTAGAATACACAGCTCAAAGAATAAACCATGGCAGGTCCAAAACTTGGATTTCTACATTTTCACAATCATTTAGTAATCCCTCAAATCTCTACTTTTGTTATAAGTTTCTCTCTCTCTCCCTCCCTCCGTCCTTTCGTCTCCTTTTA
>NW_022900941.1:22360773-22385497 GCF_012274545.1 Fukomys damarensis | reverse complement strand
ATAATATATACTATATATAATTTATACCTGTATATATATGAAATTCATTGTAAGAAAAGGAAATTTGTACAAAATGCTCTTTCAGAGGAGACATAGTGCAAGGTATTTTGTGCAAGCAAATCTTTGCCTATCAGTATGCTCTGTGTGTCCACTGGAAGACTTCTCCCTCTGCTCTCCCTGAGTTTGCTTGCTTATTCCATTCAAGCATCTGAGACTCTTTCTATTCCTGCAGACTCCACCTCTGTTTAATCCTTGAAAATGATCCTTCTGGTTGAGATGTTCTTTCTTTCAAATAATGATATGACTCAACCCCTTATCATTGAACTTCAAGTTTATTTTCTTAATATATTGTCTTCAGAGTATCCTGTTTGTAATTCTCTCTACAAAGCACATTTCCTAGCCTCTTCTTTATGTATCCCTGTAAGACTTCTTACATTCTAATAAACTTCTAATAAACCTTGCTAGTTTCCCAGCCCCACTCAGACATTAGTATGTAAGCTTAAAGGGAACAAGGATTTATGTCTGGTTCATTCATTGTTGTATTTGAAGCTCAGAGCAGTATATAGTACATGGTGGGTATTAATACAAATGTGTTGAGTAAGTGACTGCAAAAAATATCAAGATGATTTTTCCCAGAATTGCACCTGCACCCAAAAGGGTAGAAGGATAAGAGGCGGAGGGATATTTGGAAGATAATTCTGGAAAACTCCAGGAAGGAAGTGGGCAAAGTGTATCAGAGAAGATAGGGACTCAATAAAGGTATATTATTGATCAGACTATCACAGGGATAGATCCAACCTACCTAGAGACTCTGAAAGATAGTGTCAAGCATTTGGTACTAAAGGAGAGGGAGGAGAGGGAGAGGAGGGCATTAATGCTAGGAAAGGTGCTTCTAAATCGTGCTAGGCAGGACTGGCATCTTATGCATCACACTCATATGTCACAACAGGGATCTATGGCTTGGTAGTTTAAGAATCATAAGGGCTGGGGATTTGGCTCAGTGGCACCAATACCTGCCTCTCAAGCACAAGGTCTTGAGTTCAACCCCTGATACTGGGGGGAAAAAAAAGACCATCAGATACCCCCACATTTGAGGAACATCAAACAACTCAAGGTTTTACTAGTGGTTCTACTCCCACTACAGTTTTTGTGTTATTTATTTTTCTCTTGTTGCTGAAACAAAATATCTGACACTCAAAGGTAAAGGGGAAAGGGTTTGTAGAGTTTCAGTCCATAATCAGCAGGTTCCAGAATGACACTGTGGCAAGTTGTAAACTCTAAAGGGTTTGGGTTGCTCTGTCCCTACAGCAGTGCAGATAGTTGTAGCTCCCATGGCTTCTCTCTTGGGCAAGTTTTGCAATCTCCTTGAAACTTTCCTCAGACTATCCATGCTCCTGACTTCTCCAAACTTCTGGGGTCTGCACTGTACCTTGGCTTCAAACTCACAGCTTCACACACCGACCTTTCAGGGGCACATTCCCTGGCCTTTCAGGCCTCCTTCTGAAGTCCGGGTGGAAACTTTCCTGACCCCACAACTCTAGCATTCTGCATTCATCTAAAACCAGCACAAAGTGGTTGATGCCCAGGTTTGCTGCCAGCTGGAGGAGTGGTCCGGCTTCCTTTTCTGTTGGATATAAGCATTGAATGCTTGAATCACTGAGCACTCTGAATCAAATTTTAAGGAACAAACTTCCTAGGCTGCTGCATTCTGGAACATGGTACTCTAGGGATCTCTTTTCAAGGCAAAGCCTTTCACTTTTTGCAATTTTGAGGATATAAAGAGTGGAGTTCTACTGCTTCTTGTGATGCCTTCCGGTCAAACTCAAAATGTTTTGAGTCATTCTTCTGGGCTCTTTCCTATTGATTCTCAACATAAATCTGACTAAAATCCCCCAACAGCAACCATGCTATGGCTTCAGCATTAGACTGTCTTGAAATTTCTTCTCTGAAATTAATTAGTCCACTGCCCCTTATTTGAATCTGAAGCAAAGTCTCTGGACATTAGCAAAATGCAGACAAACTTTCTGCCAAGCCACAACTCTCAACATCTGGAGTCCAACAATAAATGGAGTCCTTCTTCCCAGCAGAAATCTCCAGAGCCAGGTCTTTACTGGCTTTCAGGTCTTCTGAGCTCTGACTAGAATCTTCCATACCGACAACCGAAGGCATTCTAGTATCTCTACTTTTTCAGCCAACATCTCTCAATCTTTTCTAATTCTTTCCCTTCCCACAAGCCAATTCCAAAGGCTCTTGAGCCACATGGCCAGGTAATGTCACAGAAACAACCCCACTCCTGGTATCAGATTTCTGTGTTAGTTAATTTCTTCTTATTGCTGAGACAAAATATCTGGCACCAAAGTTAAAGGGGGAAAGGGTTTATTTAGCTCAACTTTTGGAGAGGTTTTAGACCATAACCAGCAGGCTCCAAGGTAGAGTGGCACAAGCAGAGTGGTATCACAGAGGATAAGTTGTTCATGACTTAAAACAAAAGCTACAACAGTTTTCAAGCTGAATTTTTATTCATCTAAAATCAGATTTTAAAATGCATTACATTAAATTTGTCTTATTAGTCTGTATTTTCTGTACATAGTGTTCACATTCCTTGTATGGAGTTGCTATATGTACATAACATCTTCATTCTTTTTTTATCCTCTTCACTCTCCTCCCTCCCTGAATTTCTATTTCTTGACCCCCTTCCCATTTGAGAAAGATCTATCTCCCTACCTCCCACTATCTATCTTTTATTTTGCTTTTTATTTATAATTAGGTTTTCTCATATAAGAGAAACCATGTGATATTTTAACTTGTGTGTCTGATTTATTTCATTTAACATTAAAGTCTCAAGGTATAAACATTTTCCTACAAACACCTCAAATTTATCATGACATTAATTTAAAAAGAAATATTGATGAAAGGGAATCTCAAAGACTGTAAGGGTGTAAGGAGCAAGAGACAACTCCGATGGGTGTACAGGATAAAAAGCTAACCTGGCATGTATCCGTACACATGTATTACAGTCTAAAACTCACAAATGTGATCACCATCACCTAGCACTTCTGTTACCTTCTTTCAATATTTTATTTGCAAGTTATCATTTTGCTTCTTAAAACACAGAATATATGTTATCATTCTGACTTTGTACAGTCAGCTCCATTGAAGTGAGTTGATGTGAAAATGAGATTTGACTAGGGAGACTTTACGTAACAGAAAGTGCGAATGGCACCCACAATGGTGTTACTAAAACATGATTTTTCTTTTTCTTTATATGGCCAGTCCCTAGACAGGAAAGTAATGTTTTTCTAATCATTATAAGCCAATAAATTGAGGTTTTTTTCTAAGATAACTGTGAGTAGAGGGAAGAAAATATAAGAAACTAATATTGTTCTCTAGATGCATCCTAAATGCAGTTATCTATAAAGGAACGAATTTCATAAGTTGTTGAGGAAAATTTTGGAATAATGTCAAAAAGGTTAGGAAAAATTATGCCTTACAAAACTAGCTATTCTGTGAAGCTAAAAATATTTGCATTTTAGTACAATTCTGTAGGAATTTACACACAAAATACATATATTGTAATGAGAAAATTTGCAAATACAAAAATTATGAAAAATTGAGAGCACACTGAATAACCTATATATGTGTCTCTGTGTGTGCGCCTCATCTTTAAAACCATCAAGCCAGTGATATTTTTAAAAAATTAAAAATTAAAGAAGAAAAATGATGAGCAATGTAACAGTTTGTTATTCAAAGATATGTATTCATACATATGTATTTAATATTCTTAACTGAATTCCTTATGCATTTTCCAATGCATATTTGATCGCTAAATAATTTGGATCAATTGTTTAGATAAAGTGATGTATCTGACTGACACTAACCTCTCTTCTCCCTAGCAATACCTCCCACCTTGACAGAATTGTACAGAATTGCTCTACAGAGACGAGTCTAGCAGCAAACTAATAGAGATGTAACAGGATTTTTTGTCAGTTTTAAAAATCACTCCACCTCATTTTCAAATGATCACATTGTTTTAGTATAAAATGCAAACACATTATTACATACATAAAATACTCATTCTAATGAAAATATGTCCTACACTACTGTCCCTATGTGGGCATACCACACAGGTATGCATGTGGAGTTCATTGTGTATGTGGCTCCAGAGATCATTCAGTATATATTTTGCTTGCCTACATAATTAATATATACATATTAATAAGATGTGCCTGTGTATGCCCCATTTTAGTTGGTCGTAAGAGACAGATATATCACCCCTCCTTGGATTTTTATCTAGTAGAGAATATCTAATTTTATGTTTGTGGATAAATGAGAATTTAGATAATTTTTTTTCTATACTGTTCTTTCTTCACCTCATCCCTTGGCTTTATGGTTCCAGGAAATGGTTTACTATATGTGTATATAAACCTGGTAAAATAAGTTATTCAGCTTTACTTCTAAAAAGCAGTTTGACTCTTTATTTAATTATTATTAATATAATTACAGAAACTTCAAACATAGAGATAATTTAAAAATACATCTTATGCCAGGAAGACTTTCACATATGTCAAGTAGAAAGTATAGTTCTCTTGGCTAAGAAAGTAACAAATACATTGGACTGCATCTAAAAATATTAATGCCTCTCTGAGGAGCATCAGAACATATGTAGAGGACAAGAAAGCAATATAAAATGATCAAATACAAAATGTGATGACTGTCTCTAGCAAAGAATCTCTTTTTAAAACAAGTATCTACATGCTTTACTGTAGAAGAAAGTATTTTATTTCAAATGTTAATTATGTTCCTTCTTTAAATTGAAGAAAATAAAAAATAAAACATGAAGTGCTGAACTGTAGATAATTGTTTAAGGTATATCCCTAAAAAAAGAATCCAGTATAGTTATAGAAATGACTTTTATGGAAAAATTTAATGGCTTGTATTATTTTTGAATCATTTTAGTGAAATATGTAGGGTAAATAATTTATTTGTATTTACTTTCATAATCTGCAAAATATAGTGTACCTTTTTTTCCGTGTTATTTGGCTATGGTTATTTCTACTTTTCTTGTCTTAAATTTCCCCAAACAGTACATGTTACTTATATAATGAAAATATGTACTATTCTCTAGAGAATGCAAGAATGGTTCAAGGCAAGAAAATTTTATAAACCTGATGAGTAGGTCTCTGTAGACACTAAATTAAAGCACATTTTTCTTTAAAACACCCTGGAGGTCTTCTGTCTACATTTTCAGATGAGCATTTATCTGTCTTCTTGATTCTAATGTTTACTTCCTGACCTTGAGTAAGTCAACAATACTAGGTCTTTGCTTCTGAAATGAATAGGATGCTTCACAATGCTGTAGCAAAATTATCCACTTAAAGCAATAAGGCAATAAAGGTAAAGAAGCTAAATCAGTGCCTACAACATAGCTAACTTCACATCACTTTTCGCCTTTCTGAAATTGATTAGCTAGAAGATAAAGCTAGTATTACAAACATCTTTTAATTACAGCTATTATTTATAATAGTACTACTACCTAATCATTACTGATTACCATTTTTAAAGCCAGGACTTAATTTTAATGCTTTATATATTTTCTTTCAATTTTAAATAGATGAGCAAAGTGAAATACAAAGAAGATAGTCACTGTTGCTTATGCAATAGTAAGATACAGAATTATATTTCAAGTAGTTTTGCCTTTAACATTTCAGATTTTTGTTCTCCACTTGTCTTTCTTCTATCAAATTTCAGTCAGTGTGTCAGAAAATAGCACATCAACTGCGCCAATATCTGGTGCTTCATTCAGATTGAGAGGCAAAGTAGACAAATACAATAAATTGTCGATTTTAAATATTTTGATAGATTCACTTCTTAATTGCTTCATACTGTCTTTGCTTTCCTTTAGAAAGTGGAATAAATATTTATTTTAAAAAGCAAAGAAAGCACTTATTTTGTTCGTGTCAGAGAACGTTGAGAGAGCATAAGTGGATTTGCTGAGATATTACTCCCACAATATGTTACCAAGGCATATGGGTAACTTTGAAGACTATTTCTATGCTTCTGTATTATGGAAATTTAGTTTCTTCTTCATTTATGATTTAGATATACAAATTTGTTTGCACAATATTGCCGTATAGTTTGTCAAGACCATAAGCTAAGAAGAGCGTGTTCTCTGGAATTGCAGAGGTTTAGCAGATGACACAGAATATGTTAGCAAAAGATGATAATATAACTGACACCTTCCCCACATACACCACTTCACAGCCATAAAGTTATAATACGAATTTATAAATGAGAAAAATCACAGATTCTTGTCAAGTACCATAAATGGCATTACAAGATGTAATATGACACTTTCTAAAACTGCATAATGTGAATTTGAGAAATTTCCACTGGAATTTATATTTCATTGACATGCAATTTTAAAAATGTCGTTAGTGGATCTTCCACAGAGAGAGCTTATTACAGAATCCCCTCTTTATGAAGAAAACATGCCATTGGTAATTTGTTTTACTTTGTAATCCTTTCTCTTCTCAACCTGGAAGAATAATGTAAAAGATAAAGAAAAAACAAAAAATTTAAAACAAAACAGGAGTATCTGAGTTCCACTTGGCACTGTTATCCTGAATTGCTGGTGCATCCACGTTTCTTCCACTCCCCCTTGAAGAACAGGTTTTATATTCAAATGTTCATTGAGGAACTTTACTGTGATTGATAAGAAATAACATTGAATACATTTTCACAGCTACCAAACACTTCACAGTGCAGGGCAACCTGCAGCTTTCTAGATAATCAATACCACTAGAGGCTATAATATATGTTATATAGAGAATATGCTCAAACAAAGGTGTATGTCCCATTGCATAGAAACCTAAGTTTGCAAATCACTCTTAAATAGAGACTGATTTTGAGTCTTCTTGTGTAAGGATCTTCATTACTCAGATTATTCTAAACTAGTGAAGGAGTAGGGAAATTATGTAAGTCTGCACATATAGATAATGACATTATTATCAGGAGTCTATAGATTTTTAAAGCAGTAGACATAATACAGTATTTTTATTAGTAAGGACTGGTCTTGTCTGTGGGTCACAGAAATGAATACCAGGTAAAGTTGACTTCAAACACAATGAAGATCCAAGTATTTACTGTGTCATTAGAGTCTAACTGCCCTTTTCTGCACTCATAAACTCTGTAAATTTATGAAATAGGAAATTTCCATATGCTTTTGAAAATGATCCATGGCAACTTGAGGTTAAAAGATATCATGATTCCCAGCTTTTTCTGTAGCTAGGTGTCACCATGTGAATAATTTCTGACCATTGTGATGTATATAAAAATGCCATGTTCACCTTTTGAAAAGACTTTTTTAAAGGCAACAAGGAAGAGCTTTCTCAGTGTAGAAGGAATTGTTTCTTTGCCATTTTCTGCTTCTTTTCAGGTCAACAAGGTTATGTCTCAAATTGTAAACATTATCTTGGACTGTGAAATGACTAAAGAGCATTGTAAACTATTGGTTAGGATAGTGAGTTAGAATAACAGGGAAATCCAGGGTCATGAGTTCATCCCTGTGACAGTGGGAGTCGGGAACACAGGATTAACAGCATCATAATATGTGAGAATAGCACTATCAAAAATAAAGCCAAAAGTAAAATTGATTAAAACACTAATAATATATATTCACCAAGTGCATGCTATCCCCCTAAGTGTCAGAAGACCCTACCTGTTAAATAAAACAAGGAAAAGAATATGTTCTCATTTCTTCATTCATCACCTTGAGAAATTCATAGCAAGACTGGAACGAGACCAAGAACACTTGAAAAATGTGTATAGGTATTCATTTCCAAACTATGTGAACAGAAAAATCAAGGGAAATTTAGAATGACAAATCAGAATCATACAAAGCTGATTTTAAAAAATAATTATTTCTCTATAAAAAATAATGCTTTGAGAGTTAACAGATGGTTATCCTGCCCCAAGAAGACAAGGTCTTCCACAAAAGAAAATAATTCTACTTCTACCTCTGTCCTTCTGAGTCCATAATTTATAATCTGGAACTCAAGGGAAAGAAAAGAAGATACAGAGATGGAAACTCAAGGTGATTGTTCTCACAGTTCTTTTTATGTCAGAATTTCTGTGACTATAAGTTTACCTTATTTTATAGATAAGGTTATTGCACATTCCTTAAACTTTTCTAAATATTTTTCCTGAACTAGAAAAAAAGTAGCAGCTATTAAAAAAATGAGAAAAAGCAAAAAAATTTTACTTTTTCCAACATTACATAAATTCCAAGCTGAAGTTGTTTCCCCTTCCCAATTTTGCTCAAAAATGATTTCAGCATCATAATTTATAAAAATAACCAGTTGAATTCTAGAAGAACAAGGTATACATTTTCAAAGCTCTTTTCTGAACAAAAACAAAAGCACAGAGCCAAATTTACAAGTGATGTTTCAATAAATCTTGAATGACCAGTTATGTTGAACACTTTTCATGTGTTTATCTGCTCTTTCTAATTCTTTGTCTGAGAAATGTCTGTTCATTTCAGATGCCCATTTCTGGATTGGGTCTTTAAATTGGGGGGGGTCTGATTTTTTTTGAAGTTCTGTATATATTCTAGATAGAACATCTTTGAGGAAGAGCTGGTGAAAAGTTTTTCCCACATGTGTGTGGTCTGTTGTCTGTTCGTACAATTGCTCATTTATCTTGCTTTACAGAACCTTTTAATAAGAAGACATCCCACTTGTTGATTTTTGGTGCTAGGTATGGGCAACTGAAGTTTTGTTCACAAAATATTTTCCTACATCAATGTCTTCAAGAGTTCTACCTAACCTCTCTTCCAGCAAGTTTAGTTTTTGTTTTAATATTTAGATCTTATTTAATTTCAATTTTTTCAGCTTTAATTGAGTTTATTGGTACATTTTAGGGATACAGTACAGTTACTTTCATTGTTGAGATCTTGTACAAGTCTTGCTTCTCATTTTTCGCCTTGTCCCTGCCCTCCTTTTACCCCGTCCTCCCCTCCCCATCTACAACCACTTTATTTCCATCTTTTCATCATCTCAAATTTTTTTCTTTTCCCTTTTTAGCCTTCCCCTACCCATCCAAACTTCCCTACACCTTTAACTCCTTTCTTTCCATTTCCCAATGTCAGTAATCTTATTAGGATCTTCAGTATTATTGCAGATTATTTACACCAGAGAGACTATTCGATATATACATATGTGTGCCTTATTTATTTCGCTTAGGAGTATATCTTCAATATGTATCCATTTTCCTATGAATGCACCTATTTTCTCATTCTTTATGGCTGAATAATACTACATTTTATAGAAAAAACACATCTTCTTTATCCAGTTTCCAAGTGGTGGGCAAATGGGCTTTTTCCAAGTTTTAGGTATTACAAACTGTGCTGCTATAAACATGGGTGCGCATACTTCTCTGTGATATGATTCTTTTAGTTCTTTTGGAAAGATACCCAGCAGAGGGATGGCTGGGTTAAATGGAATCTCCAGTCCCAGCTCTTTGAGGGATTATCTCCATATTGATTTCCATAGTGGTTGTACTAGTCTGCACTTCCACCAACAATGGAGAAGGGTTCCTTTCTCCCCACAACCCCGCCAACATTTGTTATTGTGTGATTTCTTGATAGCAGCCATTCTTTGTGGGGTGAGGTGGAATCTCGGTGTTGTTTTCATCTGCATCTCTCAAATGGCTAGTGATGTGGAACACTTTTTCATATATTTACTTGCTGATTTTACTTCTTTGTCTGATAAATGTCTGTTCATTTTGGATACCCATTTTTGAATCAGGTCTTTATATTTTGGGGGGGCTGATTGTTTTGAGTTCTTTATATATTCTTGATAATAGTCTTTTGTCCGAGGAACAGCTGGTAAAATTTTTTTCCCATGTTGTAGGTTGTCTCTTAGTTCTGTGGATGTTTTTTTTGGAGTAGAGAAGCTTTTTAATATGATGAGATCCCAGTTATTGATTCTATCTGCTAGTTCCCGTGCTACTGAGGATTTGTTCATAAAATCTTTTCCTATGCCAATGTCTTCCAGAGTTCTGCCTAACATACCTTTCAGCAAGTTTATTGTTTCTGTTTTAATATTTAGATCTTTAATCCATTTGGATTTTAATTTAGTGCATGGTGAAAGATAAGGTTCCAGTTTTCATCTGTGGCAGGTTGAAATCCAGTTTTTCCAACACCGTTTATTAAAGAGGCTATCTTTCCTCCAGTGCAGTGGGGATGGTCAGCTTCTTTGTCAAAGATGAGGTAGCTGAGTACATCTGGATTTGTTTTTGTGTCTTCCAGTCTGTTCCACTGATACTCAGGTCTGTTTCTTTGCCAGTACCATGCTGTTTTTATCACAGTGTCTTTGTAGTATAGTTTCAAATTGGGACTTGTAGTACCCGCTGCCATGTGTCTGTTGCCTATGATGGCTTTTGCTGTTCTAGGTCTCTTATGATTCCAAATGAATTTTTGGATTCTTTTTTTCTAGTTCTGTGAAATATAGTGTTGGAGTTTCAATTGGCATTGCATTGAATGTATATAGCAGTTTTGGTAGTATGGCCATTTTCACTATGTTGATTCTTCCTACCCAGGAGCAAGGGATATCTTTCCATTTTTTTATATCCTCTTCAATTTCTGTTTTCAGAGTGCTGTAGTTTTCAGTGTAGAGATCTTTTGCTTCTTTGTTAGATTGATTCCTAGATACTTCATTTTTTTGGATGCTATTGTAAAAGGAATTTTGTCCCTTATTTCTCTCCATGAGTCTGTTATTTGCATATAAGAAGACTATTGATTTTTGGGTGTTCACCTTGTATCCAGCTACTCTACTGAATTTGTCAATTAAGTTTAGATGTATTTTGGTGGAGTTTTTTGGGTCTTCAATGTGGAGTATCATATCATCAGCAAATAATGACAATTTAACTTATTCCTTTCCTATCTTTATTGCTTTAATTTATTTATCTTGTCTAATTGGTCTGGCTAATGTTTGCAGAACTATATCGAAGAGGAGTGGTGATAGTGGGCATCCTTGTCTTGTTCCTGATTTTAACATTAAGGTATTCAATTTTTGGCCACTTAATATGATGTTGGCTCTTGGTTTTTCATAGATAGCATTTATTAAGTTGAGGAATAGACCATCTATTCTTTTTTTTGCAGGGTTTTTATCATAAATGGGTGTGGCGGCCCAGCCGTCACAACACAAACGTACCTGAGTTGGGGAGTGAGGATTAAGAAAGGAAAGAACACTCACACCTGAGTGGAAACCAAGAGAAGTCTAGTTTATTTCTACAGAAACAGCTTTTCTTAAAGGCACATTAACAGGAAGCATCAAGCAATCATCTCCATCATTTCTTATGCAAAAACAGAAATTCCTGATTTCTACAGATACCAAACCTTTGGCTATCTCTTTGAGTTCCTCCCGCCTCAGGGTAACAGATAAGCTTAACAAACAGAGTCCTTGAAAGGTAACAAATGTTATATAGCCTTTATCAATGCCTACATTGTAAAGGAAGAAGTTTCCTTTCAAGTGTCAAATGCCAGAGAGCCAGGATGGACTCCCACAAATGGGGGTTCAATTTTATCAAATGCTTTTTCCGCATCTATTGAGAGGATCATATGGTTTTTGTTCTTGGCTTTGTTAATATGAAATATTACATTTATTGACTTTTGTATGTTGAATCACCCTTGCATCTCTTGAATAAATCCGACTTAGTCTGGATGGATGATCTTCTTGATAATCCTCTGTATTCTGTTTGCTAGTATCTTATTAAGGATTTTTGCATCTATATTTATTAAAGAGATTGACCTGTAGTTCTCTTTTTTAGTTCCATCTTTTGCTGGTTTGGGAATCAAAGTGATGCTTGCTTCCAGGAATGAATTTGGAAGTATTGCTTCCCTTTCAATTTCATTGAAAAGTTTGAAGAGTAATGACAGTAGTTGTTCTTCAAATGTCTTGTAAAATTCAGCAGTGAATCCATCAGGGCCTGGGCTTTTCTTTGTTGGTAAATTTTTAATTACATTTTCAATTTCACTGACTGTAATTGGGGTGTTTAAAATGTTTTTATCTTCTTTGTTCAACTTTGGTAATTCATAAGTATCTAAAAATCTGTCCATTTCTTCTGTGTTTTCCATTTATTGGAGTGCAGGTTCTCAAAGTAGGTATTCATGATTTTCAGAATTTCTTTTGGATCTGTTGTGACTTTGCCTTTTTCATTCCTGATTGCATGGATCTGAGCCTTTTCTTTCCTTTTTTTGATAAGATTAGCTAAGAGTTTGTCAATTTTATTTATTCTTTCAAAAAACCAGCTCTTTGTTTCATTTATTTTTGTATCATTTTCTTAGTTTCCATTGCATTGATTTCTTCTCGGATCTTTATAATTTCCTCTCTTGTTCGAGCTTTGGGTTTTTCTTGCTCTTGTTTTCCTAGGAGTCTAAGTTTCATCATTAGGTTGTTTATTTGAGCCTGCTCTATTTTCCTAGAGTAGGCATTCAATGTTACGAATTTTCCCTGTAGAACTACTTTCATTGTGTCCCATAGATTCCTGTATGTTGTATTGGCATTTTCATTTATTTGTAAAAACTGTCTAGTTTCTTCTTTAATTTCCTCTGTAATCCCTTGATTGTTCAGGAGAGTGTTGTTCAGTTTCCATGTGCTTGTGAAGTTCCTACAGTTTCTTGTGCTGTTGATCTCCAGCTTGATTGCACTATGATCTGATAATATACAGGGGATGACTTCAATTCTTTTGCATTTATTCAGACCTGATCTGTGAGCCAATATGTGGTCTATCGTGGAGAAGGATCCATGTGCAGCCAAAAAGAATGCATATTCTGATTTTGTGAGGTGGAATACTCTATAAACATCTATTAAGTCATTTGTTCCAAAGCTTGGTTCAGTTCTATTATTTCATTGTTGATTTTCTGCCTAGATGATCTATCAATTTGTGATAGTGGGGTATTCAAATCCCCCACTACAATTGTATTAGTGCTTATTTGGTTTTTCATGTTACTTAATATTTGTTTTATATAGTTGGGGGCATTTATATTTGGTACATATATGTTTATGATTGTCACCTCTTCCTCTTGAATTGTTCCCATTACAAGGATGTAGTGCCCTTGTCTCTCTTAATGAGTTTTGGTTTGAAATTTACTTTGTCTGAGAATAAGATCGCCACCCCTGCTTTTTTCTGGACACCTGATACATGGAGAATTGTTTTCCATCCTTTCACTTTCAGTCTATGGGCTTCCTTTTGCACTAGGTGTGTTTCTTGTATACAATATATTGTAGGATTTTGCTTCTTAATCCATTTTGCCAGTCTATTTCTCTTGATTGGTGAGTTGAGGCCATTAACAATGATGGTTATAACTGATATGTTCTGTCTTATTATTGTCATGTTATTGTCCTTTTGATGAGTCTTTTTACTTTTTTCCCATCTCCTTTTAGTTTCTTGCCTTGCCCATTTGATTTGGTCTGTTGGGCCTCATGGTATTGTGACCTTCATTGTTCTTTTCTAGGATATTGTTTAGAATTCCTTGTAGTGCTGGTTTGGTGCTCATGAAATTTCTGTGGTGTTCTTTGTCGTTGATGTGTCTTTTTTCCTCATCTATTTTGAAAGAGAGTTTTGCAGGATATATCAGTCTAGGTTGGAGGTTATTTTCTTTTGGGCTTGGAATACCTCACTCCAGGCTCTCCTTGCCCTAAGGGTTTGTGTTGAAAAGTATGCTGTGATTCTGATGGGCTTTCCTTTGCATGTGATTTGTTTTTTTTTGTTTGTTTGTTTGTTTTTTCTCTTACTGCTTGTAGTATTTTGTTATTCTGTTGGGTTTCTGGGATCTTGATTAGTATATGTCTAGGTGTAGATTTTTGTTGATCGTGGCTAGTTGGAGTTCTATATGCCTCACTCATCTATATGTCTAATTCTTCCCTTCTGTTTGGGAAGTTTACTCTCATTAATTCTGTGAAGAGCTTTTTTAAGTCATTTGTGTTTTCTCCTGCTATTTCAGGAATTCCTATCAGTCTTATGTTATTTTTCTTTGCATCGTCCAGACGTTGTTGGATTGATTTCTCATGATCCCTTACTGTTTTTGAGAGACGTCTTTTTTCATGGTCGCTGACTGCAATCCTATCTTCTATATCTGAAATTCTATCTTCGCAATCTTTTATTCTATTGTGTACACTTTCAGTAGAGCTTTTAATCTCCTGGATATCTCTTTGAATCTGTTTTATGGATTCCATTTCTTTCCTCTGTTGAGCATTCATTGTTTCTATTTCTTTCTTATGCTGAGTCTTCATGGCTTCTATCATGGTCTTGAGCTCATCTATTTTTTTGTCAGTTTCTGTTCTAGAGTCTCGAATCATGACTTCCATTTTGCTCATGATCTCTATGGTTAACTGGGAAATTATTTCTGATTTGAATTTTTCTAGAGCCTGATTGATCTGTTTTGTTACCTCTTGTGCTATGGGTCCAGGGTATCCTGCTGGTTCACTATCAGACTTTTCATCCTTATTTGTCCTTCTGTTTGCCATTGGTGAACTGGAAGTCTGTCTTTGTGTCTTGCTTAAGTATTTTCTAATTTTTATTTTTGTTGTTGGGTTGTCCGTGGTTTAATTTCTGGGTATTACTTAAATCTTCCTGATATAGTTGTGTATTAGCTTTTGAGTCTCTAATGACTCATAGACATCCTCATTTTCATAATATTGAATAAAACAGCTCATTAAATCAATCACAATCCTGTATCCCAATTGATACATTCAGCAGCCCAATGGGATGAAGCACAGCTTGCAAACTGACCACTTGTGGTAATTCATTAATCTATCACCTTTAAACCATGTGAATTAAATTAATATCAAGAAGCAGCCCAAAATATGTTTGCAGTGAATATGCTTTTCAATACAGCATCTTTACCATTTAGGATGGGGGATAGACTGAGTTAGGGTGAGAGGAGTAGATAAGTGAAAGAACTGGAGCAGGTTTCAAGTGAAACCAGAGGACATAGAATGACCTTACTATCTTTATGAAGCTATTAACTTCTGAGGGGATAGACAGAGTGCAGGAATAAGGACAAGCATATATCCCCTTAACAGTAACAGGGACTTACCTTTCCTTGAAGCTACGGAGCCATGAGTGAGGTAAAATGACTGCAGAAAAGAACATAAAGAAAAATAAACAAAAAAACAAACAACAACAACAAACAAACAAAACAGGAAAAATAAAGAAGAAGTCTGAGTTAGGGCAGGAGCAGGAATAAAAAGGGAGATGAGGGATAATGTGGTGGAGTAAGAGACTTAGTTGGAGAGAGAGCACAGAGAAAAGAAAGAAATTTTAGGGTGGAATGAGGAAAAGAAAAAAAAAGAATTTGAGGGCCTCTTTCAGACTATGTCTCTGTTGCCATATTATACCACAAGTACAGCCATGTGTAGAATTGAATCCCCTGATCTCGGCTAGCCAATGGTAGATCCCCACGACTCACACTGAACTCAGCCCATAAGGCCTAGCTTGAGTTTCCCAACTCGCAGGGTTGAACTCCAATCAGTTCTATTATAGGTTTCCCCTGCCCTTTCTTCAAAGATGTTCAAAGTTGGGAGCTCAGAAAACTACCCTTCATGAGTACCTATGCCTCTGCAGAGTGGGTCCAAGAACTGGCCCAATCAGGAGGTTTGAGAATGGGGAGGGGGAGCAGGTTGTGGGGGTGTTTCAAGGGTGCTCACGTGGCTACCTTCCTTACTGCATCTGGTGTTGTGCAGTCCCAGAGGTTGCCCACCTGCCAGGTGGGCCCGGGCAGGCAGCTGGAGAGACCTCTTGCAGGGTCCTTGGGTCCTTACTGGGTCTCGTATTGTGCAGCCAGGGAGGTCACGCACCCGCTGGGTAGGCCTGGTCTGGGAGCTGGAGAGACCTCCTCCGGGGTCCTTGGGTCCTTCTAATTCATTTCAATTTTATTTTAGTGCATGGTGAGAGATATAGTTCTAGTTTTAACCTTTGGCAAGCTGAAATCCAGTTTTCCCAGAAACATTTATTAAAGAGGCTATCTTTCCTCCAGTGAGTCTTTGTTGAAGACAACGTGGCTGAGTGTGTCCAGAGTTGTTACTGAATCTTCTAACCTGTTCTACTGGTCCCCAGGTCTATTTCTTTGCCAGTACCATGCTGTTTTTATCACAGTAGCTTGTGGTATAGTATCAAATCAAGGATTGTGATACTTTTAATCTGTCTTTATTGACTAGAATTGCTTTTGCTATTCTAGGTCTCTTCTTGTTCCAAGTGACTCTTTGTATTGTTTCCTCAAGGTCTGTAAAGCATGCTGCTGGGATTTCCATAGGGATTGCATTGAATCTATATAGCAGTTTTGGAAGTATGGCTATTTTGACAGTATTGATACTACATCTCTAGGAGCAGAGGATATCTTTCCCCTTGTGTGTATGTATGTGTGTGTGTATGTACCAAGATCTTTCCCTTTTCTGATCTCCTCTTCAATCTTCTTCAGAGTGCCATACTTTTTTTCTAGAAGTCTTTCACTTATTTGGCTATGTTAATTCCTCGATATTTCTTTGTATTTTTTTTTTTTTGAAACTGCTGTGACAGGTAGTTTCATAATTTCCTTCTCATTCCATTCATTTTTGGTATAAATCATGCTAATGATTTTTGTGTGTTGTTCTTTATCCTGATACATTGTTGAAGTTGGTTACTAATTGTTTTTTGGATTTTCTATGTAGAGTATCATGCCATCTACAAATAATGATAATTTGAGTTCTTTCTTTCCTGTTTATATCCCTTTTATTTATTTTTCTTGCCTAATTGCTCTAGCTAAAGTTTCAAGTACTATATTGAATAGAATAAGTGATACTGGACATCCTTTTCTCATTCCTGGTTTTAGAGAGAATGCTTTTAGTTTTTCCCCATTTCATATGCGACTGGCCATTGGTTGGTCATAAATAGCCTTCATCATATTCAAACATGGTCCTTCTATACCTGTTTTCTTCATGGTTTATATCATGAAGTGGTTTTGGATTTTTTTGAAAGCCTTATTTGCATCTATTCATATGATCGTATGGTTTTTTACCTTGATTCTGTTTATGTAATGTATTATGTTTCTTGGCATACATATGTTGAGCCATTCTTGCATCTCTAAGATGAAAGCTACTTGATCATAAAGTATCATCTTTTTGATTTGTTGCATTCTTTTTCTTAATGTCTTGTTGAGAATATTTTCATTTATGTTCATTAAGGAAGGCTTAGCATCCTCTTTTTAGTTAGGGATCAGGATGATGCCAGCTTCCATAAATGGATAGGGGACCACTCTATCCCTTTCAATTTCTTTGCAAAGCTTCACCAATATTGATGATATAACACTATTAAAAGTTTTGTAGAATACAACAGCGAATCTACCAGGTCCTGGGCTTTTCTTATTTAGTAGATTCTTCATTACTGTATAAATTTCATTGTTTGTTTTGGGGTTGTTAAGCTTATTTATGTTTTCTTGGGTTACTTTAGTTTTGTTGTTTGTATGTGTCTAGGTATAGAGAACAGAAAAAGGGACATTATCAAGATGCCTGCAGTGGTCCTGGTCTCCTACAAGCCAGTAGGACATCTATCTGAGAGATAGGAGAGTTGGAAATGGGAAAAACACACAGACAAGAGACTTGAGAGAAATAGTCTTTGGCTGATCTAAGCTGCTCTGGGCAGTAAAGACAAAGGACTCATTGGACATTCAGTGTTTGTTCATGAACTCAGCTAAGCTCTGCTACTTCCAATGTAACACAGCAGAATTATGTAGGGGCAAGAAGCTTATGCCACTATAGCCTGCTGATACTGGGCAGAGGTGTCTGCTACATCTAAGAATCTGTCCATTTCTTCAGAATTAGCTAATTTGTTGGGATATAATTTTTTAATTTGTTATTGTCTTCTGGATTTCACAGTACCTGTTTTGTAATTTCACCTTTTTCATTTATAAAACTTTTATTTTCTGTTTGGCTTCTTTGAACTCTTCATCATTATTTATTATTTTTCCTCAATATCAAATACTCTGCCTTCACTTTGGAAATTTTTGCACTTTATGAATTCTTTACAGTTTTTTATTGTAGGTATTTCTGAATGACATTTTTTCAAAGATTCCCTATCCTTGTATATGTCATACAGAGTTTGAATATTTTTATTAAATCATCCAGTTGTTTTTTACCTATTTCTGCAAAATTCAGTATGGGCATATTGAGTGAAATTGCTCTGAGCTTTTGATTCATTTATTCTTTGAACTCATCTATTTTCTTAATTCCTTCTATGAAGTTTTCATAGAGTTCTATTACCTGGTAGTATTTTTGTTTTCCTTTTGTAAACTCTTTCTCTGCCTTGGGAGAGCTGGATGAACTTAAGCTATATATCTATCTCTTTCTATATATATATCAAAGATATAGTGATTATATTATATAAAGTATATGTAAAAATATATAGTATAATAAAAAGGACATATATTATATATCCCTATTTATCATACTATATATTATATATATTTTCCCCTTTTGGGGGGTGGGTACTGCAGTTTGAAGACTACAAAAGTGAGAAGAGTTTGTGATTTATATGGAGATTTTTGGGTAGAATGTTTCCTCCTCATCAATAATTTTCAGTTCAGTATGTCCAGTGCATATTTCTTTCTTTTGTTACTTAAGTGATTCAGACTTTTCCAGTATATTTTACTGAATGAATTACTTCTTATTGTAACAGCAACTACAGATCCAATCATACGTACAACAATCCTTGCAGTTTCCCCTCCCTCTTTTGTCTGTATTTTATGTACATTTATAAATGTCATTTATTACTTGTGGTTGTTTTTCTATGAGATAGGGAAATGGAGGGAGGAGAATGGAAGGCATTTGGCTAAAGTGTGTAAGATCCTGAAAGGGGTATATGGCAAGATAGTGACAGATGAGAAGAAAGCTTAACGTGGGGTCTGATTCAATTGGAGTACTTTTAGTAGAGTTGAAGAGTTACTACTGAGAATTTTCAGAGGATATTTGTGGGGGAAAGTCTGAGGCATGGGATGAAGGAGGTTTAATTTGTGATTGACGGAAGTTGTGTGGCTTTCAGAATTTGATGATAGAGAAGACAATAAGCTAGTAAGATATAAAAGGTCCCAAGGCTTAAAATAGGGAAAATTAAAAGAATCATACCAAGCAATACATGTGCATCCATGTTCACATCAGCACAATTTGTAATATCTAAAACTTGGAAGCAGCCCAATTGCCCATCCACAGTTGACTAGATAAAGGAAATGTGTTTTTTTAAAAGATAAAATGGAGTATTATTCATTCATAAAGAATGAAAAGTAGAGACATTTGTAGCTAAATGGATGCACATCGAGATGATACTCTTAAATGAAATAAATAAGACACACGTGTAAATACTGAATAGTTTCTCAAGTGTGACAAACTGAAAGTTTAAATAAGGACTGAAATGTATAATTGATAATGTGAATTAGGAAGAAAAGGTGCAAAAGGGAAGGGGAAGTAGGAGGGGTAGGGGAAAGAAAGAGAGAAATGGAATTAATGTGAGCAGAAGAAAAATGGAAAGAAAGTCTTTGTAGATAGGGAGGGGTTGAGGGCTTGAAGGGAAGGCAGGGGGATGGGGAAAAAATAAGAATCAAGATGGATCATGTAAAGGTGCAAATTTCCAATGATGATTGTCATTGTATTGTATACCTTAAATGTACAAATATCATTAATTAATTTTAAAAAATAAAAGCTTTGTGCAAGATGGGGAGAACTGAGGATAAATATGAGAAGAAAAGAGTGACTATAGGAGAACTAAGGAAAATTAAAACCTGAGATAAGGAGTTTATTTATTTGGAAAGAAAATAAATAAATATGGTAATAGTATTACTTTGAGGTGTTGAAATGAAGAAGCTAGATAAGAAACTAAAATGAGGGTGAGAACATAAAGGCTTATGAACACAGAGTCAGTGAAAGAAAAAAAATGCATGAAACTAAAATCCTAATAAACACAAAAAATCTAAAAGAACATAACATAATCCTGTGCTACTAAATCAAGAAACAAATAGAAACTCAAATCTACAAGATATCCAGTGGGAAATTAGATGAAATATTCCAATGAGATGATGTTCAAATGTTTCACATGTAGCTTCTTTGCTAGAGCCTGAGAGTTCGCACCCAATAACTCCTCTGAATTTTCTATTGCAATACTGAGGCCAACTCACACTCAGGGCTTCGTTCTGCCATGTTTCTGGGATTCTTGCACAGTGTCCAGTGCATATTTCTAATATTTGATCCATCCCCAGTTCTTGGGTTAGAAATTCTTGCTGTCCCTCTCCCTGGGTGTGGTGGTCAAATTGGCAGACCTCTTCACCAGCACAAAATTGTCCACTGAGCCAGGAGTATTTCCAAGCAGTCAAATAAGCTACCCTAGAAACAAGCTAATCAGTCATATTGGTATCTATATGGGCAAGGTGAGACCATGAGAACACTTTTAGATCTCTCTTCAGCCTAGAGAAGAAATCCACAGATATACTGTCAGCATCATAATGGCCCAAATATTGATCCATAGCCAATATGCACTAAATTGGTAGCTGTCTCCTCTTATGTTAAAAAAGCATTCAGCAGTTATTTCATAAAATCATTTATCAAAAGCCAGAAGGTTGGGGACCAGGTAATATCAGAGGGAGAAGAGAAAAGAAAAAAAATTTTTTTTAAATCCTCTATTCCAGATTTTTGCTTTGTCCAATATCAGATCCATTATTTGGCGGGCACTTCTGCTGTCCCATACAGAGGGGAAACAATGCAGAGCCAGCTCCATGTTGAGAGTGGCTGAGCTAAGGCATGGACTCCACAGCTGCAGAGTTGGTTGAGGATTAGTCCATATGTCAGTGCAACGTGCCAGAACTATGGGTCCTAGTATTCTGTCCAAACCCTTAGCTTTGAATTTCTGTAAAAACAAACAAGCAAGCAAACATAATACCAAGGTACAAGAGCATAGGATAAACATTCTCATTCCTGTTACAAAGGAGAAAAATAAGAGGCTTTAAAGGAATTGGACCAGAAAAGACTAAATCCAGCAAATCCACAGAGCTATCATTAAGGCTTTTAGCTCTGTATCTGCTCTGCAGAACAAACAATGATAAAGTGTGAGTCCCAAAGGACTTGGATGGTCCTACCCCTAAGATATCGATGCTTGCTGCCCACAAATCTTCTCTCTTTGGCTTGCTCCACTTAGAGTCTGCAGTTTTCCTTGACTGTGTTTTCTCTCTCTCTCTCTCTCTCTCTCTCTCTCTCTCTCTCTCTCTCTCTCCCTCTCTCTTTTGTTTTCCATTACCAGAAATCGAACTCAGGATCTTAAGCTTTCCAGGCAGGCATGGTGCCAAAGAGCTTACTTCCCGGCCCTGACTGAGATTTCTAATTCCTGGTATCACTGACTTCCTTGGTCTCTGATGCACTTTTGGCTTAATTCCTATAGTTTTAACACACTGCCTTTTCACAGTCTTCTTGCCTGGCCTCTCAGCCTTCCTTTGAAACCTGAGTGGAAGCCTCACTGACCTCACGATGTTTGCATTCTGCATGCCAGCAAAACTATCATGGGGCAGATACTAAAGTCTGCTATCAATGGGAGAAATAGACAAGCTCTCTTGCATGATAGCTACAGTGCCCTCTGAGTACCTGAATGACTGAGCACCGTGAAATAAATACTGGGGAACTAATTCTCTAGGAGGCTTTTTTTGAGCAGTGTTCTCAAGGTTTCTATTATTAAATAGTAGTTTGACACGTTTGCATTCTAGAGCCAACAGTGGGTGAGGCCTTGCTGATATCTGAGACATCCTCAATAAATCTTTCTTCTTATCTTTGTACAGGTAGTTGCTGTCTATTCAATGGTTATAATTTCCTTAGCAACTACATGTCCTTTGGCCTCAAATTTATGTGTAGTTCCTTCTGGGCAAATTTTATTTCAAAATTTTCTGCTCTGCTTTTTGCCTATGATTCTCAATATAAGTCTGGTGAAATTCAACCGGCAGTAATCATGCCACAGCATGCATGTTGGGCTGTCTTGCTATTTCTTCTGACAGGTTAAGTAAGCTACCTCTCTTAATTTCAGTCATTTGCTGAGCCTCAGGGCACAGACAAAACGTAGAAAAAAACTGCCACTGAAGTCTAACACTGACTCCTTGTTTAAATGTCAAAGGTTCGGTTTTGCCTGATACCTCCAGAGCCTGGCCTTCACTGCATGTATTTCTGTCAGTATTATGGCCTTCTAAGCTCTGACTAGAATCAACCGTCAAGCTCTGTTTACAGTATGCTAGGTATTCCCTTTCTCTCTACTTCAAAACTTCCCAAAGTCCCCCACCAAACCAGATTCAAAGCTTTTAAACCATGTGGTCAAGCAGCGTCACAGCAGTGCCTCCACTTCTCTGGAACAATTTTCTGCACTGGTGAGCCTTTCCACAATGGAGACACAGCACCTCAAATCTAGAACTTAAAGGAGGAAAGTTTTAATTTGGCTCCTGGTTTAAGGAAATGCTGCACATGGCTGGCAGGTTCCTACGCAAAAACCTCTCTGTAGAAGAATATGATGGAGCAAAATGTTTAGATTTAGGTAGCCAGGAAGCAGAGCAGGGGAACAATATCAGAGAGCAAAGGACCAGGGTTTATATATAGTGCCCAAGGCCATGACTCCTTCGCCCACCCAGACATACAGACGAGCACACTTTACTAATCTGCTAGGTGAATCTTAATCCAATGAAATTGATATGATAATTAATAATCATGGTCTATTAAAGGCTAAAATAACTTAATTTTTATGAAGTCTAACTTATCATTTTTATTTTACTGTTAATCTTTAGAAGTATGTTCAAATGATACTTAACCAATAAAGGCTATGAACATATTTTCTTCTATTTTGAAACTTTAGTATTATGTTTATAACAATTTCAGATTAACTTTATGTGTATATTATGATGAGGTTAAATTTATGTTTATTTACATGAATAAGCACTTATTTTGGCAATTTTTTTATTTTTTTTGGTACTGGGGATTGAACTCAGGACCTTGTGCCTGTGAGGTAGGTGGTGGAATATTATGGCAATTTTTTTAAAAAGAATTTTATTTCCTGATTAAATTGAGGGAGCTATGCTTAATCACAGGTCCATATTTATATATTTTTTTTCTTTTTATTGAGGTTATTGGTACAATCTAGGTATACAATACAATTATATTCATCATTGGGATTCTGTACCTTTACATAATAGGTCTTGATTCTCATTTTTCCCCTTGTCCCTGCCCTCCCTTCACCCCCTCCTCCCCTCCCCATTTACAAACATTTTATTTGCATTTTTTCAGTTTCTCATATTTTTTTCCTCTCCCTTCTTACCTTTCCCCCACCCTTCCCACTTTCCCTACACCTTTAGCCCTTTACTTCCTATTTCACATTATTAATTGTCTCATTAGGATCCTGTGTACTATTATAGTTTTTCACACCAAAGAAACTATTTGGTATTTCAGTTTAAGAAATCTCTGTATGAACATTAAAAATAGGGAATCCTAAAATAAAACTAAAAAGGAAAGTAAAAGAGAAAAGACAATGATGTAATATCAAAATAATCCTTAATTCTGGAGATGAAAATGGTCCCTGAACATATTTAAATTGCTTCTCGCTCTTATAGTCTTATCTTATTCTTTTTTCATTATTTAGAGAATACTTTATTAGTTTCTATAATCAAACCCACATAGATATGACCTTACATATTTAGTACGATGTGTTACCCCTGTACACATGGAAAAAATAAAAATAAATTAGCATTTCTAGCAGACTTTTCAACACAAATCCTTGGGGCAAGAAGAGCCTGGAATGAGATATTTTAAGTACTAAAAGAGAACAACCTCCAACCTAGACTGATGTATCCAGCAAAACTCTCTTTCAAAATGGAGGGGGAAATAAGACACTTCCACGACAAAGAACACCTGAGAAACTACATGAATACCAAACCAACACTACAAGCAATTCTAAACAAGATCCTAGAAAAAGACAATGAAGGCAACAACACCATGTGACCCAACAGAGCAAATCAAATAGGCAAGGCAAGAAATTAAAAGGAGAAGGTGAAAAAGTAAAAAGAGTCAACAAAAGGCCAATAACATGTCAATAAGTCAGTACATATCAGTTATAACCAGCAAAGTCAATGGCCTCAACTCACCAATCAAGAGAAACAGACTGGCAAAATGGAATAAGAAGCAAAATCCAGTAATATGTTGTATACAAGAAACACACCTAGTGCAAAAAGAAGCCCACAGACTGAAAGTGAAAAGATAGAAAACAATTCTCCATGCATAAGGAGTCCAGAAAAAAACAGGGGTAGCAATCTTATTTGCAGACAAAGTAAATTTCAAACCAAAACTGAATCTAGTATTAGTGTTGTAGGACAGTACTGTATCATACCTCTATGAATGTAAAATATCTAGTACCTGCTTTATGGTATATAGTAGGGACCGTGCTTTATCAGAGCTACATTTAATGATATTACTCTAGAATGTTCTCTTTCCAGATGATGATTAAGAGGCTAATAGAAAAAATGGTGCCAGGTACCACAACAGCAACAGAACTTTGCTGTTGTTTGGATATTATTCTTTTCTTTGGTTTTTTTGTTTTGTCTTTTTTTTTTTTTAATGGAATGTGCTGAATGTCCATAATTTTGTTCAGATGACTGCAGAACCTGGAAAAGCTGTTGCTGCTATCGATGCAT